>NW_026067918.1:2430302-2550059 GCF_014885135.2 Alexandromys fortis
AGGGGAGGGGAGGGGAGGGGAGGGGAGAGGAGAGGAGAGGAGAGGAGAGGAGAGGAGAGGAGAGGAGAGGGGAAAGGAAAAAGAAGGGCAAGGGAAGAAAAGGGAAACATTAGTAGGAAGAAAGGCAGGTAGAAGGGAAACAGGAAGAAACTGGAAGGAGGAAGAGGAGGAAAGAGAAAAGGGAAAAAAAGCAAATGGACCGGGGAGAGGACGGAAAAGCTTCAAACATCACACAGTACATCTAGACACCCACAACAAGCAGTTCAGGGTCCAGAAATAAGAAGCAACTGAGTTTTGACACAGGCCTGAGATTTGGCTATAAACGTTTCCATAGTGTCAGTACCTGTGCGCAACTGTGGTCCAAAAATATTTGAATTTATTTGTCTTGAGTCTTTGAGGAATGAATGACTATATCCAGGGAAGCCCACTATATTCAATTGCTGTAATTATTCTGCTTTATTTACCAATTTGTTGTGCTTGGTACTACCTGCAGTTTTGAGCACCCACTGAAGGTCTTAGAGTATATCACCCAAAGATAGAGGAAATTATCTTACTCAGTACTTCAAAACAACAAAACATTGTTCTCACAAAAAAAGGCAAAATAAAATGTTCCAATATATTTCATTACCAGGATGATAGTATAAATTTTTTAAAGTTCTTTCATTATCAACTTACTAATCAGGACTTCAGTATTCAATCACAAATATGCATAAATACTATCACAAAACATGAAAATGCCACAGGCAATGCCCACTATCACACACAACGTCTCTCTGAAGTCATAGACTCAGCCAAGGTAGGAATACATCCTGATGTTTACATCCCACAATGTCCCTCCGAAGTCAGACTCAGCAAAGGCAGGAAAGAAGAACACACGGTAACGATACATCCTGACACTGACATCATTACCTCTCTTTTTCCTTCTTTCTCTAATGATCTTCTGAGCTATCCTCCTCCAACGGGGTAATGAGCCTAACAGCTTAAACTTAGACATTATAGAGAGGTCACTACAAACAGCAGGCCTCAATTCATTGAAGAGAAATCTCAAACGTTCGATGACAGGAGCACACACCTCCTTGTAAGAACGGCCCTGTTCTTGATGAGTCTGTGAAGTTAAACAGGGAAACTGATTAACAACAAATGTGTTGCAACTGTTTACCCAGCACGGAAAAAGATTAGAATCCGCTCACCTTAATGAGTGAGCATTTTGCCTGGTAGACAACTCGACAAACATCCACCACAGATTTAGGCAGTGTTCTGTGCTTCACTTGCTCAATGCCAAGCGCTCCTACATGAACTAAAGATAATGCCACGTGACCTGTAAGAGACATTTTTGGAACGGGCAAGGTAGGAATTAATATAAACTGCACATCATTTGAAAGGTCTACAATGTAGTGAAAACATACAGGTTCTTAGCTCTGTACCTAAATCTTCATGTTTCAGGAGGCAGCACAATAGTAGACGGCCAACCTCCTCCACAGGATGCTCAGGAGGAAATGTGATTGGTGTGGTCAAGTGGCACTGTCTACAGTACCTTTCGATTTGACAGAGAAAGTCCTGCAGGAAGAGCCAGAGGTAACCTCAGAGTCACGAATAAATCTTCACAAACCCCAACATACCATAGCATTGACCCAGCTTTTTGCCACAGGTATGGAAACAAGTAATTATCACCTCCAAACCAAATCTCAAATAACAAGCAATGCTGTGCTACTTGAAAATTACAGAATGCTGAGTCAGAGTATCAAACGCACCTTCACATTGTGGTCCTGGATGTTGTTGTCAGCGATGGCTTGCAGGAAGGCCTGAGAATGATCCCCCAGAGCCCATCTGTGAGAACACAGTCGGGACTTACTGATGGGTGTGCCCCCAGGAGAGCTACAGTGATCCTCGTCTTTCTCTTCATTGTAGTTGTAGTGAATCTGGCTGGTCTGTAGACCCCCAGAGAAAATCGATGACTGTAGCCACTCTAGAAAATGCATAAGTATTCATTAAAGAGAAATAAACACACACACACACACACATACAATCCTAAACGGAATACCCAGTTTCAAAAAGGACATTCAGCATCACTCTTGCTAACATACTTAAACTCCCTACACTACTTATGTGAAAAAAAGTAACAGAACTTTATGACCTTAGCTATGGTGTGATGATTAGTTTAAATTGTCTATTTAACATAATGCAGAATCACTTGAGAAGGCTATCTGTAAGGGATTGTCTAGATCAGATGTGTTGTAAAGTATTATTTTAACTAGGCAAAGAAGTGTTACACTTTTTTGCTGCAGAGTATGACTTTAACTGTGTAAAGGTGTATTATTTTAGATTATGCTCCATTTGTTTAATTATGTAAAGATGTGTTACATTTGTTTCACCTTGCCTGCCTAAGGCACCAGATTGGATTAATAAAGAGTTGAATGTTCAATAGCTAGGCAGGAGAAAGAACAGGCAGGGCTGACAGGCAGAGAGAATCAATAGGAAGAGAAATCTAGGCTTGGGAGGGAAGGAGGAAAGAGAGAAACAGGAGGATAGAACAAAGGAGACACCCAGGGCAAGAAGCTAGGCAGTCACCAGCTATACATGAGAAGCAGTGAAAATAAGATGTACAGAAGAAAGAAAAGTAAAAAGCTTGAGGCAAAAGATAGATAAACAGGTTAATTTAAGTTAAAAGACCTAGCCAGAAAGCTAGCCAAGCATCCAAAACTAGTAATAAGTCTCCATGTCAAGATTTGGGAGCTGGTTAGTGACCCCCCCTCCCCCCAAAAAGCCTGGTACTCAGATGGGCCCTACGCACTTTTATGGAAGATTGCCTTGACTGCATCTAAGCTGAGGGACACTATTCTCGGGATTTAGGTCCTGGACTGTGTAAAGTGGAGACGGGGAGCGGAGCAGCAAGCATGCATGTATTTATTTTCTCTCTGCTTTCAACTGTGCACAGGATTAGCTGCTTCAAGTTCCTGTCTTGACTTTCTCACAATGATGGCCTGTTGACCTGCAACTGTAAGTCAAGCACACTCTTTCTCCCTTTAAAGCTGTTGTGTGTCAAGGTGTTTTATCAGAGCGACGGGAACAGAACTAAAATGCACAACAGAACTGTGCAGGCTTCACAAGTACTGGTTTGGAGATATTTTTCCCAATGGATTCTTACATTGGGAGCTTGGTCCCCAACATTTCAATGTTACAGTATGGGGCCCAGGAGGGGGTTCTCAGAGGCAGGACACCATGGCTGTACCTGTGGAAGAGTAGATTTCATGGGGCCCAGGAGGGGGTCCTCAGCGGCAGCTCACTGTGGCTGTGCCCGTGAGAGAATAGATTCGTGCCTACAGAGCCCTGATTAGCTCTAGAGAACAACTGCTACAAAAGCATGAACTTCACTCTTAAATCACATTCTGGCTTTCTGTATTATCACGTGATCTCATCCATCACGGGTGGATGAGTCATGCAGCCAAATGCACCTGCCAGTCAAGCTATTTCTGACGGAAGCAAAAAAAAATTAATACAGCACCTAAAGACTCACATACACACATTCACACGGGAAACCAGCAGATGCTCCCCTTACTCCAAGAGGGAGGGCAGCAGAGGCCTATCAGGGGCACGGAGGTGGAAGATCAGCACTATACTAGAGGAGGAGGAGGGAGAGCAGAGCATTCTGAGTTCTGCAATCAGACAGAGATGCTGAGCATGCAGACAAGAAAGCAGCATGCCTGAACAATCTGAACTGTTCACAAAACTAAAGAAACAAGACAATATTTTAACAAACAACCCACATCTGTTTAAAGGAAACAGCTTAGAGATGGGAAAGCAATGGGCTGGAAAGGAGAGAGCTGTGTGTTCCGCATTTGAAACATGGGTCCGGCAGCTCTAACGGGATATACCTTTTGTTGTGGTGATTAGGGATATTTATAGCTGCTTACGCCTCAGTGGAGGAAACCCCACTAGAAAATGGCTGGCATGCATATCGCTACAGGTTTTTGTTGAGGACTTAGGGATATATTCAGTGTTCTTACTGGATACTTAGATTTGAAGTACTCGGGAACTTTCACAAATAGCTACATCAATTCTTCTAAACCACAGAGCTGAGCTGATCCTAATCACTTTGCTCTATGGAAAACATGGGCAAGTGCCGGTTACCTCCCAAAGACAAGCTTCTGACCTGGCACTGGGTTGGGCCCCACCTGTCCGGGGGCACAGTGCCTTCCATTCTAGTTCCTCCTCTGCTGACCTATGTGGAACTCATCCTCCACTAGTACAAGTCTCAGGGAGGAAGGCTAACAGCACAGTCCACTCACTCCACAGGCAGCTTAGTGGCTTGGAGGTCATCCTGTCTGGCAAGCAGCCAAGGTCTCTGACCTCTTTGACAGTGCCCTTCCCTATATGTACCTGAGTGCGGCACATAGATCTGGTTAACAAAAGTAAAATCGCTCTTACTGGCGCATTCAATCTCCACAGGAGACAGCGGTGTGCTCATTGCTAAATAGGAAGCATGTAATCCAAGAAGCAGGCCCAGGTTTCTCTCTGTGTCAATCAGAGGTGAAGACAGACTTCCCAGATCTGGTATGGTAACAACTTCTTGGTCAGGCTGAAAAAAAATTGTCAGTTGAGAAAACAAAGTTTATTAAATACAACACCAAAAAGACCAGGGGCTTGTGAGTGTAAGAGCTACTGCCAAGAGAACAAGAAGGTGCCAAGGGCACTTGTTACCACCTCCTGCAGTGAGTTCACAGTAGAGCCTGGAGCACACAGAGAAAATAAACAACAGCTCTAGGGCATGAAAGAGGAGAAGCTTTGTTAAATGGCTGAACTAGGATATTCCCCTGAAGAACCCAATAGGTATTTCAAATGACTTGTACATAATGTTTCCAGAAAGTACAGTGACTCACTTGACCGCACAGAGACAGTGAAATGGAGAACAGTGGACACGCAGCATGTCTTAGCAGGACAGTGAGCCTTGGCCCTCGTGGGCAGGAAATCAGTAATTCAGGGTTAACAATAAAGTAATGTGCTGTACAAGTAAACTTTCCAGTCACCCCAACAATGCACGAAGTTCATTTTCCCTCCAGAAAATGCCTTAAGCCTCATTTGCTGACTTCTGTTACTTCCTAATATCTGGAAGGTTAGTCCAAATATATAAACTCCAATATTCATAAAGATGCATTTCTTTCTTAAATTACACTTCTTTCACTTTTCTCTAGGACAGTAAACCATTCTAAATTTTTATGTAAGTTGACCAACTATAAAGCCAAAGCTTAATGTCTTTTTTTAAGTGGAACATTTCTCTATTTCTGACATAATGTGAACTTTTCAAGACTTACATATAATAAACCTTAACATACAAAACATAAACTCATCCCAAAATATCATGTAAACCAACATAATCACTTATGTCGAAATATTAGTATAACAAGGTAAAAAGTCATTGCATAACAGGAAATACAGAGGGAGCCTCTCCTCACAACCCTGCATATTAAAGCAGGCACACAGGCTCACCTCCAAATACTGGCCAACACAGAACGCATGCATAGATTCCTGTGTGTCTTCAAACTGCAAAGCCGCTTCCAAAGCCACCACTGGATCTTCCCCTGCAAACTGAGCTAAAACAAAAAGGAAAGCAGCAGCATGAGTTCAATGCAATTTGACCAGACAGTTCTAATAGATACACAGCAGGCAGGAAGTAAGTCTGGTTCAACTCCAAAGTGAGCTGCTGGCATGGAAGAACCTGCTACTCTCACAGGCCAACTCAGAACTTAGGACAAGTTCTAAAAAGTACTAGAAAATAAAAATGCCAGCCTAATCTACAAAGCAAGTTCCAGAACAGCCAGAGCTGTTATACAAATAAACTCTCTCAAAAAACAACCCCTTCCCAAAAAAAGGGGTCATGGCAGCTGGGCATGGCGGTACTGGCCTTTGATCTGGTAGGCAGAAGCAGACAAATATCTAAGTTCAAGGCCAGACCGGCAGCCTGGTCTACAGAGTTTCAAGACCGCAATGGCTACACAGAGAAACCTTGTCTCTCAAAAAAATAAAATAAAAAACAACAACAAAAGCATGATAATGGGAAATTCTTCAACTTGAGCACAAATTTGTTGTGAAGACCAACGTCACAGATACACTTTGTTTAATTCTGTTATACCTGGAGATATATTTAAGAATTCATCTGTAAGCTGAGGACTCTACTTAAATGAACACAGGCGGTTTCTAACTATGGAATAGAGTGAGCCCTTACCAAGTATACTATTTCCTGTTAATGACTGCGTTTGGAAGTCCTTTATATCATACACTTTTCCATCAATTACAGTCCAGAAGCCGCCATCCTTATTGTGGTTCTCCAAGTCAGCTTTGCGTATCAGGGTGACTTCTTCATTATTTCTACAGCTCTGACCAGTGAAAAACGACTCTGGAAAACAGAAACCAAACATCTGTCAACAGAGCGATAGTAGCTACTGATACAATAAAACTTTTACAACATTAATATGGAAGAAAATTTGGCAAAGTGAGCAGGCCTTAAACCTAGCCAACAACTGTTACTCCTGTAACGTCTCTGCCATTTTTACACCCAATGGCTTAATCTTGCCACAATAATTGTTCATCACTACATTAAGACTGTTAAAGACTCTACCCCCACCCCAACTTTATGTCTACATGTCTTCAGGTACTACGAAAGGTAGCAGCTTCTTGACCAGTGCCAGCTTGATTTCTCCGCACCCTGTACCCAAGGTGTGTAGCATCCCGAACAACAGTCTTACCATCAAGTTCCTGCAGACAACCAAGAGAAACAGCCATAGCCTGTATCATTTTGGAGGAGTCTCTGGGATTTCTCCAAGTAACAGCTTGAGAGAAAGCTTCCCACATGTGGTACTTGGTTTTTTATCTGGCAACCCAGTTACAGGGAGGAGCATTATATATGTGTTTGGGAAGCTTATAAAATAATAGACTTCCATATCACTTTTTTAAACACCCTAGTGTTAAGTCACATGTGGCATGGCTCAGGGGGTAAGGGCAATTGCCACACAAGCCGGACACCTGACTTCAATCCTCAGCAGCCACATAAGCATGGAAAGAGAGGCCTGACCGCACAAAGCTGTCCTTGGAGAATTCATGCTATGGCCACTCGCATGATCACCACTCAACGTCACAACCAACGTGTACACACAAACAACAGTGACAAGAAAAAGACTTGAAACAAGTAAAATATTGATCAAATTCAATGCCCTTAATCAAATTTAGCAGAGAAAACAAAATGAGCAACACTTAGCTCACTCTGAAATAAAAACAGATAAATGGGACTGAAATAAGTATCAACTGCACTTAAAAATAAAATTTCTAAAAATGTAAAACTTTTCTTTAGGCTTCTGTCACTCTGGCCTAAGCTTGTGGTGTAAAGATGAGTATGGAAAAAAGGAGGGGAACCAGCAAGAGTTTCCATGAAAGAAGAACCACAGCTCTAGCTAATTCCGAGCCCAGGACACCAGTCACATAGAGCACAGAGACTTAGCCTCAGCTTCAGAAATCCCGCAGCTCAAAACCTGGGGCACTCAAAGGTCTGCTCCAACTGCTACACCCTACAGACAGTGAGTGCAGATTCAGCTGAGTGCAAACCTCCTTGTTCACTGTGTCACACAGCATGAGTGATCAGGCGGTCTCCTGGGCTGTTTCCAGGGCTGCGCTATACCTAGTCACCTAACAGTAACTTCTGGAAATACCACCCGGGGAGGGCGCTAGACCCAATCACCTTACTAGTAACTTCTGGAATACCGCCTGGGGAGGGCCTGCAAAGTGTTTCTAAAAATCAGAATTTAACTACCAAAAGAAAAACCTCTCTCGAGTATAACCTAATTCTTTTCTTATTTGGATTATATTCTATCCCCACTCATATGGCCATTGGTGAAAATGGCAGTAATTAGATGTCCTTTTTCAAGTTGTCTTTAGACAGGAACTCCTGGGTGACATAGACAGAAAGAACACTTTCCTCAGCGCACATGCTTCAAGTGAAGAGGGCATACCCATTATTCCAGGCCAGGCCAATTCTTCATGATCGTCCCGCTCCTTTCCTGGTGCCAAGTGGTTGAAACGATCCAGGTGCTCCAGGAGACCTCCGAGCAGAGGGATAGCTCCAGCCTCTTGCATGAGACTAGCATTTTTACTGAGCAAAAGCACTATAGAGACCACCAGCTCTGGAAGGAGTACACCTACATTTAGAGAAAAACAGTAAGGTTTTTGGAGTGTGGGCTGGGGCTGTAGGCATGCCTAGCATGTACAGGCCCTGAGTTCAATGACACAAATAAAACAGAATTAAAACCTTGCTTTACATTTAAGTTCTAAGTCACAGAATAAAGATACTCGTTCACTAGCATATTTTTTCTTCTTTTTGGGGGGAGACTTTTGAGATAGGGTTTCTCTCTGTAACCCTAGCTGTCCTGGAATTCCCTCTGTAGACCAGGTTGGCGTCGAATGTAGAGATGCGCCTACCTCTGCCTCCTGAGTGCTGGGATTAAAGACATGTGCCACACTGCCTGACTACAATACTGTTTTCTTAAAGAGAGCAGTAGAGTTGTAAAGATTGAACCCTGTAGGTGACAAAAATATTTTTCGAAACACAGACCTATTTTACCGGTGGATGATTTACTTTAAAAAGTATATGCTTGGCAATATTTTTACCATATGAAAGAAGTCCTGAAAAATAATGCTCTAATAATCTCATAAAATTAGTACAAGACGCTGAAAGCAGCTATTAATTTTTATGCAGTAAAAATGAAATTAAATACTAGCCATTCACCTCATTACATTTCTGTTTGTATTTTAAGACTGCATTACCAGCTTACTTAACAAAACGGGAGAGGGACAGAGGGAAGGAAAAAGAAAGGGGATCAGAAAATAAAGAGTGAACACAGAAAGTTTTTTCAGCAGGGGCTACATCATAGCTTTCGCCAGTCTCCTAAGACAACACGAGTTAACGGAAGTCAAAGTACAAGGAAGGTGAACAGATAAAGTAAGTAAAGCAGGAGAAGCACCTGTGAAGTCCCCTTCCATTACGCAGGCGACCTCTGCGAAGTGCTGCCAGCTGGTGGAAGCGATGCTGGCAGCCACAGGCAGTATATCTCCAATGTGTGTGCACAGGAGAGCTGTGTACTTTTTCAGCAAGGAACCAACACCCATTAGCTCAGGACCTGAAAGCAAGATTTAGAAAATTGCATTTTCACTACTAAAAATTTACTCTGATGACAGAATTGTTCTCCTATTCCACTCCCAAGAAGAGACTGTTTACCTGTCTTCCCAAACAAGAACATATTTACCCTCAGCCTCTGACTCTTTTATATCACGTTAACTAAAGAGATTACATCCCTGATAATCTTAAGAATTTAAATGTTTATATAATTCAGTAAAATAATAGTGCATCCACTGCTGGCGAGATGGCTCAGTGATTAGGAGTAATTGTTATTCTTACAATTTACAACCATCCAGAACTCCAGCTCCAATGAATCTGATGCTCTCTTTTGACCTCTGTGAGCACCAAGCATACATGTGTTGCACACATACATGAAGGCAAAAGATTGATATACACAAAATAAACTTTTATAAATATATTTTTAAAGCTGTTAATATAAATAGATTAATAAATAAATAGTAGATTAAAAATGTAGCTTCCAAAATTGGTGCACTTAATACAGTACAAGAACTATATTTGGATATACAGAATGGGCAGATTAAAACCAAAAAAAAAAAAAATCAAAATTTAAAAGCTCCAAATGTGTAAGTCAATTTCATGCTTTTAAAAACCTTACTGGAAGCATCTGCACTCTGAGCAGTGTTCTCTCCTGGGTAGAGCTTACTGACGAGCAAGCGCTGGAAGCGCAGCAACAGGTCCAGGGAGGCAGACCGCTCACAGCTATGCTGCTCAGAGTCCAGGCACGACGAGATGCGGCGAGCAACGTCCTTCAGTCTGGCTACAGTCTGAGAGGCAATGTTTCTAAAAAAGGGAGAGAGAGTGAAAAACTAAACATTTCTAACAAAAAGCAAGCAAAGAACGTGACATGAACTAGTTATCAGAAGCACAGAGCACACGTAAATTACCCACCCCAAATGTGTGAAGCGGATCTGCACCAAGCACACCCTCATTCCAAACTGAGCAGATGCCAAAGATCTAACAAAGTCCTTGGTTTACAAATTTGCTCCTACAGAACATCAAACAGTGATACAAAATAAGAGAAGATCTTGTTCAAAAAGGAAAATTCCTAATAAAAACCTCTGAAAGCAAAAAACTATTCTATTATTTTCCAGAGTGGTACTTCGAATACAAACGTCGTTTGTTCTAAAAGTCAGGATCACCACATCACTACACTGCCTCTGCCATGTCTGCTCACGGAGGCACTGAGGTGTGGCACAGGGGTCCTCTGGGCAGAGGGCACAGGAGAGATACTGAACTGAGTATAAACTGCCCTGCTTAGAATAACAGATACCCACACACCACAACAAGGAGCAGCAGCTACAGGCCTAACTGTGCACTGTGCCTTGAGCCCCCAGCATGAAAAGGAAGGAAGTCATGAGATTCTGCCACATCTATAAAGTAGAGGAGGTTCCTGTTCTACGACCACATACAAAGGATCAAAGGTAGAAATAGCTAGAGAGGGGCAGCAAAACCATGCTGCTAGACCTAAATCCTGCAACAGAGCTCACTGAATTCTGGGAGGGTAAAAAGGGGACATTATTTACACAAGCAAGGGGCAACTGAGGTCAGCATGAATCTGTTGATAGAGGGCAGGGAATACCAGATGGGATACTTGCCAAGTAACGATAGTCCCTGCTCCAAGTGTACAGAAAACAGAAAGGAACAGGTTAATGAAGGGTAACAGAAAGACAAGAGATAAACTCAGGCCTGATTCCAGGGCTGCCACTAAACCAGATCTACTCCAGCAGCCCCAGGCAGGAATACATGTAAGCTACCAACACCTACCGTGGTCCCCAAAAGACCAGCCTGGAAACCTCTGCACATCAGAAAACATCAAGAGCGTACTGTAGGCTCTACCTCTTTTTAAATAATAATGCTTTTATGTATTCTTTGAGAATTTCATACATTATGTCTTGGGGGGGGGAATTCACCTCTTAAAAGTTGTCTTATAAGTAACAAATATATTATTTTGCATCTACATAAAACAATGTTTGACAGAATCTTGTAATAGTACAATGAGGTTTTAAACAGTAAACTTTCCATAAGTGCTGTAATTTGCAGTTCCCTGCTTATTAACAGGATAAGAATATTACTGTTTGCTGACACTCCTGCTGTTCCGTCAGCCTTACAAAGTGTGCTGGATCTCTTCCGGCTCTCTCGTCTTCCCTGTGCTTCAGCACCCCCTCTGCACTCTACGGTCCACACTGGGTACTTACTCTTCAGGGTAAGTCCTCAACAGCCAAACACTCCTGATGCTCCAGAGTTAATGTCAGTACGTGAGTATTTCAAACAGAAACTCTTACAAAAATAACACAGTTAATGCTGCTTACCTAAGAAGCTGCTGGATGAGTTGAACCAGAGGCAAACACTGCTTGCCAGACGATTCATAGATCCCAGTATTAATTAGGTCTTTATCCAGAGGAGTCCTATTTCTATGGAACGTTGAGGCATTGGCTTCTTGTTCATCAATTTCTTTTTCCTTCTGCGCTTCTTTTTTGGCTTCTATATCCTATAATTCATAAAGCGCACACTGGTGAGCAGCGACCTCATGAGCAACACAGCAGCCCTAGCTTCAGACGCTGATGAACATGACCAACACCTGCCTGCGTGTCCAGAAAACCCACCTCTTACTTGCTACAGTTTTAAATATATTATTCTCCTGAGGCATCCATTAGACCACCTGTTCATCAGTCTGGTGCTTCAGTCACTGTAAAGTGAATGCAATACTTCTTTCTTTCTGTTTGTTTTAATGTGTGTGAGGGTTTTGCCTGCATGTGTGTCTGGGCAATATGTGTGCTGAGTGACAGCAGTGGCCAGCAGATAGCATCAGATGCACTAGAACTTGAGTCAAATGACTGAGCCATCATGTGAATGCTAGGAATCAAACTGAGGTCCTCTGGGGGAGCAGCAGCCAGGACTCTTACTGCCCAGTCATCTCTCCAGCCCCGAGTCACTGAAACCTTTGCTACCAGGTCTAACAAACACCGAGTGTGAGCTGATTCATACAGCACAGTCTGTCTGTTTCAAGGTCAGGAAAAAGCTGCAACTCGCACACAGCTGGTTCAAATGTGAGGGCAATTTCCTCTCTGGGGAAAATGAGCGCATATGCAGCCTAGAACTCAACAGATGCTACCCCAAAGCATTGAGTGACTGGGAAAACATAGTCTCAAAGGATTAGCACTTACTTTCTCACCTGATCCTTACTGAACTTAATGATCCAAATGACCACAGTGCACTTAAAACCAGAAACAACCAAACATCCTTCAACAGGAAATTAAGTAAACAGGGTTACAACCACTCAACGGAGTGCTTTTCAATAATAAAAACTATGACATAATTCTCAATAATAAAAACAAAGTAGTAGCACAATAATGTGGATGAATACAGAAACCATCAGCTGAGGCGAAAGAAGAGGTACCAGTACCTGCCATCTAATTCCACTTATGTGACACTCAAATCTAGAGGCAGAGGAGCAAGATCGCAAAGGGACATGTGATCTATGTGATGGCAGTATCTATCACATTCTCTGAAGTGCACATTTAGGATGGGATCATTTTATCACAAATAATACTTCAATCACTTTTACATTAGTAAAACCAAAAGGTTTACATTTTAAAAATTTATATGTAACTAAAAGCTTTGAATTTGGGATTCTTCAATGATTATGGTCATGATTTCTACATATGCACAAGTATACAGTTTTCAATCTCACCTCCACAATCAGCACCTATGCACGCCTAGGGCCATACCTGGATTTCTGCAGTAATGGCTGCATTTAAAGCAGACTCTAACCCTCCGTCTGCCATCAAGCTGCCAACTAAAAGATCGATCATGAATCGACGGCCTGGACTTATGCTCACTTCATTGCCTGAAACTGAACAAAGAAGGTTTTGATTTTATTTAGTTTGCTGTTTGTTTTTGCCAAATTGAGTAAGTGCCATCTCCTCTCTGTTAAGTCTCCACTCCTGGGACAAATGGCTGAGGTGCCTATTTAATACATCAAAGAGACTCTGCCCCTATCTTTTATAGGGTCCTCCTGTCTTACATACCCTCCACCCCTACTCTGAACACCACAGGCCAGGAGGCTGGGCTGCTCTTCCCTAAATAATCTGACCATTCTGGTTACCTTTGGCTCCCTGGCTGATGAACCTGGTTCCCCTCCATCCCTGTCCTTTCCCACCCTACCCCCATATCCTCACAGGGCTTAGGGTCTTGTCCGCTCAGGACTCCAGGGTGAGTCTGCCTCTGGCTGTGCTCTCCCACAAGTCTACAATGAGCCTTCTCCTCCATCTCACCCAGGAGCAGCCATGTCCTGTCCTCCCCTCTCCATTTCTTTCTGTCACTCACTGCCCAACTCTGCCCCTCGCGAGAGCTCACCGGTGCAGGGTAACAGCGCCGAGAGTGCCCTGGCCCTCTCCTCAGCTGTGGGCAGCAGCACAGACCAGCCACTCTGCAGCACAGCCTGGGCAGCGGATTGCACGGTGCTCAGAACCCCAGCACTGCTGGCCAGGGTCACCACAGTCTGCTTCAGGCTATTCAGGAGCACACTGCCCAGACCTAAACCAAGGAATTCCGGGTCAACCTGGTGACTAATGGCAGCATGCAACTATAAAAAGGAAAAAAATAGTATTTAGAACACCCAAAAAATAAATTTATTTTTCCAAACTCTAATAAAAGGCTGAATAAAACTTAATATGAAATGTTACTTTATAAACAAAATTAACTCTCGGTGAAAGTTAAATATCCCTTATCCAAAAATGCTTAGGTGTTTCAGATTTTGAAATATTTTAACATACAAGGCCCCTTAAGAGAAATTCATTTATGCTTCATATGCACATTATCCATGTAGCCTGGATGTAACTTTATACATTAATTTATACGTTAATATTTTGCACAGGAAGCAGGTGGCACATGCTGAACTTCCCACTCACAGCACCATGCAGCACTGAAAACGTTTAAAGCTGTGTCTGTTTCAAGTTTTAGATTTGCAGATTAGGAAGGCTGAGTCTTGTCGTTTTTTTAATTACATTTAAAAATTTGAACCACATCACCTGGGAAATCTCATTGTAAGATGGCACAGCCCTTAAAGGCTAGGCTCACAACCAAAAAACACTTCTTACCCATCTTTGCATACGTAACTGCAAAGTGGAAGATCAGCACAAAGGACGAAATGTAGAAGCAGCAACCGCCAAGGCAACCCCCAATCTGTACCCAACAGAGAAATGCCTGGGGCTAAGGGTGGTTTAAAACTAGACAGCCAAACTATAGAACATAACGGAAGACCTAAGGGTGTCAAAGGTTCTGGTTTCAAAAGACAGGGACCTTCCAATGAACAAAGAATGCTCCCCCAAGGTCCTCACAACCACCCACTAAACCTGAGCTATCCCTAGAAGTCTGCCAAAATGAGCACCTGAACCCGCTACCGCCTGTAAAACCCTACAACACAACAGAGGCAAAAACAAAACTGTCTTCTAAGGTCTCTTTGCCAGCTTAAACCAAAGATAGCCATTGTCAAACACTCACTGATGGTGACCTCACTAGCAAAATGAACAAGGCATTTTATCTGCAACAAACTAACATGAGGGAAAATCTTTGTCAAAGAAAAGCATGCCCCAAGACAGGGTAGCAACTGAAACAAGGAAAGGAAAGCGAGAGGCGTATGTAAAGTCTTCTCCAGTGACTGTGCAGCAAATAAGCGCTCTTCCCAGCAACCGTACGGACTGGAATTCAGTCCCTAGAACCTACATGGTAGGAAGAGAACAGACTTCCCCAAGTTACCCTCTGACCTACATATGGATACACAAATAAGTGTAAATTAAAGTGTTTTATCAAGGTTGGGGCTGGAACCATTGCTCAGCAGTTAAGAGCAGTTACTTACAAAGGACAGTTTCATTCCCAGCACCCACATCGCAGGCTCCAGCAACCTGTAATTCCAACTCCAAGGAATCTGATGCCCTCTTCTTGACTACATGAACACCCCCATACACACACACACACACACACACACACACACAAATATACATAAACACATTTAATAAAAATAAACCTTAAAAAAATAAGGAACAGAAGCCAGAAGACAAAAATATTGTGACTAAAGCAAAGGCTTCAAAACAGAACAAATTCTAGAAATGGAAAAAGCTACAAGAACTAAACTCTTAAGATGGAGTCACGCAGAGCCAGGCAAGCTCCCTTGTTCCCCTTCTGCCCTAAGTAATACTCGTACTTTTTTGTTTGTATACAAAGCAGCTCAGCTGCACTGGCACTGGGGAAATGTATTTGAGTCAGCATCTTGTAAAAATACTCCAAGTAAATAATGGTTAAATAAATGGGTAATTCAAAAACAGGGTCTATTGAGCTCAGGGAACAATTTCTGAACTGAAGAACTAAGTAAACCACTTAGAACAAGAAGATTTAGAAATGAACAGCAAAAGAGACAAAGACATTTAAAACTAGCAAAGAAGTCATGATAGGCAGGACAACAGAAGGAAGTCCAACAATCTACTAGGCATTCTCTAGTGGAGCAGATTAAAAGCAGAGAGCAATTTCAAATGTAATGAAACCACAAAATCTCAGGCGAAGTAACATCCATAACCTCCAGCTACATCAAGAAAACCTCCACCTGGACAGAACAGCTGGAAAGCTACCAAAGAGAAACACATGTTAGCTACAAAGCATCAGGTGCAGCAATGGAAGACTTATCCAAACTGGGACCTCTTTTCAGCAGATCGACTCTAGGTGCCAATGAAAATGGAGATGACCTGGGGCCAGGGCCCTGCTCAGTAGCAAAGCACTTGCCTAGAATGTGTGCAGCCCTAGGTTCTGTCTGAGATGGGGGTGGGGGTGCTTTAACTTAAAAAGCTGAACCTTAATAAATTATCTTCAAAAACTAAAGTGAGCAAACTTTTTTTTTTCAGACTTTACATCTCTCATGCCCTAAAGGGCAGAGAAAAAACAAAGCAACAACAACAACAAAACCTTTATGAAGAAGGAATCTGAGGAAAGGAGCTGAACCTGGAAGACAGCATATAAGCAATGATGAGAGAGTCAGCTGGGTATTGGAGGAAACAAAAGAGTACATTTTGAGTATGGCCTCTTTAAAAACGCTATTAGAGGAAAGTTAGAAAATGTATCACCAACCCTAGCATACTTTATGTTACTGTTTTAGAATGCATAAAATCAGACCATTTCCTAAAGTTAGCATTCTCATGCACATGCATACATACACACACACACAAACACATATACACATAATTTAAAAACAAAAAAATTTCAAAATCAGACTGTATCCTAAAACTGTAATTGAAAATGCCCTCTTTAACCAAGCAGTGGTGGTACACGCCTTTAATCCCAGCACTAGGGAGGCAGAGGCAGGCAGATCTCTGTGAGTCTGCGGCCAGTCTGCTCTACAAGAACTAGTTCCAGGACAGATAGGGCTGTTACACAGAGAAACCTGTCTCAAAACACAAAACAAGAAAGAAAATGCCCTCTTTCCAACTGAAAAAAAATAAGAGTACTCCTTGGATCTACTATACCAGAAAGGCCAGTGTAGGATCACGCTACAGGAGGAAGAAGAGAGACAGATAGAGGCGGGATGATGTCCACAGCCATTCTTCACGGTCAGGGTACTGAGACAGGGAGCCCAGCTCACTGCACACCATTTTCACAGTGACTCTGGTCCCTCAGCTGGGGTTTACCTCTCTCTCACCACTCTCCCACAGTGCATTCCTCCACAATACTCTACCCCAGTGGATGTAGTGAATGTAAGACAGTGCGTTAACAGCAATGCTCTTACCTGACTTCCAGGAGAAACAGAAGCAGATCAAGTATTTTAAGCCTTATAGACATTTCTCCATCAACACCATATTTTAAAATATCTTAAACATTTCATTACCAGTTTGCCTAACGCACTGCAACCCACGCTCTCAATTAAGAATTAATCCCTAAGCACTGATAAAGGGGCAGGAAGGTAGCAAAGAGTAACACCTGAAGTCGCAGAAGATTCAGCGCTGCCACGGCCATGCACTCTTTCTCCTGTGGCGGGGGCCAGTCAGCGGTGCCATCCATTCCCTCACTTACTTGACGCAGTAGGAGATCCAGCTGCTCAAAAGTCATTGAGCAGATGTCCACCACAAAGGGGACACGAAGGCCAATGGACCACTCAGAACAAGATGACCACGCAAAGCTCTGTGCAAGAAAAGAATGAACCTAACATGAAATCTCTACGTTCATCGATGGTCTGTTCTACTGGAGAGACTGACCACAAAGCATGATGAAACGCCTGAGTTATAACTTATTTATCCCTCTATGTCCCCAGTTTCATGGCTGTCCAGCTCACATACTGTTTCCAAATTCCTCTCCTGTTTCACTGTCCCATCTCATATCTACAATTAAACTGTGAAAAGCTTTATTCAAACTGTTCTCACCACAAGATTACTCCTCCATACTAATGGATGGGAGCGAGTAGTCAACCCACTTATGCTGGGACCACAGCAGCTCTAAGTAGATGACGTAGGTGTGTATACACAACCTACCTAAGAGCAAACTGACATAAACCATCAGTATACTGTCCTAACTGACATTTAGAGAACCACTCACCCAGAAACAGTAAAATGCATTCAGTCTGGGAGCTAGAGAGATGACTCAGAGGTTAAGAGTACTGGCCGTTCTTCCAGAGGTTCTGAGTTCAATTCCCAGTGAGCCCAGTGACCACAAGGCAGCTTACAACCAACTGCAATGAAATCTGATGCCCTTTGCTAGCATGCAGGCATGTGTGCACACAGAATACTATATACATACATAAATAAATCTTTTAAAAATGTATAGAGTTTGTAAGCAAACACAAAGCACTATTTAGAGGAAAATTTATAGCATCAAATGCTTAGAGACAAAAAAGGACTAAACCCAATAATCCAGGATTCCACTTTAAATAAAAATGAACATAGCTTGCCCAAAGCAAGCTGAAGTGAAAGACACTTTAAAAAGATGAAATAGCAAGACACTTAAAAACAAACAAAAAAAAAAATTAAGAGGTTAATAAATGAAGTGAAAAATAATTATTTAAAAAGATCAACAAAATTAAACTTCAAGGGGAAGGTGGGGGCTGACAAACAAAAATCATACGAATTATTAGTAACCAAGTGGCTTGGATTCAAATAGAGAATTAAAAAACACAAAAAAAAAAAAAAAACGAAACAAACAAACCAAAAAAAAACCTTATAGGACAGCTGTAACAGAATGGAATGATTCCCGAGTGCCAGCACCAGAAAAACCTACCCATAAAACAGAAGCCATGAATTCTTATCTATTAACGAAATTGAATGTCTTGTGAAATTGCATTTCTAGTTATATTTCTCAGCTCAGATGAATTCACAGACATTAAAGGAGAAATAGCACTGTACACCATCTCTTTTAGGAAACATGGGGAACATGCCCCAACCCTTTCCATGATGCCAGCTTTACCCTGACAGAAATCAAGTAAGAAGAAAGTATGCATGTAAATAACCCTGATGACTGTGAACACACACATAAATAATACAACATTAGCAAGTAAACCTAGAAATATGAAAATGATCAAACATGAGCAACGGTTATGCCAGTAATGCAGAATTAGTCAAAATCTGAAAACCATTATTTTCCAAAAGGAAAACCACATCAACTTACATAATCTGAGAAAAAAAACAATTTCAACAAATCTCAGCATCCATAGAATACTTTTTAAAAAAAGGAACAACCCATATCCACTAAAGAAGAACCAGAAGTAGAGGGAGGGATAGAGAAGGGGAGGGAGCATACACTGTTAGTGTTACAGAAGAAACCGCTGAAAGACCTACAGTAAAGTAATGAAGTCATATGCAGTTTGGAACAACTGCGGGACAGAGGACGACACACAAAAGCTGGTATTTCTACAATCTAGAAGTGAACATTTGGAAAACAAAATTGTACAAAACCCAACCTAACTATGCAGTGAGTACCTGGGCAGGCCCACAGGCAATTCCAACTATGTGTTTGGTGTCCAGTCCTGGTAGTGCAGTAGGCTCTGGCTTGGTCACACGCAAAGTGTCAAAGTGCTGGCACTGATCATTGCTCCCCCAGCTGTGTACCTCACTGTCTTCTGTCAGAGCAAGGCAATGGGTAGAGCCTGCAGCCACATCGATCACCTTCTTCCCTAGGGAAAAGATGGGCACAGTGACAGTGTCAAGCCTATGACTTTAGTTCTAAGGACAGCTACTCACAGCTGCAGGGCAGATGCATTCAGTATTGACTTCTTACAGGTAACACATTCATTTAATATGAGAATCAATTTACTTGATTTGACTAAGCTATTAAGCACATGTCATATTTCATCAACTATGATTTGTTAAGAACATAGCACACAAATACACTTATGCTGCAGTATGAAAATTCTTTCTTCTGTTCCTTATTCAGCATTTTATTCAAAAAGAGTATGATTTTTTTAAGTTCATATCCCTAGTCTTACTCATACAGGATAAGACACACACACACACACAATCAAAAGACATGCCTCTGAAATTAACTAGGAAGATAACAAGATTAAGCTCAATCCCTTATTCATCTGGACTGTTCAAGAATTTCAGGTAGGATGAGAGACAATACTTAGAGTTCCTTTGGCTCCTTTAAGAGATAGGTTTCCTGAGGAAATGTTTCTAAACACACTTGGCCACCAAAACATTCTCATAATTAATGACTTTGTTGACTGACTGATTGCAGGGCTGGAGAGGGAATGCCACAGCACATAAATGGAGGTCAGAGGGTGAGTTTGTGAAGGTTGGTTCTCTTCCTCTGCCTTTGTGTGGGTTCCAGGGATCACTAGACTTTCACGGCAAGTGCCTTTACTGGCTGCGCCACCTCACGAGTCCCACAAACTTAGACATCTAACTATGTTGGTGGGACAATAATGTTTTTAGTTATTTGTCTCCAATCCCCCTAGATGTGGCAATGCAAAACATATTCTTCACTAAGAAACTTTTCTTAAAAGGAAGACTGCTCTTTCTCAAAGTCACATGATTTAAAAATTTTTCTATTTAATTACTATTAGAAAAGCATCATGCCTTTACTTGTAAGTGACATAATCAACACAAAGTGTGTTTCAACATAATGTCAATGAAATCAGCTAAAAAATATTGTTATCTGGACTAGAGAGATGGCTCAACAGTTAACAACACTGGCTGCTCTTCCAAAAGACCTAGTTTCAGTTTCCAGCATCCACAGGGTGGCTCACAACCACCTGAAATTTCACTTCTAGAAATTTCAACGCCTCGGAGGGCACTGCATGCACATTATACACATACACACATTCAGGGCAAATGCCCACATACATAAAAAAAATTTTAAACTTTCCAAATTAAAAAAAAAAAACCCTGTTGCCTAATAAGTTCTGAACTACTGTAAGTTAACAGCAACAGTAATTTAAATATTACTATAGTTATTTGCTATATATTTATGTATATAAATATATATATATGCTAATATATTACTATAGTAATATATTAAATTACTTCTAGCAAATAATTGGCAAAGGATATTTTCTGTTTTAACGGAGGAAAAGGAAAATAAGAGGCAAACTGAATTCCAGTAGAGCTGCATAGCAGGGTGAATCTGCTATTCTACAACTTATTTTAGAAGCGCTCAGAAGACTCCTAGAGACAAGGTATTAAAATGCTGTAAAACAAAACTGATGAGTAAAACGCTGACATAAAAATCCTATTTCTAAACCCTCTCAAAAAAGAAACAGAAACAAGAGAAAGGAAAATAAATTAGTGTAGGAATCACTAAACTAGACTCTGAAACAAAATGCAAGCCAAATCCTGCATTTCTGAAAAAGGCTTATGGAGGACACGGCAGGCTGCTCCCGTAGCAAATTTATAAACTGGCCCTTTTTAAGAAAGGCTGCCCCCGCCCCTCTGAACTAAATAAAAGACAACAGGGCCCAGCAGACATACATGTACTGACCTTGCCTGACTCACTGACCTCACCGCTCTCAACTCATCTGTATTTCACCAGCTCCCCCTTAGGATAGGAAGGAGAGCACCTAAATTATACAGGTCAAATATTACAGAAAAGAAAGATTCTCCCTTTATAAAAGAAGTCCCTCCTAATATACTATCCTGAACAGTGATTTGGCTCCCAAAAATCATAAAACAGTCCCTCATATGATCTAAATGCCATGGTTTTAAAGGCACCATCTCCAAACATGCCATTCCTAGCAAGAGTGCCTGAGACCGTGTAGGGCTCTCTCAAGATGGTCCACGTCTATGCTACAGTGAGCACACACTGCAGAAGGCCCTGGACTCACAACACACAGTTTTGTAGCCACGCATGTACAGCTCACTCACCAAGGACAATTTCAGACCAAGGAGGAACCAAGCCTATTTGTGACCCTGCAGCACAATGAGTCTCAAACTAAATGAATTAAAAATTAATTTGATGAGAATAATTTTAGGCCACTATTAGAACAGATAAGTCATTTGGCATTATTTATCTCTCTCAAGATGTCAGTGAGCATTTCCGATGACAGCCCATTGGCTAGACATCTATAAGGGCTTTAGTGTTACACGCGCAATCACCTTGCAAGCCTTCCAGGAGTTTGGGATAACGGACATGTTCCTCTGTTCCATGCCCAAGCCTCTGATTGTCACCTTTTCCCCACGAATAAACTTGGCCATCTTTGGTCAAAGCAATAGAAAACTGACTTCCACAGCGAACTTTGATGACATCTAAGTCTTGAAGTTTTTCAATCAACTTTGGGGTTTTGCAGCCATCACTTCCTCCTCTCCCCAACTTCCCATAGTCGCCATCTCCCCAAGACCACACTTGGCCTAGAAAATACAAATACATTTAATTAAAGACCACAGCACATCACAATGGAAGTTTCAAATGAATGAAAATAATATAAACCATGAACACATAATTCAGTCAATCCTACACAGGTTACTGACCAAATGTAATCTCACTTCTATTTCAGGTTGATGTATTAGCAACTGAAAACTGCAAACGAAGGCTCGAGAGCCTGCACAGTGGTGCACAACACTTGATGCTCCTGCAGAGCACACATGGCCATCCTCAACTCCAGTTCCAGGGGATCAGCCTGGTCTATGGAGCTAGCTCTGGGCCAGCCAGGGCTACACAGAAAAACCCCATCTCAAGAAACCAAAAATAAAAATAATAATAACAATTTCACAGAATGCAGACTGTACAATGACTATGAAAGATTGGCTATAATGAAGCAAAGCTAGCTAAATGTTGGGGATATATTAATAATGAGACAATACAGAATGTCAAGTATTCTATTTAGCTGTAATTTTTAGTCAAAAAAATAAGATAAAATACCCACTAGGAAAAGTGGGAGCCCCTAGTCAGCCATCTGCTTTCAAAAACCCAAATCCTGGGAAATTCCTGGGCCTCTGAGCCGAAGCCACGGACACCCTCACTTCAGACGAGAAACGTTCCCCATAATCTTGGGCTTGAACCCCTGCTTTCCAAGGCTGCCATTGCTGTCTTGAGAAGGCTTAGGTGGCACAGCCTTGCTGGAAGAAGGGCGTGTGCCACTGGGGGCGGATTCCAGTACAGAAAGCTTCACCTGCTTCCAGTTTGTTCTCTCTGCTTTGTGCTAACATCCAAGATATGATCTTTGAGGTTCCTGCTCCAGATGCTTTGCTGCCTGCTGCTATGCCTCCCAGTCACAATGTGATGTGGGATGTCCCTCTATATGCTGTGATTGCCATTGGTTAATAAAGGAACTCATTTGGGCCTAAGGGGAACAGAACTGAGTGGGGAAAACTAAACTGAATGCTGGGGAAAAAGGGAGGAGTCAGAAAGAAGCCATGGAGCCTCCACAGGAGAGAGATACACTAAAACTTTGCTGGCAGGCCACAACCTCATGGTGATGCATAGATTAATAAAGATGGGTTAAATTAAGATGTAAAGAGTTAGCCAATAAGAAGCTAGAGCTAATGGGCCAAGCAGTGTTTTAAATAATAGTTTCTGTGTGATTATTTTGGTTCTGAGCAGCCAGGACAAACAAGCTGCCTTCCCCCAACAATAATAGACTTTCATCCTATGGAAATGTAAGTCAAAATAAACTTCCATGCTGGGTGTTGGTGGTGCATGCCTTAAATCACAGCACTTGAGAGGCAGAGGCAAAGGGATCTCTGTGAGTTCAAGGCCAGCCTGGTCTATAGAGCAAGTTCTAGGACAGCTGGTACTTCACAGAGAAACCCTGTCTCGAAGAACCAAAAAATGTAATAAAATAAAGTAATAAACTTTTCCTACTACAAGTTGCCTTGGTTTTAAGACAGCAACAGAAAGTAATCAATACACTCACCAACCTAAAAGATGATAACAAGGAGGGCAGCCTCAGGAAGGCCATACAACTCCCAAACTCACTCACCCAGGTAACAGCCACCAACATCCCTAAGTAACTGCCCAGGGCAGTACAAGTTCTACATACCATTCTCAGTCACGGCCAGGGTTTGAGCATCCCCACTCCCACACGCAACATCGATGACCTTTAGTCCTTTAAGTCCAGCCACTAGCATTGGAATGGCCTCATCTTCACTGGAGCCTTGAGAGAGATACAACTGTCATTCTCCATCCCTCTCAGCAGAAGCAACCTCCCTCTACCCCATGGCTGTGCTCATGTACAGTAGACATACCATGGCCCAAGCGGCCATAGTTCCCACGGCCCCAGGTGTACAGCTCCCCCTCAGCAGTGATGGCTGCGCTGTAAGTACTCCCACACGCTATGTGCACCACATGCTTCCCGGCCTGCTTTCCTGAGAAAGCCGAGATCACCTTGGGCTCCTCCAGGGGCCTGTGGGAAGGAAGGTAAGAAATGACATTGTAGGCATTTCTTAAGGGTGGAAACAGCAAATAGGTGATCAGAGCATGACGCTCTTTTGCTTTTCTATCTCAAACACAGAACATCACCACCTCCTAAGCTGGATCCAGCAACAGTATCTGTTGAAGACTCACAGAATGAACTATACAGCAGTTCTACTCCTAATGTCCCCAACTACAGCTCATCATCAGCAAAGCAATAAACTGCGGACACACCCAACAACATGGCTCTATTGTAAATATGACTGAAAGTGAAGGTCCAGGCTGAGTTCTAGAAAAGACAAAACAATCTGAACAGAGAGCAAGGCGAAATGTTGGCAGGGGCTAGAGTAGGAAATCAGGGAGTAACTGCAAAGGGTCCAAAGACAAGCCCAGGACCAACAGTAACACCTTCTCTCTTGACTGTGGCGGTGGATACACTGCATGAATTTGTCAAAACTTACCCAAAAGTCAATCTGGTGTGTGTGCACATATGCATGCACGCATGTGTATTCATTCGTGTGTGTGTGTGTGTGTGTGTGTGTGTGTAAGAGAGAGAGAGAGAGAGAGAGAGAGAGAGAGGAATGTAGACAGAAAGAAGTGAGCAAATCTTACTAATAAAGTGGAATTTTTTATTTTACAGATTAAAAAGTTTGAGAAAATAAGGATAGCAAAATTTTTAGAATTAAAAATAAAAATCTAATTAACAAAACTCATGTTTATAACCTACGTTATACATCCTAGATAAACAACTTTTTTTTTTTTTTTTTTTTGGTTTTTTGAGACAGGGTTTCACTGTGGCTTTGGAGCCTGTCCTGGAACTAGCTCTGTAGACCAGGCTGGTCTCGAACTCACAAAGATCGCCTGCCTCTGCCTCCTGAGTGCTGGGATTAAAGGCGTGCGCCACCAACGCCCGGCTAAACAACACTTTTAAAGACATGCTTTGCTCACTTTGTGACTACATACAAGAATGGGCACGGCTGGGGAAAGCCAATCACTACTGAGTACAACCCTTCCTTTCTTCTTCAGCTCAAGCTGAAACTCTTCCCACAGCTTTCTCTGATTCCTGCCTTTTGCACTGATCATTTTTTCCTTCCCTGAACTCCGAGACCAAGGGAAGTTATTCATTCTAATCTCAGGTAATCCTAATTTCCTTAGGAAATACATCAATAGTAGTATATTATAAATACCTCCAAGGTATATTATACTGCCCTTGGTACCTCTGATGACCCAGGACAATCCTGCCATGCAGTCTGCAAACAATAGCCCTTCCAAACTCCTTTTTCACTAGTTTTGCTTCATTGCTCCTCAATATCTTACGCTGTACCTCTGGGATCATTTCTGAACTCTAAAATAACATGCCACATATATCCCTACTTTTCTTGAACACTGAGATTCTTCCCAGAGAATATTCTAGGTAGCGATGTCTCCATTTCCACTCCCACAGTATAAATAAGTCAGAAACCTTCCAGTCTCTCCTCCTCCGACACATAGACAGTCAGGGTTGAGATGTTTCTAACTTGACCTGCCTGCTCCCTCTCATACTCTGACCTCATGAAGCAAGCTTGCCCCGGAAACAGCACAGCTACCGGGTGTCAAGATCTCCCCAACAGGCTCCACCTGTAACAGCACCATACAAGATCTGTGGGAACTGCCAGATCTCTCAATTTTTAGCCCTAAGCATTTACAGTATCTATTTTTTTGTTCTACTTCTATTCTTCCATGGTAACTGAAAGCTTCCGCCCAGTAAGGTGAAACTGGTCTCTAAGAACACGTCATGGTTCTGCAGGTACTACCAGCAGGAGACATGGCCCAGTGTGAATAACATGGCAATGTGGGGTTTCTTTAATTTAGAAAACAAGATGGAGGGTACAGTTGCTAGTCACTACTAAAGCTGGCAAAGAGCGCACTCGCCATTTGTGGCAATTCCCAAGGAGTCAGTCATCAAGAATGGACACATGCCAGGAAGTGGCCTACGCCTTTGATTTTCAGCACTTGGGAGACAGAGGCAGAGGCAAGCAGATCTCTGTGAGTTCAAGGCCAGCCTGGTCTACACAGTGAGTTCCAGGACAGCCAGAGCTACATAACGAGACCCTGTTTTGAGGTAAAAGAAAAAGAAAAGAAAGAAAATGGACACATCGTGTTATGTCTCCCCCCTTATCCTAGAAGCCAGCAGGAAATCACTCCTGACATTTTCCATTCCATTGTGAATATGGATTCCCTAGTGAACATAGCAGTTTCTAAAACAGCTGTACATACACAGTGTCTCCATGGCCCAGCCTTCCGCCATCCCCACAGCCCCAGGAGTACACCTCCCCTGTGGCAGCCAAAGCCAGATAGTGGTGACCATCAGAATGGGCAGCAATTTTCACAATGTTTCTGGAGGCAAGCCCCTGGACCAGTTGTGGAGCCTAGAAAGGTAAAAATCAGAAAGAACAGGTGGTCATGGGCAATGCGAACAGAGCAACTCTCCCCATTCAACCTGACAGACTGGGACCCTCTAGAGCTCCAAGTAGTAAGAATTCTCCACGTGGTCCATGAATGGCAAGTGCTGCTGTGAAAATGGACACACAGCTCAAGGACTTCCCTTAAACGAGAGCACCCATGATCAGAACCTCATCAGAACCTGTTCTTATTTTGTCGGCTGCCTTACACATGAACACTGGTTTACAAAGCAACTGTGATTAGCAATGGGAATTACTGGGTGGCATTCTTGATCCCTGTTAACGCCCACCACAACGGGGACCATCTAACATGACTATGACTATAATGTACAATGCACAGACACCTGCAACCGGGACCACGACACCATGTGGCATCTACAGCAGGCCCACCACTGAAGAAGGCATGCATCACACCACACTCAGCACCTACCAGCATGTCACTGTTATAAGCCTGTGTGTACACACGGCCATTTCGGGACAGGATCAAGAAACGCTTTTCCGCACAGGCCACCTGCATTACCCCCAGACTGGCAAGGCCTTCACACTGGATTGGACCAATCACATTGGCATAGTATTTCCATCCTATTAACCCCCAACCTATGACCTCCTGCAATGATCCCTGGGAAAAAAAAAAAAAAAGAACACATATAAATGTTTCTTAGAGTAAGAGAATACGCAGAACTAATATTGAGATACTACGGAAGGAAAAACAAAAAAGTAAATAGACCAATTAAGAACATCAAAATAACTCAGAATATCTCATATTAGCACAGCTAAAAGGTAAGCTCCCAGTTTTGTTTATATTTCATTTCAAAAGTATCATTCAAAAGCTGGACTTTCAACATATTTTTCAATGATCAAATTATATCAGGTTATGTTTGTGTCAAAACAGGCAGAAAATCAAAACCTCAGGCATAAAGCTGGGAGCAAATGTCTTTACTGGTGGGGGTGAGAGAATGAAGCTACCTAGGAACAGCCTGAAGAGAAGGAGCCCACGCTGAGTCACCTCACCATGTACTGCAAAGACACATATGCATGCATACTCAGGATAAACAGGAACATGCAACAGAATCAGCTACTGCAGTAGCATTTGGATAGCAAAATTCTGTCACTAACTCAGGAGTCCATTTTAAGGGGACTTATTAAGAAAAAGACCCATTGCCAGGCATGGTAGCACATGCATCCCTCACAGCATGCAAGAGACAAGGATAAACAAGCTCTGTGAATCCAAGGCCAGCCTCATAAACATGGAGTTCCGGGTCAGCTAGGGCTACATAGTAAGATGCTGTCTCAAAATAACAGTAATAATAACAATAGGAGGAACTGGAGGAAGAGGAAAGAAAGAAAATGAAGATGGATAGAGCTCAACATATTTATAAAAAGTCTTTAAAAATTAAGAAACTATTTCTATTTACCAATACAGAAAGAATCCAATATATCTTCTTGGTGAGAAGAAAAGTCAAAGGAAAAAATGATGAGGAAGCTAAAGAATCACATAACATGCAACCACTGATGCATTCATTCCAGAGAAAGTGAAAAGTTGCAGACCCAGATAGCAAAGTGAGATCAAGCAGTGGGATGCTGGGCATATGGAAGTCAGGGGAAGAAACAAAATGCACTGCCACACGCCATCCGGACTCGACCATGTGGCTGTGATTCACAGTATGTTCTATTGTCTTGGTTTTTGGTTGGTTTGATTTGGGTTTTTTGTTTTGTTTTTTCAAGACAGGATATCTCTGTATTGCCCTGCCTGTCTTGGAATTTGCTATGTAGACCAGGTATGTTTCAAATTCAGAGATCTACCTGCCTCTGCCTCCTGAGTGCTGGGATTAAAGGTGTGTGTCGCCGCCGCCACCACCACCCAGTTTATGGAACTTTTTGTTATTTTGGGTTATTTTTTTGTTTGTTTGTTTTTTCCTTTTAATGAGCTCTTGTTTGTATTCCAAATAAAAAGCTAAAGAAACTTGGGTTGAAAGCCAGGATTAATTACTCTGTATAATCTTGACAAGAACGATGTCATCCCAAATATTTGTTTTCTCCAGGATACAAAAAGTGGAACATTGTGATGGGCAGGCACACGCCAAATTCTTGTCACACAGGCTGATCACTACCACCATTACCATTATTTAGACATTTTACATAAAATATGACTGCAATGTTATTACATTATAACCAGCACTATACACTAAGCACTTCGGTGATAGCATATGTGGTCAGAGTGAGCAGGGCCATGGGTTTGATTCCCAGCACTGAAATAAAAGAAGATCTCTGGCACTTCCCTCTCGATGGCAGGAAGCTTGTTGTCATCCCTAGGGCCCCTAATTCGGCCACTAGGCCCTGTGTACTTGTAGGGAATGGATAACATCCTGGATGAGTATGCTATTAGCATGAGCACAGTCATGTCAAGGACCCAAATGCCTCAGATTCATGAGAATAAAAATGCCTTCCAAGGTCAGACTAAGGAAAATGGAAAAGCCTCCCCCAACAACAGAATCACTGTTGACAGTTATACTGGCTGGTTTTGTGTGTCAACTTGACACAAGCTAGAGTCATCAGAGGAAGGCGCCTCAGTTGAGAAAATGCTTCCTTGAGATCTAACTGCAAGGCATTTTTTCTTATTTAGAGAGCAATGGGGAGGGCCCAGCCCATGGTGGGTGATGCTATCCCTGGGCTGGTGGCCCTGGGTTCTATAAGAAGGTAGGCTGAGGAAGCCATGGGAGGCAAACCAGTAAGCAGCATCCTCCATGGCCTCTACATCAGCTCCTGCCTCAGCGATCCTGGTCTGTTAGAGTTCCTGTCCTGGCTTCCTTCAGTGATGAGCAGCACGCTGATGTGTAAGTGGAGTGAACCCTGTCCTCCCCAATTTGCTTTTTAGTTGTGGTGTTTCACAGCAGCAATGGAAACCCTAACTAAGACAACAATGCAAGCAGAAAGCATTCCTGCAGCTTCCTCCTCCCTCCCAGATGGTTTCAGTTGGAGACTGCTCCCCTGCAGAGAACTCCCACTAAGAATATTTAACCTCTCCTCCTACAAAATCGAGGCCAGTTTCAGGGCTGTAAGTGCCCTCTACCTAAGTAAGCATGGCTTACTTGGTCCAAGCATTTCTGAATGTTTTTCTGTCTTCTTCATTTCTGCAAGCCCTAGGACTACATTGCCCACTCAGAGCACTGACCAACACTTTGAACTATAGACACATTTAAACATTCCAACCACCATTAGCAGAAAAATCAAATTTCAGCTGGGTGCTTGTAGCCACACCCTTAATCCCAGCTTTGGGAGGCAGAGCAGGCAGATCTCTGTGAGGTCAGGACCAGCCTGGTCTACATATTGAGTTCCAAGACGTCCAGGGCTACACAGAGAAACTCTGTCTTGGAAAAAAAAAAAAAAGGGAGGGAGGGAGGGAGGGAGGGAGGGAGGGAGGGAGGGAGGGAGGGAAAGAAGTAACCAACGAACAAATCTGGCACATACACAGAATGAAAATCGACAAGAGCTCCTAACCCTACCACATGCAAAGAACACTAAGCTGGTTATGGCTCAGTGTTTGTGATGGTTAATAGTGTTAATTATCAAGCTGGCAGAATCTGGAATGGCCTGGGAGGAGAGCCTCTTGCCACGCCTGGAGGGGATTATCTGGGTAAGTGCTGTGGGAAGCCTCACCGTAACTGTGGGCAATGGACTATACATGGAAACAGCAAGCTAACCACTGGTCAGCATTCACTGCTCTCGCTCACATGCTGCTGCGAGTACAATGGGACCAGCTGCTTCGAGCTCCTGCTGCCATATATACTCCAGTCGTGAGCTAGAACAATCCACCCTTTCTCCTTTAGGTTGCCTGTGACAGATTTGTTTGTTTCTTTAATCACACAACAAAAAAAGAAACTTGTCCAGTGCACTTAAGGTCCAAGTCATCTTCATTACACAACAAGAAGCCCTGCCCTTGCACATACCTTATGAGAGGTGGGAGAGCTGCACAGAGGAGGCATACAGGGTGTAGCCAGCCGGTCTAAATGGGCCATGACAACAACTGCAGTTTGCCGCAAATCAATGGCAAGTTCATTGTCTTGTGGAAGGGTAAGGTACCTCAGGAAGCTCTCATTGGGGCTCAGAGGGCCAGACAAAAGCTAGATTAAGAGAAAAACATACTCAGAAACAGAGGAAGAGAAATACCACCATCAAACTCTAATCGCTGTTGGTATTTAGTTATGCGTTTCCAATAGAGCTTATATTTTAGCCATCAAACTACAATGCTGGTCATACAGCTACACTAAATATTTACACATTCTATACATGGCATATAAAAACACACAGTACTGACTTTATAATCTATATACTTTTTATACCACACATGCGTAGACACCATATGGACTGTTTATCAAGCCAAACTACCCTATCGGAACACTGCCCTCAAACCCTAACAAGAGGACTAGGAAAACAACTCTGTCCTCAGCACTGAAGACCTGACTTCAATTCCCAGGATCCATGTCAAATATCAAACATAGTGCTATGCACCTATAATCCCTGAGCAAGGAAGGTTAAGATAGGTTCACTGGCCAGTCTGAACTACCTGGGGAATTCTAGGCAAGTGAGAAACCCTGTCTCAAAAAAAATAAGGTGGGTGACTCCTGAGGAACAAAACCCCAAACTGACATCTGGTATCCATACAAAGTGAAGATGGAGAAAGACACACACAACCACACAGACACATACATGCTTTTTTTAAAGTATTGGGACACAGAGCAAGCTCGCTGAAACATAACACAGTACTTCAACATGCCTTTGGAAACTAAAAACAAAACACAACAAAACCCCTCACTTTGATATAAATATTGCCATTAGAGAGAGATTTTGTTTAACTTTTCTAGAGCGATGAGCATGTTAGAAGTACTCTAAGAGTCTTCAACAATCCTCACCCCACCCATTTGAAACACGAAGCTGCCTGGGCTAACATTAAATCTTTGATCCTCCTGCCTCAGCCTCCCAAGTAGCTAGGATTACAGGCCTTTACTACCTGGCCTGGCTGTCTAGTCTACTAAAGCCTTGTTTTATTTACAATTAACATCATATTTCTAATTCTTGCAAAAACAAAGTCTTATTATCACCTAAGATTGTTCACATGTAAATTAGGCCAAAGTGATAACAGAACGCCTAACTTTACAGAAAAGATAAAGGCTCAACATGTACTTGTAAAGAGCACAGTCCTAGGGAATTTGTTTACATAACACAAAACAGCCTAACACCGCATCTAAAATTCACCTCCCAAAACATTCAAGCAGCTGCTGGGAACACACAGAGATCACCTCAGCTGACTCAGCAGAGAAGCCTGTAAGTCAGTATGGCAGGCAGTAGGCAGAAACCTAAAAGATCAATGGATCCATGCCAAACCATATTTCTCTTCACAAGTACAAATCTGAAAGCCTTCTTTATATACTATAAAAGAATCTGTATAGTAGCCATGGCACTCTACCTTGTGAATATGGTGCATCTGATCTTCTATACCTGCCTCATCTCACCTGCTGCTATCGCCAGTAAGCAAACACACCTGAAAGGCATCTATTCCCATAGATGTACACTCTGGCTTACGTATAATACAACTAGTTCTTCAATACAGACAGAATAAGAAAGGGCCACCTAAACACAAGCCCCAGGTGACACTCACGTGCATATCCCCTTCTGCATGTGGCATGTCCTTACTGCAGATGATGCTCTGAAACCTCTGCAGCAGTGGCAGAAGAGGGGCACTGGTGCCTTGGGCAGAACGCTCATTGTCAGTTTCCTGTGCCCCACTGTCCCACAGCTGAAGCAACAACAGGATGGCAGACAACATTTGGCTGAAAAGGAAGGATATTTACTCTCTAAAAAAGTTACTGTTTGTCATACCACATCAAAACTAAACATATAATTAGAATTATAGAAGGACAATGATGTGAGAAGATGCTAAAATAATATCATGGAAATAATTCTTGGCAGTTAAATCACTGAGTCAATGCCAAGAATTTAGCAAAAGACATTTTCCATCTATTGATATGAAAACAGCTAAGACATTTGAGTAGTACTTTCTACATGAAACTTCAAGAATCTTAAATCAATAAATGAAGAAAACCTATTTCAGAAAGATGAAATCAACAGTTGTTTAGAGGAAACATCTTACAAAGGAGTTCTAGACAACTAGATAGATTAGCCTAAAAAGAAATAAAGATAGCAGAGCAGACTAGCAGAAGAATAAACATGGGGCCCTGGCATGAAGGTCTAGCTATAGCACACCACAAATTTGCTATAGCCACAAATAAGTGGAATTCACATCACAGCAGGTGTCTAGACACACAACCATCTCCTGAGATGCCTTGAGCCTCAGACCACTCACCTAAGGGTGCCTCTCTGGACAGCCAACTCCAGCAGGATGGCCAAAGCCAAATGCTGGTCCTGTAAAGGAACTCCTCCTGGCCCCTTAGTCCCCGGTGTTCCATGAACATCCCTGGAATGACAGCAACAGGAAGGCTAGGCAACATCAGGAAAAGCAGCAAACTTAAAATTACCAGCAGGCTAATGACATTCAATCTCCCATAAAAAAGACAAGCACATACACACACACACACACACACACACACACACACACACACACACACACACACAGAGACATACATGAGGGGAGGAAGGGAGGGGGGAGGGAGGGGCGGAGGGCGGGAGGGGGGGGGGNGGGAGATCTTTATGGGGAGGGTACTTTTTCCAGTATGAGGGATCAAATCTTGAGCTTTGGACACACTGGGTATTGGGCTCTATCACTGAGCTCTACTTCCCAGACACTAAAGGTGTTTTTAAAAGCATGATTTTAGATATTATAGTACATTAGAAGACAGACCCTATGTTTCTGAAGCATAAAGTAAGCTGTACCATTACACAAAAATGAGTAGAAAGGTCTTCAATGGGGATGGGCTATGGCTTTGTTAGTAGAGACCTTTCACTACCATGCACAGGGCCCTAGATTCCAACCCAGAACTGCATAAACTGGACAGGATTATACATTATAGTCCTAGTACTTGAGGGGGGCGGTCAGAAGTTCAAAGTCATCCCTGACTACAGTAGTTTGAGGCCAGCCTGGACTTCATGAGAACCTGTCTCAAGGGAAGGAGGCAGTGATGGAGGGAGGGAGGGAAGGGAGAGATGTGGGGTTTGGGGTGGGCACTTTTTCAATCTGAATAAAATATAGCATCAACTGTCCCATACAAAATTGGAGAATTAATTTTTGAAGTCACCAGAGGATCTAAAGGCACTTGTCTATGCATATTTATATTTCACATCAGAGAAATATTTGAACTTTGTGCTCGATAATAAACAAATTCCCTGACCTAAAATTGGAAAGGGGAGGCTATAACTGAAACTGGATTTTTAAACTTAATTCCAAGGCTATTTTCAGGGCTTTAGCTTTAAAATCCTACAGCAAAGCCTGCACCAGCACACCTTGGAGAGACTCGTGGCTCATGTGCAAGAGACTAAAGGCATCCCTGTCGATCATAGGAATAAATAGTAATGACTTCTGTTGAAGACACAAGAGCACCCTAGCTTTCCTTCTATGTGTCTGTACTTAATTTTGTATTATTTTCTTCGCATTAAAAAATATAACTACAGATTCATATTGAAGCCAGGAGCAGAAACACACACCTATAGTCACAACTACCAAGGAGCTGAGAATCACTTGAATTCAGAGTTCTGGACTATAGTATGTTATGCCAATTGTGTAACACTAAATTCAATATAGCAACCGCCTCGGAGCAGGGGACCACCAAGTAGTCTAGGACTCCCAGTTTGTCTAAGGAGGGGTACAGCTGCCCAAAAACTCCCATTCCGATCAAAATCATATACAAAAAATAAAAGAGTATAGCTATATGCTAGAATTTGGATCATAAACATCTGCCCAACACCTGTGAACTTGCTGGCTAGTCCCAAATCCATGACATTATGGAAAAGTGACAGACCACTTAGTAGGTGGAGTCTAGTCCAAAAGTTAGTCATTGCTGGTACACTGTTGAAGACAAAACTATAACCTGACATTTCCTCTTTCTCTCTCTATTTAGTGGCTGCCATGAAAGGACAGGCTCCTCCATGGTGAACTCTGCTGACACAGGTCCAAAGCTACAGGGCCAAGTGATCATAGACTGAAGTCTCTGAAACCAGCAGCCACAACCCTTCCTCCTTATGTTCTTGTTACAGCCATAGTAAACTAACAAACAGGTTTACACATTTCTTTTCTGCAGTGAGAAGGACCAAACTAGGTTGTACACGCTCAGCAACTGCTCTCCTACTGAGCTACAGACCCTGCACTAGTCAGAACATTTTGCTTGAGTAGCCATGTACTCATATATTATCTATAAGACTTCCAGGCAAACACAATCTCGAAAACAGTGGCTCTTCATTAACAGCAGGAGGCACACAAGAAGTGCTCAAATTATGATGGGCAGATCAACAAATACGTCCAGAAAACAGCGAATAACAAAAACAAAGGTCTAGCGTTTTCCATCACATTCAACGCGACAGCTTCTTGACTCACAATCATCATAAATTAAATCATCTAAAAAACTGAGAGTGGGCCAGAGAGCTGGCTCAGCAGGTAAAGCACTTACTGCCAAAACTAACACACACACACACACACACACATACACATACAAAACAAATAAATAAAATGTGCAAAAACAATTTTGAAGCTGGGTATAGTAGCACATGCCTTTAATTCCAGCAGTCAGGAGGCAGACAGATCTTTGTGAGTTAGAGGCCAACCTGGTCTACAAAACAAGTTCTAGGACAGCTAGGGCTGTTACACGAGAAAACTTGTCTCAAAAAAAAAAAAAAGTTAATGTGAATAGCAAGAACTTGAAAGCATGCTCAAATCGCAGCAGCAAAACCTAGTCAATAAGAAGAGGTGAGAACGAGGCTCAAGCACACTGGAGCTATTCCAGAGAAAACCAAGGAAAATGCAAACTCACCCAGTCACAACAGATCTGAGGAACCTCGTGGCTCTCTCTACCACCTCCAACCACACAGATGATACCGTGCTCTCATCAAAGAGAGAGGCCTCAGGAAGAGCTCGAAGGGCATCCAGGGACTCTTGCAAGAGCTCACTGCAGAGATCCGCATCCTCACCTGAGCAACACATAAGCATTGCTGACAAGCAGTGTTCTAGTCACTCCCACTGAGCCTCCAACCCCTCAAGTGAAAAGACAGTCAGGAGATTCTTCATGCGATGGGCCAAACTGTACCACAGCTGCAGAAATCCCAGTCCACCTTTGATATCTCTCACATAAGCAGTATGTGTGAGACAGACTGAGTGTCTCTTACCTGAAATATGGAGTGTCGGGGTGTGTGTGTGTGTGTGTGTGTGTGTGTGTCCGTCTGTCCATGTCCCCGGGTCCATATACATCTCACACACAGAAACTAGAGATTTCTCATGCAGCATCTTTGGTGTGGCTGCATTCTGGCAGCAACCTATCTCATGAGGTTAGTGAGTTTCTCTACTTATGAGACCATGAGTCAAAAGACTTGAGATTTTGGAAGATTTCAGATTGCATATTTTCAGATTACGGGTGCTCAACTGATAACTTCTTACTAAGTCATTAAACAGTGAAGGAGGTAAGGTGGGTTTGTAATAAATGAACACTTCTTAAAAACACAGACCTGAAGCCGGGCAGTGGTGGCACACACCTTTAATCCCAGCACTCAGGAGGCAGAGGCAGGCAGATCTCTCTGAGTTTGAGGCTAACCTGGTCTACAAAAGCTAGTTCCAGGGGGCTGGAGAGATGGCTCAGAGGTTAAGAGCACGGGCTGCTCTTCCAGAGGTCCTGAGTTCAATTCCCAGCAACCACATGGTGGCTCACAACCATCTATACTGAGATCTGGCGCCCTCTTCTGGCGTGCGTGCATACATAGAGGCAGAATGTTGTATACATAATAAATAAATAAATCAAAAAAAAAAAAAAAAAAGCTAGTTCCAGGACAGGCTCCAAAGCTACAGAGAAACCTTGTCTTGAAAAACCAAAACAAACAAACAAACCATAGACCTGAAAACTCAAAGACCCTATAGCCTCTGATCTTACAAAGAAGAACTCAAGGTGAAGAGAATGAAGACATCTACAAAGATTAAACGACTCTGAAAATCCCCCGAGAGGGCCTCAGGGACCTGGCAGTCTAGTTGGTGGCCAACAAGGAACTTGCTGGGGCAGAATTGCTCAGGGAACTCAAAACTCCCATCTATGAAGGGAAGAGAATGGCTACACACGTACCTGAACGCCAGGCCCTCCGTAAGAAAGCAAAGGCAAAGGAGAGCGCTGCTCGGGACCCAACTCTGGCGAGTCCTTCTACCCCTCTGCCTGTGGGGCGGGAACTGCAGATAAACAGAGAAACATGAAAATAATCAAATAAGAATGTAGGCCAGGGTGTGACCTATGGACTTCTTTAGCTATCAGGATCCATGGTGTGTTTTAGTTTCAATTTTTAAACTTTGTATAAAATATCCTTTGTAAAGGAAAAGTTTCTCTGTGAGGACCTGAATAGTGCAGGGGAGGCTGTGCACACTCATCTGTGAGGGCCTGAACAGTGCAGGGGAGGCTGTGCACACTCATCTGTGAGGGCCTAAATAGTGCAGGGGAGGCTGTGCACACTCATCTGTGAGGGTCTGAATAGTGCAGGGAAGCTCTGTACACAACTGTAAGTGACTATGAAGGATGAAGTGTTATTGCTGCTTTCAGAGGAGGCACTGGATGCCAGGAATATGGGAATAAATTTCTGAATGAGAAATATGTGTATTACATAAGAAACCCTTTAAAGCAGAGTACACATGTTAAATCTGATCAGGAGAGCTTAGAGAACTATTGCTAACATTTTCCCTTGAAGAAAACTGTCCCTGTGTAAACATGAAGCTCAACTCTACTCAGACAGTTGGGATCTGGGATCTTGGCCCCCAAGAAAGAACCTATAGCTCTAAGCCAGTATAAAAACCACTCTCAAAACCATAGCCTCCTTTTTTAATTATTGTTACATATGTGTGCATGTGTGCACAAATGTATAAATGCAACCTACTATAAGCTCAAAAAGTTTTTTTTTAATTTTAGGAATTCCTTCACTTAATGAAAGATGTCCCAATTAACTCATAAATGCTTAAGTCCATAGATCATGCAAACCACTTTCCATATCTAGGGTGATATGACCAACACATAAGTGTGCATAAGTCTCTTAGCATCAACCACTGACCTAGACAGAGCTCTCAGACCAGCGACCATCACTGTGGGCTGCTGTCTGTGTGGTCAGGAAATGAAAAACTACCCCACCTATTCTCAAATGGAAAGAAAACCCAGAGGTCCCTTGGCACAGCGAAGGTGAAAACTTACTCTAAATGTGCCAACAATGATTTCAGCATGATGTAAGAGGGAAGGGGAGGAGAAGAGAAGAGAGGTGAGAGGACAGAGAGGGAGAAGAGAGAAGAAAGGAAAGCAGAGACGAGCATACTTCCTGCTGCATACACAATTACCACGTCACTCTAGGGAGTGGAAGCCGTAACTACCACAAGGAAAGACAATGATCGTAACCATATCAAACATGAATTACCCTGGCACTCTGTTCTCATGGGGACAAGAATTTTCATAGCTACATTGGGGAAAAAATACAGTTTTACATGAGCCTTAAATATTCTAGTAGTTATTAGTTAATACCATTGGGCAAATTTGTTGATGAAGTGATAAATACCCACAAATTAAAAACCATGTGTCTAGAAGCATCTTTAGTAATGAAGAAACTGTCTTAAACAAAAGAGGCAGAACTTACAGGGAGATGCCACCAGGGTTCTTCCATGTTAGCATTACCTTTTCTTCTCTGTGGGAGGCACGGAAATGCTGCTGCTTTTCCACTTAACTTTGACATTCTCCTGGAAAACAGTTCTGTTCAAGGCAATGAAATAGCGCTCTAAGATCACCAGCCTCTGTTTCAACCTCAAGGCCGAGAGTGTGGTGGTAGCTGATTGAACAGCCAGGGCTTGCTGCTCTTTAACCAGCACAGAAAGACACTCCTTCAGCTCATTCACATCTGGAACACAAGATAAGAAAACAGTCCAGCTTGTCAAGACCTTGGGCACGGTTGGCAATAACACTGAGAAATTAGACAGTGGCAGTAGAAACACTTAAGCATACAACACGCCCAAAGCATTAAGCACTGTGCACATATTAGCTGGTAGTACTCTATGTCCACACACCAAACTCAGGCACAGAGGGGTTAAGTAACTTGACTGAAATCACATGGTGGAGTATAGCGTAAGACATGGATCGCTTTTGGCTTCCATCATTTACTAGTTCTCTGCGATTACCATGTAAACGTGGCTAATAAAAAGCTGAAGGGTTGTAGAGCAACTGCTTAGCATGCAGAAGGCCCTGGACTCAAGGCTTAGTCCCACAGAAATGAACAAACAAATCTTCAAAGCTATAAAGTCAAACTTCTCAGTAGCCCACTTTCTAGAGAAAAAAAAAAAACTCTAGCCACATTCCTATTCCATTTTCACATCCAACACACATGATTTTATAGATCTGGAGAAAACATGTAACATCTTTTTGAATGTCACTTAATCTGATGATCTCCCATTGTCCTGAAAATAACATAATATTATTTTTTGTTGGTCAACATCATTTAATGATTAGTAAATACAAATCAAAACAGTAACGCACCATTTCCCACTCATCAAGGTGGATATTATCAACAAGAAACAACAAATGTGAGCAAGGACTTGGGGAGATTAGAACCTTGTGGACTACAGAAAGAATGAAACCCAGTGTGGCTCTGGAAAACACTGTACCTGTGTGTGGAAAAAGTTAACCACAGTACTCCACATGATCAGTGTACCTGGGAATGCATACGGAACTAAGCAGTGACCTCACGCAGACTGAACAACCATGTCTGTGGCAGCAGATTCATCTACTCAGGGCACAAGGACAGTGAATCAGATCTCAAGACTGACAGTGGCACTCACTAGAAGGGACAACCTTCACACTAGTACAGGCACCTGACAGTTAATATCTTCACTGTTTTTCACACGTACAATTGTTCCTTTTGTACTTTTTCTACAGAGTACTTTTTTCTGGTTTCATTTGTTTATTTATTGTTTCTGACTCTAGTAGCTAATTGGAAATTCACATAAAATGCGTTTCCTAGATTAAAGTTATTTTAAAAAAAGGTTATTATTACCAAAAAATGGGGGAGAGAAGCACCCCAACAGTCTACCAACTAGTGCAGAACATAATCAAAGTATGCACACAAACACAAACAGTGAAATATTATTTAACATTTTAAAAGGTCACAGCATGCACCTGGGAAGTAGAGGCAGATAGATCTCTGACCTCAAAGCTAACCTGATCTACAGAGTAAGTTCCAGGACAGCCAGGGCTACACAGAGAAATCCTGTCTTGAAAAACCAAAAAGGCTACATCATGGATAAATTTAAAAACATACTAAGCAAAATAAGCTAGATAAGAAGAATAAAGACTAAGTCTATTTATGTGGAGTGCTTTTGAAGAATAAGTGCAGACACCAAAGGTAACTGTAGTTGCCTGGAGGGCTAGGGAACAGTTTAATGGATAAGGGTGGTAATACTTTTGTACCAGAATATGAACTGTATGCTTAAAAAATGTTTATAATGGTTATATTTTTATCAGATACATTTTATTCTTATACTTTATATCAGATATATTTTACTGTAATATGGGTTTTAATTTTAGAAAATTCCATTACCAAACAAAAACCTGATCCACTTCTGTCAGAAAGTATAATACCTGGCTGTTTGCCCCACACCCAACTCTCCAGGATTGATTTGGCTTTATACACAGGTGCAGGTGTCTCTTCCTCCTCCTTCTTCTCTTTGTCAGTAAGATCTTCTTTCTTGGTTCCACTCTGAGTATCAGCACCATCATCTGGAGAATTAAAAATGCTTATGTCCATAATTGTTTTTCAAAATGCAACAGTCAAACTGGGCATGGTGACTCATGCCTATAATCCCCAGCACATGAGTTCAGGACCACCTTGGGCCACACAGTAAGTTCCAGGCCAGCCTGGGCTACAGAGGGAGGCCCTGACTCAAAAGAAGGATAGGAGGAAGGAAGGGAAGGAGAGAAGGAAAGAGATAGGAGGCCGGGAGAACAACTCTTGCCAATCTCTACAAACGTTCTACCCAAACATGGTACATGTTACAGCATACATCAGTAACTCAATGTTTTATTTTTTAAAAAAAAAATCGCATGACTTAAAACTGCAAAAGATTCAGTATAGTTTACTCAATAATGAAAGAATACAATATAAGGGATTTTCAAATTCTTTAAAGCATGAAGTTCTTTTTTAACATTTTTCAATGTCTTAGTAGATTTCACACTATCTTTAGCATTTATCTATTTGGATTTCACACTAACTGCTTTAATCCAGTGGCTCAAAACTGCTGGACGACCACAGGAAGAACTAGGAGATAACTCTAAAATCATTTTCTAACTGTCCAGTGTTCTCCTCAAATAAATAAGTGCAATTTTTAAAGGGGGAGGGGGAAATAGTCCAGCATGTAAAGGCACTTACCACCAAACTAGACGACCTGAGTCCAATCCACAAGGCTCACACAGCAGAGAAAACCAACTCCCAAGTTGTCCCAACATGCACACCATAGCACCTGTGCACACACACACACACACACACACACACACGCACACACACACACATGCACACACACACACACACGCATGGACACATTTTTAAAATTTTACTTTAAAATGCAATTATAATGATATTTACAAAATTAAAAAAGTATTCATTAAAAGTTCTTACCCTTCCTAGAAGGGAGCTCTCGATTTTGGGTTAACTCTGTCCCGGTGTACACAATTTCTCCATCTTTAACCATTTCATTCCACAGACCACAGAGTCCATCTCTTGTGAATGCGAGCTGGCAAATACAAAAAGATAAACTTAAAGAGAGATCCATATAAATCTTTTTTTTTTTTTTTTTTTGGTCTTTCGAGACAAGGTTTCTCTGTGGCTTTGGAGCCTGTCCTGGAACTAGCTCTTGTAGACCAGGCTGGTCTCGAACTCACAGAGATCCACCTGCCTCTGCCTCCCAAGTGCTGGGATTAAAGGCGTGCGCCACCACCGCCTGGCCATATAAATCTTTTTTATTCTAATTTTTTTGTTTTTGAAAATGTTATGAGTACTCGATCTACTCCAACTCATATGCCCCTCTTAATTCATGACCTCCTCTTCTGCAATTATTGCTATATACATATATCATATATTGCACATATCTATACACACATATATAAAATATACACTACTTACTAAGTCAATGTTGCTCATGTGTTTAGGGCTGACCTTGGGAGCAGATAACCTATCAGGGGGTTCAGCATTGAAGAAAACTGATTCTCTCAGCAGGCATTGATTACCCATAGCTCTTGATGTGGGGTGGGGCCTTGTGAAATCTCCCCATCCACACTGTCCACTGGTGCTAACACTGTGTAGAGACTTGTTTAGGTAACACCACTGTTGCACTGTTATAGATACAGCATCCCTTCTGTATCTAGGAGACACTATCTCATAGGAGGCCCCTGGTCCTCTGGCTCTTACAGCCTTTCCACCCCCTCTTCCATGATGTTCCGTTAGCCTTAGGTGAGGGTGTTATGTTGTGTCAATCACGGTTATTTCTCTCTGTAGTCTGACCAGATGTGAATTTCTGTAATTGCCTCTGTCTGCTACCAAACTTCCTTGATAAGGGGTGAGAACTACACTTACCTGTAGATACAAGGATAGTATTTGGAATACAGGTAAAAATTAGATCAGTTTACTCCAGGCACAAGTAGTTGAGTAGGTTTACAGTACTGGGCATGAATGGCCTACTAAGCTGGTTGCAAATACAATTAGGCAGCTGGTAGTTACTCCAAAATCAAAGTTCAACTGTTGAACCACGGAGGATATCTTAGTGGGCCTGTGATAGCTGTGTTTTGCAGGTCTCATGGCTGGGTAGGACTACTGATTCTATATGATGAGAGTAAGTCCTCACAGAAGGGCTTTCAAGTCAGTTCTAGCTCAATTTCTTCAAGTTCTGTGTGCAAAATGTATAGTGTCTTCAGCAACAGGGTCTTAAAGAATTATATATAGAGGGAGAAAAAACCCTGGTTCCCCTAATTTTATTCAATTATTCAATAATAAAACAATGAACTATCTACTTTATTTAAAACCAAGTAACATGTCAAAGATCACAGAACAAAAACAGGACGGTGAAAGAGCACACTATGTCACTGTACACCATGTTGACTTTCATTAGTGGATCAGGGTTTTTGTTCGGTTTTTTTATTTTTTTTAAACAGGCTCTTACTAGGCATCCTAGTCCAGCCGCCAGCTCTAATCTTCCTTGTGTGATTACAGGAATGTGTCACAATGGCAGGTTTTATAAACAGGAATGGGTAACCACTGAGCCATCTCTCCAGCCCCACTGAGGTACTATTTTAAATAATAATCTCTATGTCTGTGTTTTCAAGTATTTCCACACTATTTCCTACTAGGAGTTTCAAAGTTTCTGGTGTTACAATATGGCCTTTGGTCCATTTCACTGGTTTTCATACAGGATAAAAGGCAGAGGACAAGTTTCAGCCTTCTCCCTATAGAGTCACAGCTTTCAGCATCATTCTGGAAGCCTGACGGCTCTAGCTATGTGTCTACCTGTGTGGCTCCTTGCTGCACTCTAACAGTCAGGCTTTGTGGCATTATCATGGTGTCTGTCTTACTATCACTATATAGTATAACTTGAACTAAGTATTGAAACTTCCAGAATTGCTCTTTTCCCTCAAGACTGCTTTGGATATTCACTATACTAAATTTCTTGTAACATACAAAAGGGGAGTAGGGGCATACATGCATACACATGCTCTGAAAAGATAAATCAAAAATAAGACATAGTGATTATGTATGAAGAGACACTTATGGAACATGGAGGAAGCAAAGAATATAAAAGCAGTGAGTGTTCCTTCTAAGTGTGAAACATAAACTGTTTCAGGAGAATTGGCTCGGCACTTAGGAACACTGGCTGCTCTTCCAGAGGACCTGGGTTGGATTCCCAGCACCCACATGGCGGTTCACAGGCTTGCTGGTAATGCATAAATATACTTGCAGCCAAAACACCCATACAGGAAAAATAAACATTTATTTTTAATTCAAGTTACAGTATACAAAAACAAAACCTGTAACTCGAAACAAGCAAAATAACCCAGGTTTATTTTTTTTTTTAATAATTCCTTTTGAGCCAAACAAAAACAACAACAAACATGCTAACATGGAAGGAAAAAGCCCACAGGACCTGAACCCTGTACAAGAGCTACAGGCAACTAAGGATGCTGAGGGTGGGACAGTCTTCCCCAGGCAGAAATAGGCGGATCTCTGTGAGTTCAAGGCCAGCCTGGCCTAAGAATACATTCCAGGACAGGCTCCAAAGTCACAGAGAAAGACCCCACAGAGTGATGTCAAATACTGCAGTGTGAACTTTATCTGTATGATGCTCTCCCAGTCTTTGCTCCTATCCCCTAAACACACAGGAGTCCAGGCAGAGCCTCCCATGACCACACCAGGCCACTATTTCTATGCAGATCTATAGTCATGTGATATCAAAGAACTTCCTTTCTCTACTCATTCCTCGGGAGCCAGGAGAAACCTTCCTGAGGTACTCACTAAAGTCCAGGCCGATCTCACGTGAGCAAGCACTCCACCCTACCACTGAGATCTCCACCTCCAGTCTTCCCAGCCTTTCCTTTTCTCCCCACTGCGCTTGGATATTTCTGAGGTAGTGCCTTACTGAGGTGCCCAGGGAAAGGACTTGAACTTACAACCCTGCTGCCTCAGCTTCCCAAGAAGCCAGGGTTATAAGCCTGTCCCACCAGTTTGTGTCCTTTTTCCCTGAGTTTGGTTCCCTACACCTACGTCAGATAGTGCACAACTGCCTGGAACTCCAGCCTGGGGATCAAATGCACTCTGGGAGAACCCATACACTCCTGGCATAAGCTCACTAGGACACATACATAAAAATAAAAATAAATATTTTTTAACTTAAAAATGACTAACAAGATTTACAAAGTGCATATAATCAAAAGCATCAACAAAAAGCCACACTATCTATAAAAGTTATTATAGCAAATCACTATCAACTACTTTACACTGCATAAAACTGAAAAATTTGGAGATAGTTAATAGGAACTCACTGCAGGAGAGAGGAGCACAAGTTTGCATCTAGGTCCTGCAGAAAGAGAGGATGCACTCCTGTGTGGATGTGTACAGTGTGAAGTCTAGGTCCTGCAGAGAGAGAGGATGCACTCCTGTGTGGATGTGTGCAGTGTGAAGTCTGCAGTGAGAGAGGATGCACTCCTCTGTGGATGTGTGCAGTGTGAAGTCTAGGAGCCAAATAGTGAAGCCCTGTCTTTTGTGTATATGTTCCTTAAACTTGAACAGCAGAGCCAAGTTTGTATTTGAAGATTCTTTTTAACAGCATAGGAACACTCAAGTCAATAACTCTGCACAATGCTTCAATCAACCCAACAAAATATCATACACAAAAACAGCAAACCCTAACTTTCATTATGGAAGTCTATTAACAATACTATTCTATTGAGGCGATTATACTTAGATACAGGGAAAGAGAATCCCAAAGACATCAGATTCCCTACATTGGCCACACTCTTTTATGTGAGCATATCAGCAACCAGCCAGTTAGTCACAACCTAGGAGCAGCACTCATCAGATGTTCATGTGCATACACCTTTGGATCTACTGACATGTCTAAGCATAATAAGACAGTATTCATAGTCAACATTCAATTCTTAAGTGCACTTTTGAGCTTAATCACTTTGAATTGATGACTATGTGCCAAATATAGATAAATAAGTGATCCAGAATTTAACTACTGGTTAACACAAAAACTCTAAAGGCATTATGCTAAGTTAACAAAGCTGACCTCAGAAAAACCACGCACCATACAATAATCTAAAGATAACTTGATAAACCAGATTGATTCTCAGTGCTGGAGCTCAGATTGTGAGGGAAGTGACACAGAGGGGTAGCACCAAGAACACCACTTGGGTGGTGACAGCTACGTGAACTGACACTAAGGCAGAAGGGCACAGAACTGTGCATATGAACGGTAAGGATGCAAACTACTGATTTTGACAGTATACCACAGTGAAACAAAATATAACACGGGAAGCATCTGGTTAAAGGGAACACACTGATCTTACTATGTTGTTGGCAACTTTCTGAGTCTATCACTATTTTCAAAATGAAAAGGTTAAAAAAAGTGCTTCAGGCATATCCAATTTCATGTGCCATTTCAAAGAATCCTTAAATAGAAAATGTAAGTAGCTTATGTAAGAAAGAGCAACAAATTTCTATCTGGTCTCATGCTCAAAGACATACCCTTAGTCTTTCATTGAGAGTGACAAAAGAAAAGTTTTAAGAAACAAAAGTCTGAAGGTATAACGTACTACTATGTCTTGTAAGTAATTTTCTTTTTGGCTCACTGAAAAACTACAACCAGCTCAGATAAACAGTAATAAGGTCATACATTTCACCCTTTTATTATATTGCCTTTTCGAGAATAATGAACACTAAATGCCCCAATAAATCTACATAAAAATTAGGAGTGCTAAACATTCAAGTGTGGAGAGTTTCTTGGCATGTATATGCATGCATGGATGGACTGATGTGTGCAAATGCAAATACAAATGTGTCTGGAGGCCAGAAGCTGAGATCAGCGATCCCTATTTCCTGACACAGAAAGCCTCCCTTGAACACAGGACCTGTCATTCAGCTAGTCCAGTTACTGGGCTTGTCATGGAACTCCGGCCTTGGCCTTTCAGCACTGAGATGACAAGAGGGTCACCACAGCCACCGTGTGTGGTGGAAATCAGAGCTGGGTCCTCACAATTGCTCAGCAAGCTCTTCTCTGACTTTTCTGAGCCACTTCCCCAGCCCACAATGCTATAAGTGTGTGTGTGTGTGTGTGTGTGTGTGTGTGTGTGTATGTGTGTGTGTGTGTGAAAGCCAGGTGGGTTCTTTTTTTTTAATATTTATTTATTTATTATGCATACAATATTCTGTCTATGTGTATGTCTGCAGGCCAGAAGAGGGCACCAGACCTCATTACAGATGGTTGTGAGCCACCATGTGGTTGCTGGGAATTGAAGTCATGATCTCTCCAGCCCCCCTGATGTTTTTTGATCAAAAGGAAATAAACAACCAATCAACATAGAGACAGTTGAAAAGAAAGCATTCCAACAATAGAAAACTAAACTTGTAAACACACAAGCTCAGGATAAACAGATGCCTGGTTTATCATTTTTCAGTTACACCAAGAACACAGAGGCTGCAAAGCAGCACACAAGGGACATATGCCTGGTAAGAGAATGAGGGGCAAGGCATGAGGGCTTGTAGGCATTAAAAGAATTCTGGACTCAAGTCTAAGCCAAATGGTGAGATGATGTCACAGTTAACAGAAGACGGGGTGGTAATGTGTGCATATCTACTCAGATAGTATGANTGGTTGTGAGCCACCATGTGGTTGCTGGGAATTGAACTCAGGACCTTTGGAAGAACAGGCAATGCTCTTAACCACTGAGCCATCTCTCCAGCCCCGCCAGGTGGGTTCTTGGCCTACAATGGACACTATATTAAAAACTGCTGGTTGTAATATCCAAAATAATGTATCTATGCCAAGATTCTATGTTTATTATACACATGTTAAATTTTTCTTTCTTCAAGAACATTTCCTTTCTAAAGTTATTAACATTTCTTGGATATTTCAAACATAATAAGCTTATAAAAATGAACTGGCTAAAATTTACAATATACATACATATGTATATCTTTCTCACATACTATTTATTAACTGTATGTCAATACAAAAGCCTAAGAGGAAATAAGGAAATTCCCAGTCCGGGAAGACAACTCATACTCCACCTCCCACACAAAAGGCAAAGTCGGCCAGCATAAGATGAGTATGTGCAATGTGGGTTTGCCAGGATCCCAAAAAGGGACACTGGGTCTAATCCTTAGAGAACAACATGCATTCCTTATATTTCTTTTCTTCCTAACAGGGTTTCTTTGTGTAGCTCTGGCTGTCCCGGAGCTCTGTAGACCAGGCTAACCTTGAATGCAAAGATCCACCTGTCTCTGCCCCGCCAAGTACTAGGATTAAAGGTGTGTGCCACCACTGCCCAGTCTGCATCCCTCATATTTAGTATGCAATGATAGAGAAAGTGCAGAAGGCATTTACATATCTGTATCACCAAACACATTTCCTTCTGACATGTAACCAAAACCTAGTCACTTGTTCTTGGGAGATAGTGGGAAGACTTTAAAAAAAATTTTTTTTTAATGTCTAAGAAGGGTGAAATACTAGTATGCCACTGAATAAAGTGATATGTACTCTAAGAATAACTAGTGCTTCATTTTATATATATCTGACTCTTCAGAGACAATCAGTGCATTATTAAGCTAGTTTTGAATCAAAATACTAAACTCACATTCAGCAGTTATTCAGTTTGATTACTAAGGCAGGAAACACAACCCCATTAGGTAAAGGGAATAGATTCTCTGTTTTTGTTTGATGTGGGTTTTTTGGGTATGGTTTCAGGTTTTGGTTTTTCTGCATTGATAACAATCTAAACCAAGGCTTTGAACACACTAGGAATCCACTCTACCACGGAGCTATAAACCCCCAGCCCTTAAAACATTTTCTTGACCTCAACAAGTGTCTCAAAGTATACCAATCACAAGAAGCAAATTTGTCTTGGGGTAGGGAGTTGGTTGAGCAAGAAAAAGCAATTGTTAAGAAGCCTGACAACCTGAGTTTAGGTCTGCGGAACTCATATAAAAAGCCAAGCTCAGCAGAGCATGTGTGTAATCTCGGTATCCAATACTACAGGAAGACAGGAGGCAGAGAGAATTTCTGTGGAAGCACATGGGCCAGCTGGCCTGGACCACACAGAGCAGGAAATGAGAGCGACCCTGCCTCAAACAACATGGACGTTCAGGACCAACAGAGGCTGTCCTCTAACCTCTACACATGTGGATGGCACATGTGTACCCTTGCACATGAGCACAATGACACCTGTCATATACACACAGGAGTAAATAAAATTTAAATGTTTTTTAAAGTTGTCTGACTCTCAATATTTCATAATAAGAAATCACTTATTTCTCACCTATCTAAGTTGCTTATTAAAGACAAAAGAAAGCAGACACAAATAGTTAAACAAAAAAGAGGTATTTAAACAACAAACAAAGGGTAAGTAACAAACCAGTTAAGTCTCCTTAGTTCAGTCCTATCTATCTTCACACCATGAATAACACACCTGTCATCTACAACAGTCTTCAACACATCTGTCATCTGCAAGTCATGTACAACAGTCCTCAACACATCTGTCGTCTGCTACAGTCACCTACAATAGTCCTCAACACACCTGTCATCTACATCAGTCATCTACAACAGTCCTCAACACACCTGTCATCTGCAACAGTCATCTACAATAGTCCTCAACACCTCTTATCTACTGACACTCAGTGTTTGAAGGGACTAGGACATTAGAAAGAGGCTTGATTACAAAACTCCATGATCAAAGGCTACTTACACTACCTTACAGTCATGAATGCTACATAATGAACTCTAAGCAAAACTGTTATAAAAATGAGTTATCTGACAAATATTTAATATGGTTAGCCCCCGAAGAGGAAAGGACACAGACAGCAGACACAACTTAAACACCTTTTCATGTCTGTGGTAACGGAGGTCCAAAAGTACCCCTCTACACTATGTACAAACAGCAAGTAGCTCATAAAAAAATCAGCCTCAAAAATCTTATTGTGATCATTTATCTCATAATCTCCTGACACTTGTAATTCCTTTACTAAACATTACAGACACAGGCCAGCATTCTGTTTCTCATATTCCTGGTGCAAAAATCTGAACAGTCCTCTTAATTACAGCTGTAATTTATATAAAACCAATAGCTCAACTAAACTTTCATCTCTCCAAAATCAGAAACACAAAATCGCAGAAAATGATAACTTACTACACATCACTTCACTGCTTCCCTACACAGCTAACAATCTTCTCAAAAGTATTGGGAAGAAACAAACACTGGAGGACAAGGTGGCACATGCCTTTAATCCCAGCACTCAGGAGGCAGGGGCCAGCCAGCCATGGTGAGGTGCACAGAAAGACCCTGTCTAAAAATAAGAGAGGAAAAAACAAACTGACAACAGCCACGTCTTGACTAAGAGTGTTGGCAAGAGCTGGATGGCATTCAGCTGGTCAAGCTCTTGCCTAACTGCACCACAGAAACCCAACAAGGTGGCACATGCCTGAAACACTACCAGTCCAGAGGTGGAGGCAAAAGGATTGGATTTCAGGTCATCCTCACCTACATGGAGAGTTCAAGGCCAGCCTGGGAATATGAAACCCTGTCTTAAATAAAAAAAATAAAAAAAAATAAAAGGACTCCCGAAAAAAATTGAAAAATTGCATAACTAGCTCTCAAGTTTCTTGCACTTACAAATGACTTTAATTAAAACACAACCACATAGCATCTACCTCAACAGTCATAATAAATGTTACATCGTAAGTTATAAGAAATAACCCTCCTCAGACCAGATCCATCTACCTCAACAGTCATATAATAAACTTTACACTGTAAGTTACGAGAAACAACCCTCCTCAGACAACATCTAGTTGCTAGCCACTCACATGTTCTACTTAACCAAAAACTTTATAAAGACGGGGACACACGAAGCACACCACAACACGCCAACCCCACCTGGATATCTGTCTTCAACCATTTGGAATCAAGTCGAGACTGGGCAGCCAAACAGAAGGTCTCAGAAGGCATGTTTCCTCCCGGTGGTCGGGCCTGCAAGTCAAACAGAAACGTTGGAGACCCATAGCTTATGAAACTGTTACTCACACCGTTCTGCAGTTTAACGCGACAGAGACAGAGAAGGTAAAAGAAGGGGAAAGGAGAGCTGGGGGGGCGGGGGACGAGAGCTCGAGAGGGAAAGCTGGACCAAGAACGGGAGGAAGAAGGAAAATAGCCCTTCCATTAGAGGTGGAGTCGCCAGCCCTGGAGTGGTCACAGGCGACCACCGCACAATGTCACCCCACTCCTCAAATCCCGAAGGGGCGCGCACACACACGCCAGGAAAACTCACTATGGCCACGACCGATGACACCACGGTGCATCAGCCGCTTTACCTACAGCAGTCCGGGGTGTGGGGAATAAACAAAAGTCCGGTCTGCAGAGAGATCTACAATCATCGCCTGACCACTCAAGGCAGAGCCGGGCCGGCCGCGGCCCCCCAAAGCACACAGGCCCTGTCGTCCGCGCCAACGCCCGCCTTCCGCCCGCCGCGCTCCCGGGCCCAGCTCGCCCGGATCTCCCAGACCTGGTGCCGCCCGTCGTCGGCCGCTCCGCCCTGCTCCGGCCCGCGCTCGGCCAGACGCGGCGCCGCCCGCTCGGCCAGCCGGCTGCGGGAAGCCTCCCTGCGGGAGCCGGCCGGCGCTAGCGAGCCAGCGATCCGGTCTGTGGCCCGAAGCGCAGGCTGACGCACGACGGCGCCCGCCCAATAGCGCGAGGCGACGGGACGGCCGCGGCCAATGGGCTCTCGGCGGAGCCCGGCCCGCCCCTCCTTCCCCTCCACTTCCGCTTCCTTCGCTGGGGGACAGACAAACGCAGACGCCGGGAGGCGGGACTCCTGCGCGCGCACGCTGGCTCGCTCCCTCACTTTCTCCAATGGACCCAAAAGGAATAGACCGTCTCCCACGCGACGACACCAGAGAGGCTCTGTGGGCTGCACTTCGGCGTCCGCCTGGAATTCGAGCCTCTGGGCATGAGACAAGATTTAAGAAAAAGCCATTGGTCAGGGCCTGGTGGTGCACCCCTTTCATACCTGCGCTCGCGAGTCAGGGGCAGGTGGATCTCGGCGTTCGGAAACTCTAAGGGGAAAAAAAAGGAAGACAGAGCAATTGAAATCACACAAAGTATGCTCTCTGATCATCTTGGAATGAAACTATAAATAAATAAAACATAACACAATCTCCAGGCACTTAGAAATTAAACTTTTCCAAGAGAAGAGAAGAGAAGAAGCTGAAGGACGTAGAACATTTTTAATAAGAGCTGGAAGAGCAAAAATATACCAAGAGAGATCAGTTGAAGAAGGGATCTGTCAGAAGCAAATTTTTTTTTATATGTTTGGCCATAGGTAGTTTTTTTCTGTCCCTCAAAAGTAGCTGATTTGTGTTATTGTGGGATATTGGATAATCCAGACAAAGAAAGGGAAGCTGACTGGTTCTCCATATAAAATAGCCTCCTACGTGAGGGATTTGAAAATCTCACTAAACTGTCCCCTCTGGTAAGAAAAGGACCACTCAGTCTTTGTCTTGGAGAGGGAAAAGGATCAGGAAGTCAGCTATCTTAAATGCTTAAATGAAAAGGACATTAATATTCCCAGAACCTCTTTTCCCTGCGTCTGCCTGCCAGACAGATGTCTACTTTCCAGACCCTCAATAGGCCTAGCCTGACCAAACTCTTGATAAGTCGGTGTCTATCATCCTTAGGATTTTGTCTTTAAGAACATGGTGCAATAACTGTTCATTAGTAATCTAGCATACAGGGCTGAAAAGATGGTTTGGACATTAAGAACACTTGCTACTCTTACAGAGGACCTGGTTTTGGTTTGTGGGAAAAGAACAATCTGTGTCACACAAAAGAACACATGAACGAAACAAGAGTAGCTCAGTGAGGTGATTTTCTTTTTTTTTCCAAAAAGGGTTCTTGAAAATCCATACCAGGCTAGTGAGCCTGCGTGTCCAAGATGGTCTCTCTTGTTTATCCATACATGCAGGTGAAAACTGTAGCCCATCCCATCGGTGGGAGCTTGGCTTCACAATGAGACACTTGGCTAGTCAGTACAAAGGGGGAGATTCAGAGAATATGGGCTCTCCTCAGGCTATCTTTGATTTTAAAATCTCTATACATTTCTCACAATCCCCCCCATTTTTTTCTAGTTTCTCCCCGGCATATATAAGATGCCTTTACTAACAGTGAATTGTTGTGATGGTCAGTGTTGCTCAAGAATGACTTAAGGTGAGCCCACCTGTTATGGAATACCCCTTTACCCTATGAGATATTTGTCACTGTGATTGGTTTCATAAAAAGCTAAATGGCCAATAACTAGGCAGGATTTGGGGGGCAGAGAGAAGAAGGGCAGAGATTCCGGGAGTCCCCAGCAGACACAGGGGAAGCAGGACATGCAAGAGAGGTAAGAAGCCATGAGCCACATGACAGCCCATAAATTAATAGGAATGGGTTCGTTTAAGTTAAAGGAGCAAGTTAGAAACAAGCCTAAGCTATACACCAAGCTTTCATAATTAATATGTTGTTTTTGGTGAGCTGGCGGCCCCCAAAAAACTGTCTACACCCACTTTCGCAGCGGGGGGGGGGGAGGTTCCCCAAGACTCCGTGATTGACCTGTTCCAACTGAAACGTAACGTTTTTACCCTAGCCAGAGCCTATTCTCTTGAGCAGGAGATTTCTTTTGCTAGGCCTTTACTGTTATTTCACTGTTCTCCCTATAAAGAGGTGGACTCATGAGTCAGATCAGAGATCAGGTCCCCCAAACCCTTCTGAAATCGCTGGCTTCTGGTAAGGAGCAAGCTGCCAAGACACTCACAGACAGTTTGTGCTTTCTGCCAAGAGAGAAACTACTTTTTTGTTGGTGGTGGTGGTAGTTTTGTTTGATTTGGGGGGACAGGGTTTCTTTGTGTAGCCCTGTCTGTCCTGGAACTAGCTCCGTAGGCTTGACTCAGACTCAGAGAGATCTGCCTCTCTGAGTGCTGGGATTAAAGATGCGCACCACCACTGCCTGGCTTTCCTTTTGGTTTTGCTTTGGGATTTTTGTGGGGTTTTTTTCTTGTTATTATTGTTTGTATTTTTTTCTGGTGGTTCTGGGTTTTTTGTTTGTTTGTTTGTTTTATTTTGTTTTGTTTGTTTTCTGTGTTCCTTTTACCCTGGACTTCCCAGCCATTTTTTTTTTAAACCTTCTGTTTTAATCACCTGCTCTCCCTCTGAAAGAAACGACCCTGCCACGATGAATGGGTCCGCAGGCATGAATGGCAGACAGGGTCCACCTTCCTGGGCCTATCTAAACAACCCAAAAGTGTGTTGGCGATTGCATTTGTGTAACAGCGAGGCGTATGGAGGAAAGGAAGTGTAGCAGTACTTTTCTTTGGGCCACCAGCTCACAAATAATGACATGGAGACTTATTAATTATGAGAGCTCAGCCTTAGGGTAGGCTTGTTCTCAACTAGCTCTTACAACTTAAATTAACAGAGTCATATTATTCTACGTTCTTCCATGCGGCATTACTTCTTTTCCATCTTGTACCTCCTCATTCCTCTCCATGTCTGGCTGGCGACCCCATCTTTCTTCCTTCAATATCTCTCTCTCTCTCTCTCTCTCTCTCTCTCTCTCTCTCTCTCTCTCTCTATCTCTCTCTACCTGGAAGTCCCACCTACTTCCCCTGCCCAGCTCTTAGCTATTGGGCTTCTTGTTACACCAACCACAGCAATACATCTTCACAGTGTACAAATATTCCACAACAAGGAAGCCCTTCACTGATGCCTAGAAATTGATGTGAGGGAGAAATAAAGGCAGGAGTGGTTAACATTAGTCCCTACGCGGGGAACCAGAAGTAAGAAGAGAGGATATCTTTAAATGTCCAAATCAAAATCCACTAGTCTCTTGATGAGATCACAAGAACATCCATGGATTGGGTCCTCCTCTTGGTTTTTGACTTTGCTCCATAAGGCTGGTCTCCAGAGTGGTGACCTCGGGATCTGCTTCCAGGCCTTTGATGACTTTTGGAGGAGCTAAAATCAGCATGGGATCCCCACCCCCAATGGCTTCTAAATAGGGAGATGAAAGAAACTTAGCCTTCGTTGTTAGGCTAAAGCGGTGGTGTCTATAGATAAGCAGAGAGCTACGGTCTTAAATATTATATCTGGGCAGCATTTTCCTTATCGAGAAGAAAAGCGTTACTGAGAAACAGCTATACAAACAACACCTCTTGTATACTGAAGATCGTCTATGGAGTATAATCCTGTGCAAACCAGTTTATTTGTCCACGGGACACAAGCTAAGGTCGCCCAGGAAAAGGGCCCCTCAATTAAGAAAGTGTCCCTGTAACATTGTCAATGGGTATTTCTTGCTTTCTGACTGATGGGGAAGGGCTCAGCCCACTAGGGCTGGTCCTGTCCTTGGGGGTTGCATAAAAAAAAAATCAGGCGGGGCAAGCCCATAAGCAGCATTTCTCTGTTAGCTCTGCTTCAGTTCCTGCCTCCAGGTTCCAGCCTTGAGCTCCTGCCGTGACCTCTCCCTGACGGAAGCCGGAAGGTAAGCTTCCTCCCTGCCTTGCTTTCAATCATGGTAGTTATCACCATAGAAAACAAACAAAGAGAGCCCCCTTGGACTGTTGAAACGTATCGATCATTTTAGTCTTTGATTGCGTTTTCCTCTTTAAAATCATTCAGGTTGCCAAAATGATCTTTTAACTGTTAAGCCCAGTTGAGGACCCTGTCCTCTGGAATCACGTGGGCTTGCAATGAATCTCTGCCTCCTCTAGCCTTTCTTTAACTAGCTGGTTCACCTAGGTGAGGGCAGTCAAAGACCTTGCTTCGCCTGACTGTAGCTTCACTTGGAAACATCCAGGAATTTCCCCTCTGTGTTGTCCTCTTTGGTGTAGACTGGACACTAGTTAGAATTCGCTGGTGGGGCCTCATGGCCTCCCTGTGCAAGAGAACAGGTGATTCCTCTGCAGTTACAGGACATTTCAAGAGATGCTCCAGAGTTCCCTGGAACAGAGTAGACTTGAGAGGGCAAGGAGGAAACATTCTCCCTTTTTACTTCCTCTGATGCCTTCAGTGTAGGACTCCAAGGATGTGCATTGAACACCCAGAAGAGCAGTCCTAATAGTCTGGAAGTTTTCTAAGATTTTTTTTTTTTTTTTTGGTTTTTCGAGACAGGGTTTCCGTGTAGTTTTGAAGCCTGTCCTGGAACTAGCTCTTGTAGACCAGGCTGGTCTCGAACTCACAGAAATCCGCCTGTCTCTGCCTCCCGAGTGCTGGGATTAAAGGCGTGCGCCACCACCGCCCGGCTGATTTATTTTTATTTTTATTTTTGTTATTCTNTCTCTCTCTCTCTCTCTCTCTCTCTCTCTCTCTCTCTCTCTCTCTCTCTGTGTGTGTGTGTGTGATGGGCGTGGTCAACTGGTAGTTAGAATTAACCAGACTCAAAAACAAACAGGGAATATATTTTAATAATTGGAAAAGGAGAAACTCACATGACTGGGGTCCAGCGAGCACCATGCGCAGCAGAAAGAGACAAAAACCAGGGGCGGGCACCTGGATTCCCACGTCCTTCTTCCTTGGCCCCAGGCGGCCACACCCTAGTTAGTTTAAAATTTTGGTCTTTGCCCTAACTTTATCTAATATTTCAAAGTAGTTAAAATGCATATGTGGGAGACTGGAGGGATGGCTCAGCAGTTATGAGCATACACTACTCTTCCAGAGGTCCCAGGTTCAATTCTCAGCACCCGCATCAGGCAACTCACAACTGCCAGTGGCTCCAGCTCTGGAGAGATCTAAGGCCTCTGGCTGCTTCAGACATCTGCATTGACACACGCACACACACAGACATAGACAGACACACACACACACACAACAGAAAGCAACAACAACAACAACACTCCTTGTGTTCTTTGTATGCTCCAGAGAACTGTCTCGCATAACCATTCGGTGGGTTTTGAATGAGCACAGGAATCAGATAGAAAGAAGCTGAAACGCACAGTAAAACACCATCCGAAACGATGTGTACAGCGTCCGTAGAACTCAGCTAAGGACACCCTGGTAAAGCTGCCATGCTGGAGTAAAGAACTTGGGAAAGGATAGCATCCATCCGTTCTTTCTCTTTAGTCTGTCTGAGTCACTGTCACTGGTAAGCAAACGGAAAAGCAATCGGGCCCTCGGGGGCAGAAACAGACACAGGACAAAGAAGTCTCAAGGAGGGAAGAAAACTGTCTCTATTAGAGAAAAGCAGGCTCGAAGACACTAAGCAGAAAGTGCAGGCACTGAGACCCAGCACAGCCTACATCTCCAGCATCTTCCCCCCTCAAGAGAACTGGAAGCTGGTTTTCCTTTGCTTCTCGCTCTCTTTTGAAGGGAGTTCGGGGGGAGAGACAGGGTTTTTCTATGTAGCTCTGGCTGTCCTGGAACTTATCTCATAGACCAGGCTGGCCTCGAACTCACAGAGATCTGCCTGCCTCTGCTTCCCAAGTGTTGGGCTTACAGGCGTGCGCCACCACCACCCACCACCAGGCTTGCATCCCACGCTTTACCTACCTGCCATCTCAGCTGGGATGTATGCTCTTCTAAGTTTTCTCCGGGGCTGCTGCTAATCCACACCAGCCTTCCAAGTCAGACATTCCAAAGTGTCAGCTCCCCTTGGTCACCAGCTTGTTGTCCTGAGAGTACAGGGCCAGAAAACTCTTCTAGAAAGCAGTAAAGATATGTGTCAAAATCTCACCCTGGGGGGTCTGGTATAACTCTTTACACTGACATAAAAAAATCCTTTGGCTTTATCACTTGACAACAGAGGCCACGTTAGAGTCTTCGGACCTCCTGTTTCTATGATCTCATTAGGCATCCACGATGCTTTAAAAAAAAAAAAAAACTGAAGAAGGATGTAAAAAGAGGATTGGGATATGTGACTGAATGTCAGAGGTGCAAGATATTCTTGGGGTGTGGCGATCCCCTGAAGGCTCAGTGGTACAGGGAGATTTTATATAGACGTCACCAGTTTGGCTCATGGCAAGCAACTTCATTAACCAAGGCGGCAGTAAAGTAACATGGTTGTCAGCATCTTCATGGTGTCCCCCTCTAAGATAGAGGTCAAGTCACACAGCTGTTGTCATGGTGATGACATCCGCTAACCCAACATCCAAGTTAGGTTAGCATGGCTATAGGAGGAGACTTTACCCTTGGGTGTGTAGGACCAAAATAGCAAAGCAAAGACATAGAGAAAGGAATTTATGGTCTCAGCTCGAGAAAGGTGAGCCCGTGTATATTACCACACAAACTGTCACCGTGCCTATGGAACCAGGAGATCTGGATCCCCTTTTTAGCTCCCCTGGGTTCCCATAGCTGTTGCTAAGAATCCCTGAAGAGAACAGAGTGGGGAGGTGGACCCTCAGCCCATAGGTGGCGCTGTTGCACTGGGAGCACGTGGAGAAACTGAGGACAAAGTGCCCTTGGTGCCATCTTGTCACCTCTGAGAACTGAATAGGCGAAGACTAGGCAGATCTGTGACCCTCTGTGTCGACTGGAATTTAAAGCCAGAAATGGGCTTGTTAAAAAAAATAGTCCTGATTTAAAATCTTAAGTCCTCTTTTACATAACTATTTTATTTTTTAATTCATTTATTTATTTTACATACTAATCCTAATTCCCCCTCCTACCTCTCCTACTGCTTCATCCCCCTTCCCTTCACACCACCCCCCTCCTCAGAGGGTAAGGCCTCCCCTGGGAAGTCACCTAAATCTGTCCCATCACTGAGGCAGAACCAAGTTCTTGCCTCCCTCACTGCCCCCCATGCCTAGGCTGAGCAAGGGATCTCTCCACAGACAATGGGCTCCACAAAGTCAGTTTATGCTTTAGAGTTATAGCCTGGTGCCCCTGCCAGTGGGCCCATGTAGGGCCCAAGCCAAACCATTGGCACCTGTTTTCAGGAGGTCCTATGCAGGTTCTCCATTTGTTAGTCCAGAGTCTGACTGGACTCTCTCAGATCAGCTGGTTTTGTGGGTTTCTTCATCATGGTCCTGACCCCTTTGTTCATATGGTTCCTCCTCCCTCACTTTAATTATACTCCAGGAGCTCTGCCCAAAGGTTGTGGGTCTCTGCATCTGCGGCCATCTGTTTCTGGAAGAGCGTTCTAGCTTCTCTGGGGTTGTGGGCTATAGGCTGGTTATCCTTTGCTTTATGTCTGGTATCTACTTATGAGTGAGTACATACTATATCTAGCTTTCTGGGTCTGGGTTACCTCACTCAGGATGTTTTTTTTCTAGTTCCATCCATTTACCTGCAAATGTAAAGATGTCATTGTTTTTTACTACTGAGTCGTACTCCATTGTGTAAATGTACCACATTTTCTTTATCCATTCTTTGGTTGAAGTGCGGACTTGTACAGTCGCTATGAAAATCAGTATGGCGAATTCTCATACTGATTTAGGACTCCGTCTTCCTCAAGTCTGAGCAATACCACTTTTGGGCATATACCCAAAGGATCCACACTCACACAAGGACATTTGCTCAGCTATGTTCATAGCAACATTATTCATAACACCAGAACCTGGAAACAACCTAAATTTAGGTCTGCACTCCCACCAGCAATGCAGGAGTGTTCCCCTTACTCCACATCCTTTCCAGCATAACCTGTCCTCAGTGTTTTTGATCTTAGCCATTCTGACAGGTGTAAGATGGAATCTCAGAATCACATGGATTTGCATTTCTCAAAGGCCAAGGATGTTGAGCATTTCCTTAAGTGTCTTTTAGCCATTTGAGATTGTTCTGTTGAGAATTTTCTATTTAGATCTGTACCCCATTTTTATAAATTGGATTATTTGGAAATTTTGATGTCTAGTTTTTTGAGTTCTTTGTATGTTTTGGAGATCAGTCCTCTATCCATTGTAGGGTTATTAATGATCTTTTCCCATCCTATAGGTTGCTGTTTTGTCTTAGTAACTGTGTCCTCTGCCTTATAGAAACTTCTCAGTTTCAGGAGGTCTCATTTATTAATTGTGTCTCTCAGTGTCTGTGCTACTGGGGATATATTTAGGAAGTGTTCTCCTTTGCCAGTGTGTTCAAGTGTACTTCCCAATTTCTCTTTTGTGAGGCTCAGTGTGTATAGATTTATGTTGAGGTCTTCAATCCATTTGGACTTGAGTTTCATACATGGCAATAGATATGGATCTATTTTCATTCTTCTACATGTTGACATCCAGTTATGCCAGCACCATTTGCTGAAAATACTACAGAGTCAGTTCCAGGACAGCCAGGGCTACACAGTGAAACCCTGTCTCAAAAAACCATCCAACCAACCAAATAAATAAATAAACAAACAAACCGAGCACGGGGCTGGAGATGATGGCTCAGCAGTTAACAGCACTGAGTGTTCTTTCAAAGAATATGGGTTCAATTCCCAGCACCCACAACTGTTTGTATGTCCAGTTCCAGGGGATCTGGTCACACAGACATACATGTAAGTAGAACACCAATGCACATAAAATAAAAATAAGCCATTAAAAGACAGGCAAAGGCAAAAATTATTAATCCTATCCAGGTGGTGGTGGCGCACACCTTTAATCCCAGCACTTGGGAGGCAGAGGCAGGCGGATCTCTGTGAGTTCAAGACCAGCCTGGTCTACAAGAGCTAGTTCCAGGACAGGCTGCAAAACCACAGAGAAACCCTGTCTTGAAAAACCAAAAAAAAAAAATTATTAATCCTACAAAATTGACGGCTAACGCGACAGAGACAGACTGAGTCCCAGAGAAGACAGACTAGTGATTTCAGCTGTGTTTGAAACCACGGACAAGCAGCTGGGTGAGACAAGGATGGTGGTGGGTGATAGGAGAGAGAATTCAGCAAAGAGACAAAATGCTACTGAAAGATCAGTCTGAAGTGTCAGGAATAAAACTGAAAAACAGGCAGTAACTCCAATTTTGAAAATATGGGGGAAGTGTCAGCAATACCACGGACTAAAGGGAGAAAAGAATTCATCCGAGATTGAAGATAAGACAGAGGAACTAAAATAATCCAAAAAAAAAGATAAAGTAATATAGATACCAGTGAGAATTTCAAGATGTATGCAAGACCTTGAAAATAACAAAGTTACAGGTTATGGAAGAAGAATCTTATTTGGAAGGCATGGAAAGCATTTTCAAAAGGCTCGTAACAAAAAATCTGAGAGTTAGAAAAAGAGATGCCTCTCCTGATACAAGAGAAATTTAGGACCACTAACATAAAAGACCAAAAAAAAAAAAAAAAAAAAAAGAACTTCCCTCACCACATTATAATGAAAACACTAAATATACAGAACAAAGAAAGCAGCAAAAAAAGAAACATCAAGTCCCCTAGGAAGCCAGGTCTATCAGAATAACAGCAGATTATCAAGTAAGTCCTTAAAGCCAAAAGGAAGCAGAATGGTTTAGTTCAGGTTCTGAAAGAGAGCAACCGCCAACCCAGAATACTTACCCAGCAAAGCTCTTTGTCAAAACTTAAGGAAAAACACAAACTTTGCAAGATGAAGCTAAACTAAAGCCAGCTCTACAAAAGATACATGAAGCCACGGGAACAATTAAAACATACTAGAAAAGTAGTTAAGCAAGAATGAGGAGGAAAAAAACCAAACATCATAAAACTAACAAAATAATAGGAATCAATAGAGAACTTTCAATAACTGAATATTAATGGCCCCAGCTTTCCTCCACAAAGATACGGACATTAAACATTAGATGAGAAAAGTAGGATCTATTTGCTCTCTCCAAGAAATGCGCCTCACTACAAAAGACAGACATTGACTTAGGGTGAAAAGTTGTCAACGATGTCACTGGACCTAGGAAAGAAGCAGGCATCCCTTATCTAATATCTGACAACATAGACTTCAAACAAAAATTGGTGAGAGAAGATGAAGAGGCTACCATTGTTCAAGATATATAATCTTGGGCGGCCGTGGCGCACACCTTTAATCCAAGCCCTTGGGAGGCAGAGGCAGGCAGATCTCTGTGAGTTCGAGGCCAGCCTAGTCTACAAGAGCTAACTAGTTTCAGGACAGGCTCGGAAACTATAGAGAAACCCTGTCTCAAAAGACCAAAATAAAAGAACAAAATTACACACACACACTATATATANNTCTCCAAATGTAAGTGCATCCCTTTTCATAGAAGAGATACACAAGAGGCAAAGACACAGATTATCTGCAGTACAGGCCTGTGGAGAAACTTCAGTCCACGGCTTTCACCACCTGACAGGTCTTCTGTGCAAAACAAAAAGCAGAGAACTATCTAAATTAATTGACATCATAGAATAAATTAATATGTCATCCAAATGTTACAAAATAAACATTTTTCCCAGCAGTCAATAGAACTTTGTATTAAACAGATCATATATTAGAAATTAAAGCAAATCCTCTCTCTCTCTCTCTCTCTCTCTCTCTCTCTCTCTCTCTCTTCCGGTTTTTTTTTTTTTTTTTTTTTTTTTTTTTTTTTAAAGAAAAGGTTTCTCTGTATCTTTGAAGCCTGTCCTGTCCTGGACCTCAATCTGTAGACCAGGCTGACCTCGAACTCACAGAGATTTGCCTGCCCCTGCCTCCTGAGTGCTGGGATTAAAGGCGTGCATCACCACCATGCCCAGCCAAAGCAAGTTTTAATATAGACAAATTGAATTTTTTTTATCTTCTATCTGATGACAATAGAATAAAACTGCCAATGGGTAGCAAAGAAACACTAGAACATACAGAAACTCATTAAAATGAAATAATATACTGCCAAAAAATAAATATGTGCCTGAAGGAATCAAGAAGGAAGTAGACATTCTAAGGATGAAGTGAAAATAAAGACAGAATATACCAAAAACATATGAGATATAATAAAATCAGGCCTAAGGGAAAAGTTCATAAGTCCAGGTTACTACATTAAGAAATCAGAAAGATCTCAAATAAATAACTTAAACACATCGTAAAGCTCTAGAAAAACAAAAACAAGCCAAACTTTAAATCAATAGACAGAAAGCCATCATTAAAATTAAGGCAGAAATTCAGATTGCCTCATCCAACTTTGGTGGAGGAGGGGGTGCCATGGCTGGCTCATATTCATGGGGTGCCTGCCCACATCTGCAAAGAAACAATGGAGAAGGAGGGATGGGGTTGGGGGCACTGGGAAGAGCAGAGGGAAGGGAAGACTTGATTAGAATTCAAAAACAAGCAAATAAATAAATTAATTTTTAAAAAGAGTAACAACAAAAACAACAACAGATTAGCACAGAAATTAATAAAATTGGAAACAAAAGACTAATATAAAGAATCAATGAGATAATGCTGGTTCTTGGAAATAAATAAACAAGGTTGACAAACCCTAAATTGGAAGAGAGAGAGAAGACCCAAATTAAAGAACAGTGATCCATCCCCACAAACTTCACTGAAATTCCAAATATTATGTCTTATCTTGAAAAAGTATAGTCTGCTAAATTGGAAAATCTAAAAGAAATGGATAATGTCTAGATGCTTATTACTAACCAAATTTAAAATGAGATGAGATAAACAATTTTAAAAGATTTATAGCAAGCAGTGAGTTTGAAACAGTAATTTTAAATCTTTAACCAAAAACCATCCAGGCCCAGATGAATTTTACTAAACTTTTAAGAAGAATGAATACCACTGATTTTCAAAATATTCCATAAAGTAGAAAAAGAAAGAACTCAAGTAGAGACTGCTCATTCCTTTCCCAGCTGCTCAGGTCCAAACAATCACACAGAAACTATACTAATTACAACCCTGCTTGACCAACAGCTTAGGCTTCTTATTGGCCAGCTCTTATATCTTAAAATAACCTGTTTCTATTATTCTATGTATTGCCACGAGGCTGTGGCTTACCTGGTAAAATTCCAACATCTATCTCCTTTGGCAGCTACATGACTCTGTGTTCTTTCCTCTTCTGTCTCTGCTTGGAGTTCCCACCTTGCCCTGTTCTGCACTGCCATAGGCCCAAAGCAGTTTCTTTATTAACCAATGATAATAAAAACATATTCATAGCATACAGAGGGGAATCCCACATCAACTCCCCTTTTCTGTCTAAATAAAAAGGAAGGTTTTAACTTTAACATAGTAAAATTACATATAGCAAAACAGGTATCAAGCAAGAATTATAGTTACAACATTTAGTTCACTTACATTTGGCAAATTAAGGAAAAGCTATCATCTATCATAGCTTTGTGAGTATAAAGTTTTATATCTAATCTATCTTTTATAATTATAACTATCATTTTAGACTTCATCAAAGATTCCAGAAAGATCTATTATTACCTAAGTAAATAGTAGGTGCATTATAAGCTAGAATTGACAGAAACATCTCTCTGCCTGGACAGTCACCCAAAGTTCTTCTGTACCATTGGGGCATTCGTCTTCAGCCTACAGGTCCATAGTATCTACCAGACTTTTCCATAAAGCAGGAAATTTTAAAGACAATTTTGCCTAAATTGTCAGTTTGTCAGTCATTTTCTTCTGTGTCCTGGCAAAATGTCTAGCAGACTGTTTCATGAAGCGGGAACCCAGAAGGCCTATCTCACCTTTAGGGAAGTTCAGCAGTCATTTTTCTGTGGGTCTCGCATGTCCAGTTCATACAACATACCATCAAGCAATTCAGGCAAGAAAAGTTTCTTGCCCAAATGGCTAATAAACTCCATAAGGAACCTCTTCAGTGCCCATCATCCTCTTAAGTAATTGATACTGCCAGGAGCAGATGTGTCTCATTATCATTAAAAGTCCTAAGTTCCTAAAAAACATTTTAAATGCCATATTCTGTAAGTCTTTGAAAAGTTTGAGGGATACCTACCCATCTGAAATACATCTCTGTAAATCTAGAAAATCTAAATAATATGACAAGCTTGACTATTATAGATGACTATCTATTAACCTATATTTCTTAATTATACATTACATTTTTTTATTTTAGAGACAGGGTTTCTCCGTAGCTTTTTGGTCCCTGTCCTGGAACTAGCTCTTCTAGACCAGGCTGGCCTCGAACTCTCAGAGATCCGCCTGCCTCTGCCTCCTGAGTGCTGGGATTAAAGGTGTGAACCACCACCGCCCGGCTATACATTACATTTTTAAATGAGCTACACAAACACAATACCTTAATCATGATCAGAAATGTACATATAACAAAATTGACCTTAAAGTTGTATCAATAAACCAAGGTCCATACCAATGTATAGTATTCATCTCTATACTATATCCCCCCTTTTAAATGTTAGCAAACATTTATAAGCAGTCATTTAGGGACTTTGGGTGTTGTTCTCTAGACTACTTCCTGCTGATTGGGGGCACTGTAAATCAGGTTGGTCATGGGGTATCCTGTGTGGTAGGTCCATCTCAGCCAGTAGTCCTGAAGCTGTCATGGATGTTGGACCATCTGGGCCATTGCTTCAGGAGGTCTTGTTTGATCAAACTGTATTAACCAGTAAGGATTCCCACAGCTTTCTATCCTCTGTGGAAACAAAAGCAGAACCTCTTTTCCAAAGCAACATATCCTTAGACCCAAATTTTTAAGTCAAGATACCTTTAAAATATATATGTTGGCTTAGCTTATCAGCCCATACAATGAAATGTCTCTCTGTACTTAGCTCCTTCACAGTCAAAAAATTAAAAGAAAACACAATAATATATGCAATCCAGACTCTCTATGTATATTCCATCTTTACATGGCTTATTTTTCTAAATCTATTACTTTTTATACAAGTTTAATATTTATTTTATTATCTTTACTCCTTTAATTTATGACTGCCTGTACTCTTTTATATTATAACTGCCTTTACTCTTTTTCCTCTCTCTCCCAAGCCCTACGAACATTTATCCAACACTGTGACCCATTTAGAGGTCTTTTTCATCTGAATCTGTCTTTATTACATGTGAATCTGTAATTATTTTTGACCAGGAGCACTTTTTTTTTCTTTTAAATGCTAAGCAGTCATGGCTAAGACCAACTCTGAGTCCCTGACTGTTTGCTCTGTTCTGTGCAACAAGGCAAAGGAATGTTCATACATGGAGGATGACTTCAGCCTTTTTTTCTCCTCTATCTCTGCTTGGAATTCCTGCCTTGCTCTATTCTGTGCTGCCATTGGCTCAAAGCAGCTTCTTTTTTAACCAAAGATAATAAAAATATATTCACAGCATACAGAGGGAAACCCCACATCACTACACAACTATAACATAGATGCAGAGTGCCTAGCTCAGTCCCACACAGGATCCTTGGCTGTCAGTTCAGTCTCTGTGAGCCCCTAAGAGCCCAAGTTAGTTGATTCTGTGGGTTTTCTTGTGATGTCCTTGATCCCTCTGCTGCTGCTGAACAAACAATAGCTGCTGAGAGACATTGAATTATGAAAACTACTAAATTAAACCAACCTATACATTTTTATGTCTTTTAAAAATATATTTATTTTTATTAGATTTTTTAAAAAAAAAACAATCCAAATTCCTACTCTCTCCCTTCCTCCCATTACCNCCGCCACTACATACTGCATGAGCAATGTATACATCTGAAGAGAACAGGATCTCAAAAAGCAGTACATGCAGTAGGGATAAATCCCAGTGCCACTGCCAGTGGCCCCTCAGTCTGCCCCACTGGCAGTGACAAACTTTGCTAAGATAGGATAGGACTGTCCTTCAAATATTCTTGCTTCACAGAAATGTTTGCCAGATATTCTAGGCCCTGTAGGCCAACAATTGATGCCCCAATGTTGCAGAGGAATCTAGGGTGACTCTCTAGGCAGCCAGATGTTTCTATCATTTCAAGTAAGTTTTGGAAGCTACTTGCTCTGAACTTCCTGTTTACTCAGGTCTTTAATGAGGTTGGAGACTGGATAGTTACAGTTTTTCTTAGTTACAATAGAACTATTAGTCCCTAATACAGGGACAGAGCTTTGGACTCATCAAGATAAAATAAATAATGGAGTATTTTCTCCAAATAGGCCAAATACAAAAGGACTGAACATTGTTAATGTAAGTCTTACCTAATAATTGTTTTTATTGTTTATGGTTTTATTGTGTTAGAGTTAAAGCCAAAAAAAGAGGAACATGTTGTAGAATAATCTTTTTGTACACTGTGAATATTTTCACTCAGATTAGTTTAATAAAAAGCTGAACAGCCAAAAGCTATGCAGAATTTGGGGGGCCAAGAGGACGCTAGGGAGAAGAAGGCGGAAATGTGGAGAGTGGCCAACCAGAGGGAGAGAAAGCAGCGATGGCAATACAGAGTAAGGTTAATAAAGCCACGAGACAAGAAGTAGATTGATAAAAAAAAAAATGGGTTAACTTAAGCTGCAAGACCTAGTTAGTAATAAGCCCAAGCTATCAGCTGAGCTTTATATTCAATAATAAGTCTCTATGTGGTTGTTTGGGAGCTGGCAGGCAGGACAGAAGAGTCTGCCTACACCTTATCCCAGCACCTCCCACAGGCAGGACAGATTGTAAGTCGAAGGTTTGCGGCTGGGTTGGTGTCCCACTCCCTTCTCTTGAAGTCTTACCTGGGAACAGGAGATAGCCAGTTCAGGATATATCTGCGTTTGCTAGGAGTCTTACCTGGGGTCATCCTTAGAGATTCCTGGGAGGGTCCCTTGAGCCAAATTCTTACCTGACCCTGAAATGCCCCTCTTTTCCAGTAGTCTCTTTTAGTATTCTCCACCTCTATTCCCCTCTCCTCAGCCTGATCTCTCACGGCCCCATCCCCACCTGCACTCAGTCCACTCACAAAATCTCTCCTATTTCCCCTTCCCAGGGAGGTCCAGGCTTCCCCCCATGAACCCTCTTTGTTACCAGTCTCTCTGGGTCTGTGGATTGTGGTATAATTATCCTTTATTTTACAATTAATATCCATTTATAAGTGAGCACGTTTAGTGAATGTGTTTCTGGGTCTGGGTTACTTCACTCAGGATGATTTTTTTTCTAGTTCCATCTATTTGTTTTCAAATTTCATGATGGCATTTTTAAAATATTTATTTATTTTATGCATGAGTGCTCTATCTGCATGTACACCTACATGCCAATAGAGGGCATCAGATCCCACTAAAGGTTGCCTGAACCACCATGTTGTGGGGAATTGAACTCAGAACCTCTGGAAGAGCAGAGAGTGTTCTTATCGACTGAGTCATCTCTCCAGCCTAATGTCATTGTTTTTTACAGCTGAGTAGTAGTCCATTGTGTAAATGTATCACATTTTCTTTATCCATTCTTCATTTGACGGACAACGAGGTTGTTTCCAGGTTCTGGCTATTACAAATGAAGCAGCTATGAATATAGCTGAGCAAGTATCCTTGTGGTATGATTGAGCATCCTTTGGGTATATGCTCGAGTCGTATAGCTGGGTCTTGTGGTAGGCTGGAGGTCAATTTTCATACTTGCTGATGAACTTGCTTTCCTTTTTATTGCAGTCTCTTTTCTTTCTTTGTATTTGTGGTGCTGGGGATTGAACCATGGCCTCACACAAGCTAAGCTTGTGTTCTACCATTGAGTTCCTCTCTCCGCCCTGTTACAAAATTTTAACAGCACATTCTTTTTTTTAATTTTATTGATATTTATTGAGCTCTACGCTTTTTTTTCTGCTCTCCTTCCTGTCTCTCCTCTCCCCCTTCAGCCCTCCCTCAAGGTCCCCATGCTCTTAATTTACTCAGAAGATCTTGTCTTTTTCTACTTTCTACTTCCCATGTAGATTAGATTCATGTAAGTCTCTCATTGTTGTCTGAGTTCTCTAGGATTGTATTTTGTAGGCTGGCTTTCTTTGCTTTATGTTTTAAAACCACCTATGAGTGAGTACATGTGATAATTGTCTTTCTGGATCTGGGTTACCTCACTCAAAATAATGTTTTCCAGCTCCACCCATTTTCCTGCAAAATTCAGGATGTCGTTATTGTCTTCTGCTGTGTAGTACTCCATTGTGTAAATGTACCACATTTTCCTTATTTATTCCTTGATCGAGGGGCATTTAGGTTGTTTCCAGGTTCTGGCAATGACAAACAAAGCTGCTGTGAACATAGTCAAGCACATGTCCTTGTGACATGATTGAGCATCCGTTGGTAGTAGTTAAGAGTGTGTATTGGTCTTGCAGAAGATCTGAGTTCAGTTCCCAGTACCTATGGTAGTTCACACCAGCTTGCAACTCCATCTCCAGGAGTTCCAGCAGCCTCTGCAGGCACCTGCACTCAAGTGCACACAAACCACACATATGCACATGCATATATAAAATAATAAATATTATTTTCTTTTAAAAAGTAGACATGTCATATAAACGTTGACACCAGTGTTCATTGTAGCTTAATTCACAATGGTCAAAAGAAACAAATGGGCTGGAGAAATGGCTCAGCAGTTAAGAGCCCTGGCTGCTCTTCTAGAGTGCCTGGGTTCGGTTTCCAGCAACCACATGTGGCTCACAACTAACTGTCTGTGACTCCGGTTTCAGGGGCTCCGACACACTCATACACAGGCAAAATCCCAACATACATAAAATAAAAATAGTAATAAAATTAATAATAATAAAAAGATACAAATAGGAGCTGAGAGATGGCTCAGCAGTAAAGAATACTTGCTGCTTGCAGAGGGCCTGGCTTTAGTCTTCAGCACTCATGAGCCTGGAAGCTCATAACTATCTGTAATTCTAGTTGGCTTTTACACATATCAGAAACATAAGCGGTATACATACATAAATGCAGGCCAACAACATACACTTTTTCTTTCTTTCTTTTTTTTTTTTTTTTGGTTTTGTTTTTTGAAGACAGGGTTTCTCTGTGTTACAGCTCTGACTGTTTTGGAACTCACTCTATAGACCAGGCTGGCCTCAAACTCACAGAGATCCATCCACCTGCCTCTGCCACTTGTGAGTGCTGGAATTAAAGGTGTGTGCCTCCACCACCTGGCTACACAATTTTTTTAAAGAGAGAAGCAAACAACCCATCTGTCTTTTAGCAGATGAACCAATGAACAAAAAGCTGCATATGGATATGACTGAATACCACTCAGCTGTAAAAAGAAGCAAGGTTCTTGGATGTGGTGCAGTGTGTTTCCATCTTGACTATATACAAGAAACAAACTAGTCATAAGGGACATTTCTTACGTGATTCCATTTACACGAAATACCCAGGGTAGGCAAACTCACAGACATTAATAGCTAATTAGAGGCAATCTTGGCTTGGAGTGAAGTGGAAATGAGAGCCATGGAAGTTTTCAAAGGAAAGAGTGATGGTGGCAGCAGGCACTGTGAACGTAGCTAGTGCCACTAAGTCGCACGTTTAAAAATGGTTAAAACTGTCTGGTCACAAAGCAGATGACAATGTGGGGCAGTGCTGCCGACAAAGTCCTGCGATGGCAACTCCAACCAGGCCAGAGTCTTTCTGAGTAAACACAGGAATTGTTTTTGGGTAAACAGAAACCTCAACCCAGCCTTGCTGTTTAAGAGGAACAGTCAACTACCTCAGGGAAAGGCATCTTGTTTCAGATCCGCCCTATCTACAATAGATCCAATTCCCTACACTAACCCCTAGGCTGTTCGGGCTGGCATACCTCCTGGTGCAGCTACCTTCCCAATAAAACTGACAAGGCTTGTTTCTTGGGGTGGCGTTCTCTAGTCTCCGAGTCAGCTTGGCAGTTTGTCTCCAAATAGTTATCTTTCTACCCAAGTTTAATGGTTTCATTGTGCCTTGCTTATGAGAATAACAACTTTTATGGGATAATCTCATTCAGTAGTTTCTGGGTTTTGTTCTTTCAAGACAGGGTTTCTCTGTGTAGCCTTAACTGTCCTGGAACTCACTCTGTAGACCAGGCTGGCCTCGAACTCTGGGATAGACTGCCTCTGCCTCCCAAGTGCTGGGATTAAAGGCGTGGGCCCCCACAGCCCGACTAACAAAAGATTTTTTTTTTTTAAATTAAGCTTTCATTAGCAGCATGATTTAAAATAGGAAAAAATACAAAACAAATCAAGAAAACATTTGGAGCAATCTAACAACCAACATCTGGACATCATACAGTATTAAAACAATAATTGCGTGAGAACATGGAAATAGACTACTTTGTATCATTCAATAAACTAAAAAAAAATATGCATTGCTTTTGAAAACGTGGGGAATGCCCACAGTACTTAGGTAACAGTTGGCGGAGTGAGTCAGAATAACTTTCTCCAATAATGGTGACATACTTTATTAAGAATTAAAATGAAATAATACAGTATGATCACAAGGTCAATGATCCAGAGCAAAGGCAGCGGACCTCCCAGGAAGCCGAGCGACGTGAAGACTGCATCTCTTTGGTAGCTAGGAAGGGAGTTCCAAGGACCTGTGCAGGTTGGGGACAGAGCATCTCCGCCAGAGGCCCTGGGCTCTGAATACTGCAGAGCGAGCTCTCTCTGCCCCAGACACTGCACCAGCGCGCTCCACCGAATTACCTCTCGGCTTCTACGCCGACCTCAGAAGCCCTTCCACCCTCGGTCCCCACAGCATGCCTCCCAGCCACCCCCAATCCCTCCCCACCTTGCCTGCGTTAGCCACCCGACCCCAGACTTCCAATCCCGCCCCGCCCGCTCAGCTCCGCTCCCGGCCCGTGGGGCGCGGCGCGCACGCGCAGCGGAGGGCGGCGCGGGCGGCATGGGGACTGCGGCGGCGGCGGCGGCTGCGGCGGCCGGGGAGGGGGCGCGCGGCCCGAGCCCCGCCGCCGTGTCGCTCGGCCTGGGCGTGGCTGTGGTGTCGAGCCTGGTGAACGGGTCCACGTTCGTGCTGCAGAAGAAGGGCATTGTGCGCGCTAAAAGGCGAGGTAGGGCGGGCCGAGGCCGGGCGGGGGTCCGTGCCACGCTGCTGCTGTTGCGGGAGCCGGTGAGCGGCGCACGGGCGAGCTCTCCCGGCTGCACCGCAGGCATCATCGCTGCGTCCCGCGAGGTCCTTTTCCCCTTCTCAGAGGCCGGAGAGGCCTTCTTCACTCTTTCAGGAGCCCTTCACAGGACTTCTTGGCCCATGCCTAGATCGGTCCGGTCCAGTCCTCCACCCCCACCCCGCAGCCGAGCATCGGGACAGGTGCTCGGCTTGCAGCCCTGCTGCCCAGAGGCCGGCAGTCACCTAGTCGTCAGGCAGAGCTTCCTATTCATATGATCCAGAGGTGGGTGGAGTCAGGCCTGCCTTGCTGGGGTCCGGGCCTGGGGTGCTCTTGGGAGAGCGCTAGATGGTGTGAAGAAGTAAGGATTTGCGGTGGGCACGCAGGATGTGCAGGCAGGCGCCACTGAGGTGCCCACTTTCACCTTGAGTGCAAGGTCTGTTCTTCCCAGCGGCTGTTGCCCCCGGGGGTTCTTAGTTGAGTTCCCCCTGGTTGACATTTCAGCCAGCTGAAGCGGGAAGAAAAAACGTTAACAGAAGTGCAAATGGGCCCGCGGAGCAGGGCCTGGGTCGACAGGCCACCAGATACCACTCCTTATTAATGTGGAAGTGGGATGAGGCACAGAGCCCTTCTTTGTCCATGGCTTGTCATTTGTGTTGAGAGGCCTGTGACAGGCACTGAAATGACAGAGGCAGAATACTTTGAAGGGAAAGTAAACAAAGTTCTCTGGAGCCACAATCTCAAGATCTCTAGAAGTAAGGAGGGGCTGCCAGCGTGTGGGAAGCAAAGACACTTGATAGCTACTGTTTCACAGCACGTCTGAAACTTTGACTCACCTGGCTAGCGAGCAGAGGACCTGCAGAAAAGAGAGGATGGGCTGACAGTCTTGAGTGAGAGTACAAAACCATTTCATTGAAAGAAATTAATTTTGAAGTGAAAGCCTTGCAATACTCATATAAAACCTAAATTAAGCCAAGTATGATTTCCCAAGCATGCAGATGTGTCTCTAATGTACAGACATCTGATACACTTGGCACCTTCACTTAGGGACCGTCTGTCAATTTGGACAGGCATCAGGATTGGGCGAAGGTGTTTGTCGTGACCAAAAAGTCAAAAACACGTTTGTGCCTTTGATAGGATTATGTGAGAATGGGCTCTTTACCCACGAGGTATTCTTGCAAATGCCACAACTCCAGGCTAACCCTGAGAGAAACATGACAAACCACACAAACATCAGCTGAGGAACATCGTGCAAAATACCTTACCGGTCTTCTAACCAAGGCTGTGAAAGCTGAGGAGCTCTCCTAGCCAGAAGGAAAAATCTGGGTGCCGACTTCGGTTAGGAAAAATACATTAATAAAAGAAATCAATCAGCTAGCAAGAATAAATGTGTTGTTTCAGCTCAGTTTCTGTGTTCCAGAGGACTGCTGAATTAAACAAAACAACAACAACAAAAACTCAAATTGTTTTTGCAGTCCTGGGTCTAATCCTAAGCCTATTTTTAAAAACCAAAAACATGGATTTTTGATTTTAAAAACTGTGTATTGTATTGTATTGTTTGTATGTATATACTTTAGAAAATAGTCTCTTCCTGTGTAGCCCAGGCTAATCTCAAACTCATGATCCTCCTGCCTCCACACTCTGAGTATTTGGGATTCCAGCTGTGTGCCGTCACACATGGGTCCATACTGTGCCTTTCATACTGTGCATTTTCACACAGTGGAAATATAATAGTCACTGGTTTTGTATTTCCTCACTTTCCACCAGCCACTGATGGTTGAGATTGCTTTACTTGTGGTGGTAAAAGGCAGACACGTAGTCTTGCTTTGGTAAATCTACTTTGCTTAACAGATAATTTTTGAAATTCTTATGCTATGGACTATTATAGATCCTGAAGCAACAACCATTTTAAAATCTATCCGCCCCCATAAAATAAAGTAAAACCAACTCTGCATAATCTTTTACTGTGTCTACTTAATGACCCACAGAGCACCCGCCATCGATAACTGAAATAGAAGAGGAAAGAAAGGTGATACATAAAGGCCAAGTTCTTAGGTTGAGGCAGATGAAGCCTTATGGTTTCTTACAGTGTAAGAACTATATTTCTTTAAAAGATTATACCTTTATAATTGACAGGTGGTAGCATTTCTAGGAAGTACAAGCTTCTGGGAGGCTGAATTCTAATTGTAGTTCTTCCAGGGAGAGGGCTGGGGACCTACTGGCTTGTGGCTTTCACCTGGTAGTTGACGATGACCTTGAACTTCTCATCTTCCTGCCTCCATTTCTCAAATGCTAGGATTACAAGTGTGGACCTACTGTGCCCTGTTTATGATGTGTTTGGGGGATCAAACTCGAGATTTTCTGCATGCTAGGCAAGCACTCTGTCAGCTGAGCTATATCCCTTGGCTGCCCCACACGTCCGGAGCTGGAGCCCCATGGAAGAGGGGTTGCCTGTGAAGGACTAGGTAACCTGTAGATAGGAATGCAAGTGTGGTTTCAATCTTTGGTAGCCTTTTGGTGCTGTGGAAATAGCTGAGATAAACAACTTAAAAAGAGGCGAGGTTCATCTGAACTCATAGTTTTAGAGGTGTCCGTTTGTTGCATTGGGCCTGCGGCAGCACAGCGTGTTATGGGTGTTGGAATATACTGACTGAAGTCTGTATACCTTGGGGCTACTGGGAAGCAGAGAGGAAGAAGAGTCCCACAGTCTCTCTGAAGCGTGTGCCAGATAATCCAGCTTCCTTTCACTCAGCCCCTCTTTTTAAAGGTTTTATTTTCTCCCAGTTCTACCATGAGCTAGTACCCAAACTATTAATATATGGTCCTTTGGTGGACATTTAAGGTCCAAACCATAAGACTATGTAGATAGCAACCAGACATTCTCCAAAAATATTATTTCAGAATATTAATGAGCATTGTAAAGGGACTAGGCATGCCACAGGAAACCCCAAGTATGTTCAAGGAGATTTGAGGCATGGGGGAGGGCCCTGGGGGTGGTAAGACAGAAAGGGAGAAATTTACACATAGTATGGGGTTCATTGGTCTTGGAAACGTGGCAAGTGTTGACATCAGCGCAATGGTAGAGGGGCTCTTGCCAGCATCGTTCTGTCTGGAGAAATCGTCTCTGAATTGAGGTGGTCTTGAATGTTGAAAATGAGCTGTATTGACTGAGTGTGGTCGTGCACGCTGTAATCCTATTAGTTAGGAGATTGAATCGGTGGGATTATTCGAAGCCAACCTGGGCTATGTAGTTCAAGGCTGGACTGGACTGTGTAGCAAGACCTGTCTCATAAAGCCAGATACGTAAGTGATTTGGAAAAGAAGAGAAGCCATATCACTCAAGTTTGTGAAAAGGAATCTCTAGTAGGACTCGAGAAAGTACTTACCTCAAGCCAGTGGGCATAAGTCAGCTCCAGATTTGTTTGAGTCTGATAAGAACACATTCTTGGTATCCATAACTTTCATGGCGATGACCAGTTAGAGGAGGGGCAGAGGCTGGTTGTCACTGAGAGGCTGGGCAGGAAGAATGATGATAAAGAGGGGCCAGGGCTGCCTGGAGCAAGCTCAGAAAAGACGGCTACTAAGAACCGGCCGAGGGTGTTTCATAATTGGTTACGTCTGTTCAGGATGCTGGAGAGCAGCCACAACTGGTTGATCTTAAAATAAATAAATAAAAATAAAGAAAGAAATACTTTTCCTTTTAGAAAATCAAGACCGCCATACACTTCTACCTTTGACTCACAAGAATAGCTGCCAATGGGGACATGTAAAACAAGTATTGGCTGGGCATTAGAGAATTTAAAACCCTTGTGTATTGCTAGTGGGGATGTAAAATGAGGCAGCTGCTTAAATATAGAATTACAATTTGATCCAGCAGTTCTGCTTCTTTGGATGCAAAAAAAGACCTCAGGTATTCTAGATCCAGACTTGAGCAGATGGCAAAGCGTGATCTTTTTAAGACTGAGTATCATTCAGCCTTTGAGAAGAAGGAAAACTTGTCACATTACAGCATAGATGGATTTTTGAGGACATTCTGTGTAGTGAAATAAACTTACCCTAAAAGGATACTACCATGTGATATCCCCAGAGCCGTCCAAACTTACGGACAGATGGAAAGTAATACCAATGGTTACCCCTAGAATAAAGTCAGAGCTTTAATGGGGAATAATGTTTTACAGGCCCATAGTGTACAAGGATTTTTCTATCCCGCCAGCCAGCTCCCAAATAGCCACCCAGAAACTTCTTATTAATTATGAAAGCTTGGCCGATAGCTTAGTCTTGTCCCTAACTAGCTCTTGTCATTTAAATTAACCTGTATCTATTTGTTTATTTTCTGCCTTGTGGCTTAGTTACCTTTACTCTGCGATGCCCAAGCTGCTTTCCTGGTTCCTCCTTGTCTGGCTGGCAACTCTGTGTTCTTCCCAGCATTCTCTCTGCCCCACTCCTCCCAAATCCTGCATGGCTATTGGCCGTTTAGCTTTTTATTAAACCAGTATAATAACGTATCTTCACACAGTGTAAAGGAATATTTCACAACAATAGAGCTGAAGATTTCTAGGTCAATAGCATTTTAGAGATGAGTTATTGCTATTATTATTATTTTGGTTTGTTTTGAGACAGGGTTTCTCTGTGTAGCCCTGGAGGTCCTGGAACTTACACTGACCCTGAACTCAGAGATCCACATGCCTCTGCCTCCTGAGTGCTAGGATTAAAGGTGTGTGCTACACCCCCACCCCCCAGTGAGATGAGTTATTATTGACCAGCTGTGCTCTTGTTCCTAACACCACTGAACTGTACACAGAGAATGAACAGGAAACAGGCTGTGCTAAAAAGTCTCAAGGCTTACCCTCCGGTAGCTTACTCCCTCCAGAGAGGCTCCACCTTCGAAAGGGTCCATAACCCACCCTGTGCCACCATACGGTGACCAAGTGAACATATGTGGCTATGGGGGGAGGGGGGCAGTTCACACTCAAACTAAAACACAGCTAGTACACACTCCCAATGCTAAATCGCCACCCGCCTGTGCCCTCCCGGGGACAACAGACTGTATCTCCTTAAACTGTGAACCGGAATGGAACCATCCTCCCTCGCGATGCTTCCTGCCAGGCTGATGTTGACAGTAACAAGAAAACTAACTGATACACCACCTTAACTGTTTCCCCGTGTACAGTTCAGTGGTGTTGGGAACAAGAGTGCAGCTGGTCAATAATAACTCATCTCACTGCAGAGGACCAGCAAGATGTGTTCTATAAAATATTTTTTAATTTTTAATTTTTTTTTTGGTTTTGTTTTTGAGACAGGGTGTTTTTCTGTATCTCTGACAGTTTTAGAACTCACTCTGTAGACAAGGTTGGCTTTTAACTCACTGAGATCCGCCTGTCTTTGCCTCCCGAGTGCTGGGATTAAAGTCCTGTGCCACCATCCCCTGGCGAAAAGTCTTAATGATTTGCTGATTTCTGATTCAGCTTCCCTCTGTAATGGGTCTGTTTTGATTGGAAAGCTTAGCACAGGTTTTGAGTGGATTTTGACTGGACCTAGAAATTTTAGTTCAACCATGGATCCTTGTATCCCAAACAGCCAGGTTCACTTTAATGGGGCTGCTTTGGAGGCTAGGGTTATCATATCTCTAAAGTACCTCCAGAGTTACAAGATTGCCCCTAGGTAGCTCACACAGTCTCCTCCCAAGATGGGAGAAGGACATTGAGGGACTGTCAGGAATATATGATTTAAAACCTGGTCTTCAAATTGAGAGGTACTGGAGGCAGTAAAGTACTGTCTTGGAGGGGGTTCCTTGTAGCCCCTACTATATCTGTAGATCAGGAAGATATGTTTTCAAGGAAAGATAAGGATCAAGTGAGTGGCTTCACTACCTATGACAGATTAGTCTTCGTACCCTGCTTCAAGGATAATTCAAGGTACTTCAGCAGGGATCAGGAGCTAATCCATTCTCCGGGCACTCTCAGTCCCGTAAGATGGCCATGATGTTGGCCATGATGTTGATCCACTCAAAACCTGTGCTAAGCTTTCCAATCAAAACAGACCCATTACAGAGGGAAGCTGAATCAGAAATCAGCAAATCATTAAGACTTTTCGCCAGGGGATGGTGGCACAGGACTTTAATCCCAGCACTCGGGAGGCAAAGACAGGCGGATCTCAGTGAGTTAAAAGCCTTCCTTCTCTGAGACAGCATCAGTCCACTTCCAATGTTAGACTTCCTGGTCCTTACATGTTGAAGACTCAAGAGGGGGAGGTAGCAGTTGGTGCTCTTAGAAGCCCAATGTCCTGAATCCCACCCCTCTCTTTCTGTAAATCTCTGAGGCTTATGTGGGTCTTATGGATAGGTCTGACCAATGCCTTCAAGGGCAAGTGTAATCATCTGTTCCTTTTGGTCTTCCTCTAGACCTTGACTGTTAAACATGAAGAGCCGTGTCCAACAGCTAAGTGTGAGGGCTGTGTGGTCACATCTCCAGATTCTGAGGCATTCTTTAAAGTCTGGTGCTAGTGGCTAATAAAATGTTGACCCCCGCAAGAGCGTCTACTGTGGAGAATGTAGGGTCCATGTTGCTGAATTCCTGAGAGTCTCAGCCTGTTAGGAAAAAGGGCAAGCTTTTCTTCCTTTCTGCAAGTATCTTCTCTGATGTCGTCATAGTTATTTAATTTCTCCTTCCTGCAGCGAAGTTTTTCTGTCATCCACCTCTACCTATGATTCCCTGATGAGGATTTAGAACCCCAGCTCGTGGTTTCCTGATCTGGGAGGTAGTCATTAGAACTTTACTAAATACATTGTTTGCATGCCTTGTTAAAGTATCCTTGAGGATTCTCTGTTTTCCTCCCGCGATATAGCAAGTCAGAAGGCATCAGTGGAAGTCTTTCCATGTAAGTTTATGAGGTAAAGGTCCAGAAATAAGTTGTAAACTCAGGTGTTCCTCAGAAATGCTCCCCAGTTTCTTGTGCTGGAGATTTGCGCTTGAAAAGGAACTCAAACTTTCCCCACTAGTCTAGGCACCTCACTTTGTATGGCTTGTAGGGCTTGTGCCCTTTTCGCTGGTAATTTGGATTAAATGGGAGACTATGGAGGTAGGGGCAGGCCTCTATGGGAGTGGGGAAAGATATTTCACTGATTCCCATTGCCTTTTGTTTGTTTATTTTGAGACAGGGTCTCTATGTATCCTCTGGTATTCTTTTTGAAAAACAAGGTTTGGACACCAACAGGGATGGTCTTTTGCATTAAAGAAGCCCCCTTTCGTGATAGAGAGCAGGAGGAGCTGAACTACAACCCTTCAGACCTTTTCCCTTGATTCCCACAGAATAAGTTTGGCAGCAGAATGTTGTTTGTAGTCTAGACTTGTATCCTTTGGCTGTTTTTCCCCATCACCATGCTTGTTTTGAGGCCTGTGGTGTTCCAGTAAAATATTAGCTTCTTTTCATGTATGTTCTCAGGATCAAATTTCCTTTGTTTATTGAAGATGTGATGTAATGTCCAAGGGAAATGAAGGCGGATTTCCCATAAAGATCCTGAGGCGGGAGAGACAAGTACCAGAGCTTCTGACATGGGAAAGCAATGTTTCCTTTGTTTCCTCCAGTCCTCAAGGAGAGCCCATGGGTCAGAGCGTTCCCGTCCCTTGAACCCCGGGCATCTCTGGGTGAGTGTGACCATAGGTGCCATGCAGTTAGAAACACCAGGTTTAATCTCAAGTTCTTCTGGGTTTACCTTTTGCCTTGGTTAAAGGTTGAAGCAGTTGCTTAAGTTGTTTCTCTCTCTTAGGAGTAAGTCTTTTTTTTTTTTTTTTTAAAGATTTATTTATTATGTATACAACTTTTTGCCTCCACACGCCAGAGGAGGGCACCAGATCTCCTTACAGATGGTTTGGAGCCACCATGTGGTTGCTGGGAATTGAACTCAGGACCTCTGGAAGAGCAGACAGTGCTCTTAACCACTGAGCCATCTCTCCAGCCCCAGGATTAAGTCTTGAATGTCTCTGCACTGAGGTTCTTTTACCTGGGTGGAATGCTTGCCCACTCGAGTTTGTAGGCGGCTAGGTGGAGAGAAGCAGCTTGCTTGCATGCACGACTAAGGCTTTTGCTTTCAGATGGCCATTTGATGCCAGTGAGCAGGATGCTTTCCTTAGACGTCACCCCTACGGTGATGTCTTATTACCTGGGAAATTATATCCATATCCTAATGTGAATGGACAGGAGAAATGTAGCCTATGACAGAGCAGAAGTAAGTAAAGCCTGGTGGCAGGAAAGTGGGAGCAAGGTCTTTTAGTGTCAGCATGTGAAGCAAGCAGGTGCTGGGAACCTACAGATGCCAGGGTTGAGTTGCCCCTCCCCAGTGTGGGGTCAGGAGTAGGTCCTGGAGAATTATCTCCAGGGGAGGGTGCAGATGAGAATGGCTGGCCCTGAGTCCTGTATAAGTCTGACATTCCCTGTCATTCCAGTGGCCTCCAGGAAGCAGGAAGGAGGAAAGGGTGGGGGTGAACAGGTGAACACTAGTGGTGTAAGAGAAACTTTGGGGCTGTGGCATTACTCAGAGGACCCTGTAGCATTGGGGGACCATGAGTCACCATGTGGCCACCGCTTATCAACACTGTACTCACGGAAGTGCTACCACCATGACTGGTCATGTGACCATCACCATCTCTGTTGGCCATATGACCAGCTAGATGCCTGTGGAGTGCCATCCTGGGCAAGTGGTCCTTAGCTGTATAAGAAAGCAGGCTGAGTAAGCCATGAAGAGCAAATCGGTAGCCACTCTTCCTTCTTGGTGTCTACTTCAGTTCCTGCCTTCAGATTCCTGCTTGAGTTTCTGCTCTGATGTTTCTCCATGATGAGCTGTGATTGGGAAATGTAAGCCAAATAAGCTTTCCTCTACACATTGGTTTTGGTGATGGTCTCCATCATAGCAATAGGAACCAAACTTGGGCACTGTGGGAGCAAAAGGTGAGAAAAGCATGTTTGAGTCTGGACTCCCTGGACTCTAATCAGGTGTTCTTTGGCACTTTTCCGTCATTTCCAAATGACTGAAGAAGGAGAGAATAGTGCTGTGGTAGGTACTTCGGCTAAGAAGAGAGCATTGAGAGCCTTTCCTGCTTCCTCCCAGCTGCCCAGTTGTCAGGGGTTACAGGCTCAGAGCATATCTGCTGAAACCACCAGGTTCTTGAGTCTGCAAACAGTGATTCGGACAAAGACACACGGAATGGGAAAAGAGACAGTTCCTTAGATGGCAGAAACAGAAGAGCTTGGAAATGAGGCAGAGCTAGCTGGGCCCAGGTATAGGTTCCAGAAGAGATCGAGATTGGAACCTCGTTACCATTATGGGTCATTTATGTATTATGCGGGCATGCGTGCGGCTTCCTTCCTTCCTTCCTTCCTTCCTTCCTTCCTTCCTTCCTTCCTTCCTTCCTTCCTTCCTTCCTTCCTTTCTTTTTTTCTGAGACAGGGTTTCTCCGTGTAGTGGAACTCACAGAGATCCACCTGCCTCTGCCTCCTGAGTGCTGGGATTAACTACATTCACTACTACCACCCAGCCGTATTGTGCTTTCTTTGCCATGATGTGGTTTTCTTACATATGTATCCAGTGTTCAGGAAGGCTTCCAGTTTCCCCTTCATATTGGCTTCTTTCATGTGTTCATCCCGGTGCCTCTGGGATCTGTCCCTCTACCCTGTTATAGGTCTTGTTAACTCACAGGATTCCTGCTGTGGGTAATGGGTGCACTGTGGGTGGTCCTTGCTGATAGCTGCCCTGCTACTTGATATTACCAAATTCCTTTCAAGAAACAACTTAGTGGAGAGTTTATTTCATAAGCCTTGCAGTGTAAGAAGGAATGCAGCCATCGTGTCACAGAAGACAAGGTTACAGGTGCATAAGGCAACGTGTGGCTGCCCTCAGGAAGCAGAGGACCAGGCTGTTAAACTGTAAGACACATTCATAGTGACAAACGTCCTCCAGCAAGGCTCCACTCCTAATGTTGCACATCTTTCCAACAGCACCAGAAGCTGGGACAAGTGTCCAAACACATGCTTTTTGGGGGGATTTTCATATTCAAACACAGCATCCCATCCTTGGCTGTCTTGTAATTCAAGATTCATTTGCTCCAACTTGAGAAGTCCCCGTGATGACTCATGGGCTCAGTGTACATTCATTGCGAGCCTGAAGGGCTGAGTTAAATCAGTGCAGCTTATGGTGAGGGAAGAGAATTGACTTCCAGAAATTGTCTGCTGATCTCTCTTTCTACAGACACACACATGCATGCATGCACGCACACGCATACATACTCATGCATGTGCATACACATGCATGCACACACACACGCATGCACACATACATACTCATGCATGTGCATACAACTCATGCACGCATGCATGCATTCACATACACATGTGAGTGCACACACACACATACACACGCACGCATGCATGCACATATTTTCCCCTTGTTCTTGAGGAAGGCTAACTTTTGCCTAACTGCCAGAATTTGGAGAAATGGAGTTTCCTCTGTACCTGACAATCACCTTAAGGTCTGAGGAAAAAAAATAACCCCACTCATAGCAATAATAAACACAATTTTAAAAGTAGAAGTCCTCCTGAGGCAGGAGAAGAGGGCGGAAAGTCCCAAGAATATTTGTATTTTAGGTAGTGATGTATTTCGCCAAAGAGAACCAATGTATGAGCAAGTTGTTTGTCTTTGGGGTCAGCCTCTGTTGGTTGAGAAAAACAAAACAAAGCACCCAACCACAACTTCCCTCCATTTAGCGACTTCTCACCCTTTGGTAAAGATTACTTAGGAGGTAAATAAGCAAGATAATAGTCATTCTTTTTTTTTTTTACTCATTTTTATTTAGTTTTTATGTGAAAGATTCTATTTTAAGTGTCATTGTAAATCTCTTAATGACATATACTGCTTTTTAAAAAGATTTAAGCAAAATTTTAGTCACACACACACACATGTTTCTCTGTGTGTGTCTGTGTGTGTTGGGGGCATAAGTACAGGTGTCTTCAGAGACTGGAACAATATTGGATTTCCTGAAGCTGAAGCTACAGACAGGTTGTCAGATGCCTGGGGTGGGTGCTAGAAATTGAACTTGGGTTCTCTGCAAGAGCATTAAATGCCCTTCATTTCTGAGCCATTTCTCCAGCACCCGTATATAGTTTATAGTCTATAAACCTGCGTCCAAAGGCCAGGGAGATGCCTCAGTGGGTAGGAATGCTTGATGTGCAATTATCGAGGCTCTTGAGTTCACTTCCTAGCACCCGTGTAGGAATCCGGGAACGGCTTCATGAGTATCTGTAACCCCAGAGCATGGACAGGTGAATTGCTGGGACTTGCTGACCACCAGCCTAACAAAAAATTGAATTCTAGGTTTTGGGAGAGACACTCTTTCAAGGAAATAAGGCAATAGAGTGGGGTTCTTTGGCCTAAACATGTGCACAGGTGTGCAAACCCCTACAGACGTGTGTATACACCACACACACGCACGCACACACTAGTAAGCCTACTTTTCTAATGTTCTCATTTTCTTTATAGGTACTTCCTACTTAACAGACATTGTGTGGTGGGCCGGCACGATTGCAAGTAAGTGGTTTATATAGTGCAGATTTTCGTCTTTTTATTTATCTCTAAAATCAGTCGTTTACCTGGACGGGGCTGGAAGGGACAAGAGAGTAGATTGGAAAGTGTGGAACAGCTGACCTGGGAGGAGGAGGCAGAGGCTCCGGCTGCCCGCTACATCAGTATCCCTGGGCATGGAGAAACTAAAGCCGTTTCTCCTTCCTCTGTAGCAGAGCTGGTGCGTTTGCTGCTGTGCATGTTCAGCCTGTCTTCCTCTGTGAGCATAGTTGATTTAACAGTGAAGTTCCTTGATGCAAAGGACAGATCAAAGATCACGTGCTATAACTTAAAATAAATAAACTATAATTTTTTTTAAAAAAAATGCGATTTGCCATATATATCATCTTTTAAGAAAAAAGCTTCATAGCTGAGGCTGAGTCTGCTCATTGGGGAACCCCCTTTTAAGCCCTGTTTAAGAGGAGCCCCTGGGAGTCCTGTAGAAGCCAGCTCCAGCCAGCTCTGGCCAACTCCTCACACTGAAGGAGGTCCGAGGTCACTGGAAGGCAGCTGGGAAGATCTGCACAACTTGTGGAGGAAAGATTGGTCACTGGGTGTTAAGTTGCAGGGAAAAACATTAAGGTTCCTCAGTGCACTACTGTATTGTGTGTCTCTAGGTATGAGACGACTCTGTAGATCACAAAAATAGTAGAACACAGTGTGAGTGTTGTTACCATAAAGCAATGAAGAACGTTTGAGTGGGTAGTTATGTTTAACATGATTGAAACAGTACACAACACACGTATGTGCCCAAGCGTTACATGGTGCCCCGTGTACTACATTTCGGCTAGAAACAAGTAAATTAAGAATGTAGAAGTAAAAAGTATTTTAAGATAGAACTTAAACAATGAAAATATATTCAGTATTTTATTTGTTACTGTGTGGTAAGGCTGGGGCCGTTTTCATAGAGTTGAGGCTACTCCCCAGACCAGTTCAGAAGTCCTGCCATTGGGATTTGTGAACATGTAGATTTGCTTTCTCAGAAAGGATGCAAAGTAAGTCGTTTCAGAACAGAGTCTTGCAAAATCTTGATCATGGTAAGGAAGCGTGGTAATGGCAAACGGTGTCCTTGTGATTCTCTTGACAGTGGCTGTTGGCCAGATTGGGAACTTCCTAGCTTACACTGCGGTCCCTACAGTCCTGGTGACTCCCTTGGGTGCCCTTGGAGTACCATTTGGGTGAGAACTGACATTCTCTTTTGATTGTTAATATTCAACTTACATAAGAAAAAGCCTTTTGTTATAAATGTTTCTGTTAAAAAATAAAGTTGTTGATGAAAATAGGTCTTTTGTACTCAAGAGTTCATATTTTCACTTTAATTCCTTAAATGTATTTCTCTTTTTTTGTTGTTTCATTTTGTTTGGTTTGGTTTTTTTTTTTTTTTTTCGAGACAGGGTTTCTTTGTGTAGACTTGGCTGTCCTGGGACTTGCTCTGTAGACCAGACTGGCCTCAAACTCACAGAGATCCCCTTGCCTCTGCCTCTGGAGTAATGGGATCAAAGGCAAGGACCACCATACCCAACATTCTTTAAATGTATTTCTATGTAAAGAACTCCCTTTATTTTATTTCAAATTCTGGTTTATTCATGGTTGTCAATGAATCTGATGTTGTTTACTCTCCTGGACTTTGTTCTGGAAAATGTCTTAGAACCTAGGGTCTTCCTCAATCCATGCATGTTGTTCTGCTTAGAATCTCACTCATGAGCACAGTGGAGGAAGTCACGCCAGGATGCAGGAAGTGCTCAAGATCGGAGGATGTGGGATTCCCCTCTGTACACCACTGGTTAATAAAGAAGCTGCTTCGGGCCTCTAGCAGGGCATAATAGAGCAAGGCAGGAATTCCAAGTAGAGATAGAGGAGAAAAGTAGGCAGAGTCAGGGAGACGCCATGTAGCCACTGGAGGAGACAGATGCTGGAAGCTTGCCAGGAGACCACGACCTTGTGGTGATGCACAGATTAATAGAGATGGGTTGATTTAAGATGTAAAAGTTAACTAAAAATATGCATAAGCTAATAGGCCAAACAGTGTTGTAATTAATATAGTTTCTGAGTGATTATTTTGGGTCTGGGTGGCCAGGAAATGAACAAGCAGTCTCCGCCAACAGAATGGCCCACCGATGTGAGTCAACTATATCCACATAAAACTTGAGAGTTTGGGAAGGAATTCTAGACACAAAATAAACAGAGTTTATCACAGATTCTTGGTAGCCACAAATATTTTTTCAGATGGGCTCGTGGCAAACAGGGGCACCATGGCTTCTTTAAGAGAGGTGCACTAAAAAATTGCATGGCTTCTATAAATGGTTTCCTGGTTCACCAGCACAATGGCTCTGACTCTTTGGGGAGGTCCAGCTATGGAGCATTTAAATGGGGTTTGTGAGCAGAGCGCTACAACTTGCTTAATGGCAACACAGACCTGCTGTGTGCGTGAAAATGGGGTTGTGAACATGGCTCACAGGATTAGTGCTGAACAGACCTCTGTCATGTTGGACTGGGTGGAGCCAAAAGGCAAAGCAGCCTTAGTCCTAGCCATGCCACTTAGCATTTTAACAAGTCCTGGTCAGAAAAGAATTATGCAATAAAGACAAATTCAGATGGAAAAGACCTTTACATGGGTCACAGTGTTGGATAAATGTGCATTAGGCTCGGGAGAGTGAAAAAAAGAATAGACAGTTTAAAAAAGGAAGTAAGTGATTTAAAAAAAAAAACAAAGTCTTTAAAGTCTTTAAAGTAACAGAGTATAGAAAATCATAGATTAAAGAAGTAAAAAAAGAATAAGCCACGTAAAGATGGAATATACAGAGAGTCTCAATGATGTATACAATTGTGTTTTCTTTGAATTTTTTTGACTGATCTAAGTACAGAGAGACATTTCATTGCATGGGCTGCTAAGCCAAACCAGCATGTATGTATGGAGCCTGACCCATGGCGGTTTCGAGATTGAGATGGGACTGAACTCCACAGTGAGCCCTCAACTCTCATCAAATAAAGGCTACAATAATCTAAACTTATTGCTGGGTTAAGGAGAGGTGTGCAAATCAATGAAATAGGATTGGGATTGCAGGGATCTGCTCATGGTCAGTTGGCTTCTTGCCAGGAATACTGAGCTACTAGTATACGAAAGAATAGGTTTTCTGCAGGATGGCATTCAAGGGCTGGGGCTGGAGCTCTTGTGTCTACCTTCACCAGTGGTACTCAGTGTTGTCCTAAGCACATACAAAGTCCTAAATTTGATCCCCAGCTTTGCCAGAGTGAAGAAACAAAGCAGATGGTGCCAACAAACGGGACACCAGCATGCAAATATTTAAAATCGTTGCCTCTGCCTCACCACACAAAAAGTAACCCAAAATACGTCAGAGAGCTAAAACTGGCAAACTCTTAGAAGAAAACAGTTTAAATCACTGTAATTCTTTAAATCGGGGAATAGGGTATTTAAGTATGATTCCAAAAATCACACGAAGGAAAAATAAACCAGATACCAAAATTGAAACCTCTGCTTCAGAGCATGGAAGTAGGAGGGAGACATGTTTGGGATGTCCAGGATGAGTGGCAGGATGGAGTAGGGGTGGGGCATAACTAAGATACATTGTATCTTGTATGAAACTGATAAAGAATACATTTTAAATAAGCAGTGAGCCCTCAAGATGGCTCAGCAGGTAAAAACAAACCTGATCTTTACTGCCATCAGGTTTGGCAGCAAGCCTGATGGATGACCTAGGTTCAGTCCTGGGTACAGGAAGAGAACAGGCGCCTGTGAGTTGTCCTTTGACCTCCAGATGCATACTGTAGAATACATGCCCACACACGTGTCCACAAACAAACATACCCACCAAATAAATGTTTCAAAACCATGTTTCACAGGTTTAACAAGAAAGAAAATTCAGAATAGAAGAGAAATGTTTCAAATTATGTGTATGATAAGAAACCCGTACTTTGGTATATGAAATTCTTACAGCTCATTAATAACCAGGTAGCTATTGCATTCTGGTCTTTTGTGGTATGATAGGCGGTGATCTGGCCTTGTGGCGCAGGCTCATTGTCCTGCTGCTCTTGTTCATGGTAGCCCCTTTCAGCCATGGCACGGTCTGACAGATGTCCCAGGCAAACCCGGGTCTGTTTTTTTTTTTTTCCTGTGACCCTCCCCCTTCTCTCATTCCTGATTCTTAGGGCAGCAACATTGACCCCGATCTTAATTACTTTTCTATTGCTGCGATAAAACACTTTGATCAAGGCAATTTATAAAACTGGGTCCTTCGCTTACCTGTGACCTGCTCCCTACCTCCTCCCAGTGCGGAAAGGTGCCTCGTCCCAGCCACTTAGTCCCTTATTCCCCTGCAGTCCCATTCTCCTCCGAAGACAACACTTAAGTTCTAACCCTGGTGTTGATATTTCTTTAAATTTTTCCTGGGTTTTGTTTTTAAATATTTTTAATTATTTTTTTTTGTTTGGGACCCAGAGTAATGGGTTTCATTATGACCCTTTCACACATACCTGCCACTGGGCTTTGTTCTTTTATCTACCACGTACTACGCTGTCTAGGCCACCCTGCCCTTGCTGGGTCTCTCGTTCCTCCCAGATAGCCCTCTCTTCTGTTTTTGTCACGTCTGTTCTGTTACTTTCTTGTATTCCCATTCACGTTAGACCTCCTCCTTCCCTCTCCGATGACACTGGGCGTGCTGGGATGCCTAGCTCTTGACAGGTGTTTACGATCTGAACTACCTGAGTGTAGTGGTTCATACTTAGGACTTGGGAGGCTGAGGCAGGAGGACTGCCATGAGTTCCAGGCCAACCTGGGCTGCACAGTGAGATCCCATCGCATTGTCTTATTTACCCTAAAAATTGCAAATGATAATACACATTGAATAAGTCTAGGTAATGCCTCTTCCTGTTAAGTTTCTGCTGTCACTTCCTTTCAGCGAGGATAAGGGATGTTTCTCCTGCCTCTTCATGAGCTTTGTAGGCTTTGCTTCGGTGGTGATCCTGTCTGGGGCCTTAGTTTTCAAAGAAAATAACCCAGTATGTCCGTGAACCTCTTGCACCCTGTTCCTGAATGTTCATGTCTGAATGTCTCCAGCATTGATAACAGCAATATAGGAATTGCCTAATGCAAGCCCGGTATTTCCAATTCAGGTTTTATACTGGCATTAAAGGGAAATAAGAGATGAAACACGTTGATGTTTTATGAATTTATATATTATTTTTATCTAAAAATGTAGTATTATATTTTTTAAGTTTTGAATACTAGTGAAAAATAACCACTACATTCTGTCTATCATGCTTTGGTTACTGTTAGTATTTTTGCATTTTTCTTTGGTTTCTGTGTATGTGTGTTGTTTGCTTTTATAAATAAAGAAGGGATATTTTTAGTTTTTGGCCAATCATAAAACTTCCTCTTCTCTTCATGTATTTCCTATCTGCGAGGTAATTAAGACATTATACATTAATATGAGTTAAGATATTATAAACTACGTATTGCTATGCATGAAAATGATACAAAAAATCAATTGAGTTGAAATAAAACTTCAATAAATTTCTGATGGGAAATTAGTTCTATTTGTAAAAACTAAATGCCGGGCTGGGTGTACACGTTGATCAGTGTTAAAGCATGTTCAGGGCCCTGTATTAGATTCTTAGTGCCAAAATACAAATAAGAACATTAAAAAACCTCAATGGAAATAAAATACAAGTCTTCTAGATAAAGTATCTTTAATTAGCAGAAACAAGTCAGAGTTTGTTTTAAACTGTAATGATTTCTTTTATTTAATTGAAGGTCCATTTTAGCTTCTTATCTTCTGAAGGAAAAACTCAACATCTTGGGCAAGTTGGGGTGTCTGCTGAGCTGTGCGGGTTCTGTCGTTCTGATTATCCATTCCCCGAAGTCTGAAAGCGTGACAACTCAGGCCGAGTTGGAGGAGAAGCTGACCAATCCAGGTAACTCCTAGCCGCATGGCCTGTCTGTTTCCCCGAGGAATCCAGACAGCTCAGGATCCTACTCCATCCTGACACCTCCTGGCTGCTTGGGTTTGTCACCACAGATCTTGCCTGGCGTTTTCGCACGTCAGCTGGCCGTGAGTACAAGCCTGCCCAGCTTTCAGAGGTACTCTTGGCTGGATTCCCTAGAGTGTTCATAATGACGATAGCTAAGGCTTTATTTCCCTGTTGTCTTAGTTACCTTTGTATCGCTGCAACAAAACACCGTTACCAATGCAGTCTATAAAACAAAGCATTTAACTGTGCTTATGGTTTCAGGGGTTAAGAATCTGTGGTGGGGGGAGTAAAGGAATGTTGGCCAGAACAGCTGAGAGCTCACGTCTTGATTCACAAGCCAGAGGCTGAGAAAGCTAACTGGGAATGCCTTGAGTCTTTTGAAACCTCAATGCCTGCCCTCAGGGACACACTTCCTCCAATAAGGCCACACCTCTTCATCCTTCCCAAACAGTTCCACCAACTGGGGATCAAGTCTTGAGACATACAAGTCTTGGGGGGAGGTCATTTTTATTCAAACTACCACATCTGCTAACATTTCACATTTTAATTTTGACTTACTCTCATCAAATTCAAAGTATGTATATACTCTTTATGAAGAGTATAAAGGCATTAAAAAACAGACCATTCTATGGAGTAGGCAAGAGTGCCTAATGGGTTCCTATGATTACCAAAGGAAAATATTCATAGGTTACTTCTCCACTCCTATGCTAGGAGTTGAACCCTGGCCTGTACAGGCTAAGTAAGCATTGTACTGCTGAGCCATATTTCCAGTCCATTTTGATGAGTGTGAATGATTCCCTTATGTTGAGATCCCAACTTACTTATGCATTTGTAATTCCTTTATGTGTAATTATGGCTATCGTTTTTATTATTATGTATGTAGATGCCCTTGGAGGCCAGAGGTATCAGCCCCTACGAGGACTCCAGGCACACTTAGTTGTACGCGTCTCTATTTGGGTACTGAGACAAAATTGGTGTGAAATTTTAACCGCTGGTCCATCTCTCCAGTCCTATGTATAAGTAGATATCATGAAAATATTAAGAAAATATAAAATGGTATGGTCTGGCTACTTTCTTAGGGAATAGCTTTTCTTTCTTTTCCCCTTTTTTCTTCTTTGTTTTGTTTCTTTCTTCTCTTCGTCTACCTCCTCCTGTTCCTTTTCTTTTTCCTAGTCAGGGTCACAGGATAGAGCCTTGGCTAGCCTGGTGCTTGTGATGTAGCCCAGGGTAGCCCCACACCTGAGGCAATCCTCCTCACTTAACTGTTGAGATGGCAGGCATAGGACCCACGTCCAGCTATGTTTTGTTGTTGACTTTAAGATGTTTTGATATATTTATTTTTTTGAGGATGTCTTATATATACACAATGCAATTCGATGGGCCGGAAGGATGGCTCAGAGGCTAAGCGTCCTTGTTGCTCTCCCAACAGAGTGAGGTATGATTCTTCCCAGCACTGACATAGTAGCTCACAGTCATTTGTAAGTCAGTTCCCTGGGCTCTGATGCCCTCTTCTGACTTCCTCAGGCACCAGGCCTGTAAGCAAGCAGTACACAGACATACAAGCAGGTAAAACACTCGTACACATGAAAAAAATCTAAAACAAAACACGGTACTTCAATAACATCTACCCTCATTCCCTTCTCTCCAGCCCCTCCCACATTTCTTCACCCTCTCAATTGTGTGCACCTTCTTTTAACCTACAGAATCCACTCAGTGCTGACGGTATTTGCGTGGCATGGCTCCTTCCCTCCCTCCCTCCCTCTGTTTCTAAAGGCACAAACAACACAATTCATTTTTGCCCCAGAGGAAGTTTAAACCAGCACTTTATTATATTTCCAAACTCCCTAATATATGATGCCTAGGGCTGGAGAGATGGCTCAGAGGTTGGGAGCACCGGCTACTCCTCCAGAGGACCCAGGCTCAATTCCCATGGCGGGTCACAACTGTCTGCAACTCTTGTTCCAGGGGACCTGACACCCTCACACAGATACATATGCAGGCCAAAAAAAAAAATCAGTGTACATAAAAGTAAATAATTTTTTAATACATGATGCCTGATATTCAGAGATGAAAACTCAGAGGAAATGTCCTGTAAAGATAGTTATAGAAAGAATAGTGGACTGGGGTATGTATTTCACTGCTGGAACGGCAAGACCCTGGACACGATGCAGAGCACCACAGCAAGGAAAGGAGATTCTTGAGCGTGCGATGATATGCATGTTCTCTGTGCTGGCAGCTTCATTCCAGAAAGCAAGAGCTTGCGCCCTGGAGAGCAAACATATGCACTTGTTTAATGGGCAAAGGACAGATTTAGAGACAAAATATGGCTAGATAGTATATCCGTGATGTAAGCTTCATGAGGTTGAGTTACAGAAGAGAAAATATGTAAACTAGTTCCTAGAAATAAGACAACGGTGAAACACAGACTGAAGAGTCCCAAATCTGTGGGCATCTGAGCAATGAGAAAGGCAGGCTGAGCACAGGAAAATAAAGAGGTTTTCCTGCATATGAATCCTGTATTCTAACACACAGCTCCTGAGGCTGCTGTCCGAGTACCCATGTGGCTGGTGTTCGTTTCCCTTCCCCACCCAAATAGCTGTGCTGCCCCTTCTGTCCTTCTCCCGGCGGCCTGTGCTGAGACCTGATTTTGCTAACCTCCACTACCCTTGCTTCCAGTTCCTGCTGCCTCACCCTTCTCGATTCCAGAGACCCTTCTGTCATCTGGTTTTGTCCCTTCCAGCTTCAAGGCTCTTAGTATCTACCCCTCACATGAGATCACATTCACACTGTGCTGCGGATCCCGCGCCTGCTCACTCACGCTCAGGCCCCTTCGGATTTTCTCCTCACACCCCCAAGCCTGTCCCACAATCAGGCAGTACTCTGTGCTTACACGTGCCGGTCCCTTCGCCCTCCACTGCCACTTTGCCAGATTCTAGGTGAGCCTCTCGAACAGCTTTTAACCATCCTTCTGTTGACTCTTTCCCGAGTCTGCCTCCAGTGCATAGCTGAATAGTTCTCTTTTCTCACTCCTGAGGGCCTGAGCTCCCTCTGCCTGGTTGCTTGCATGCATGCCTGCAACTGAGTGGTTTGCATTTCCAGCTGGTTTCTGGATCTGTTAAGTCCAGCTGCGAAAGACAGCCTTGTACATGGGACTTCAGAGTAGTCAATACATGATATAATTAATATAATATAATATAAAATAAACATAGCAGGATTCTACCTTCTAAGGTTAGCGCTGAAGTACAGCTATAGCAAAAGGCATATTGAAGTTGGCAGAACCACCCAAAATGTGAGGGTTGGATAAATGTGGTAGCTGTAGATCTAAGCTGCTAGGAGAAGTCATGTTTGTGACTTACTTAGAGCCTATGCCATCGGTGTGAGCACCATCGGTGGCGTGACCCTCTGAAATGGAGGGTTGCTCTTGAAGTCCCAACCACAGAAAGAACAATCATCTCAGCCCACGTAGAACTTGTATGTGCGAATAATTTAATGTGTATGAAAAATGTACAAGGACTACTTTGTTCTATTTCTAGTTCGGGTCATTGTAACTAGATTTCTTACATAGACGTCTGAGGAGACCTTCAGGAGTTGTGAAGGATGGAGACTAACTTAGGGTTGTGTGTGTTCTTCCTACCCCACTCACACCCATTGCACGTGTGCCCGAAAGCAGTGGTCTCAGCTTTCCTAACGCTGTGACCCTGGAATATAGTTCCTCATGGAGTGGTGACCCCAACCATAAAACTATTATCGTTGCTATTTCGTAATTGTAACTTTGCTATCGTTGTGAATCTTATATAAATATCTGTGTTTTCCGATGGTCTTAGGCAGCCCTTATGGAAGGGTTCGACCCTTTCAAAGGGATTGAGAACCACTGCCCTAAAGGTTGCGTGGGCTTAGACCTGGCACACTAAGATTATTCTCACTTTAGCGTATGTCCTCTGTCACGCCCTTGGCGTCATCTGTCTGGTAGGTATCCTGCAGTTGACTTGGAAGGAAGAACTCCTCCCATGGCTGGCTGCAGCGGTGGCATGCACCTCCAATCTTAGCCATACACATGCTGAGGTTGGGGGTATCCTTTGAGCTTAGGTGTTCCAGACCGGTCAGAATGACAAGCTAAGTCCCGGTCTGTAAGAAAACATAAAGTCCATCATGTGATCGGCTTTGTTTTAAACCTGTTTCTGTGGTTGTTGATCATACTGACAGAGTAGGTCTTGTAGACATCAGTCGTTAAGAGCAGGATTTCACATGTTTATTGGGAGCCCCGGAGGGCTTCCTATCAATGGAGTTGATCACAATTTCTTCAGCTGCTCCAAATTGGAGATCTGGGGGTAGCTCTTCTCATTAGAACACCCCTCCATCCATCTGGAGGGTGGTGGGTAGCTATGGCCTGGTTGGATATGGTGATGCAAAGGCCGAATTATAATGAGGTCTTTAATGGAAAAGGACACAAGGCAAAGATTCCTTGGCACAGGCATCCCTGAAAAAGGCAACAGCTCTTCTGGCCTAATGTCATCCTTGTGGCTACAATGGCTTGGACCTACACATTGCTTTTTACCGTGCTGAGGGTCAAACCCAGAGCCTTGAGGATGTTGGACGAGAGCTCTACCCCTGCGCCACATTCCCGGTTCCTGTGAGCGTGTGCATGCTGAGCAATGATGAGAAGAGTTTTTGTGGAATGGTCCTAGTGGATATACCGAACAGGCTGGAGCTGTGGGGTGCTTGCCTAATCTCTCTCCCCCCCCCCCCCCGACAGAAGGGGTGGCTGGTAAGGAAGGGATCAGAAGCTGTCTCAGCTCTGCCATCTGAGCGGGTGGTGTCTGGCCGGCCGGCTCCCCTGGTCACGGTGTCCCGTCTGTCTTGCAGTGTTTGTGGGTTACCTGTGCATTGTGCTGCTCATGCTGCTGCTGCTGATCTTCTGGATCGCGCCTGCCCACGGGCCCACCAACATCATGGTGTACATCAGCATCTGCTCCCTGCTGGGGAGCTTCACTGTGCCTTCCACCAAGGGCATTGGGCTGGCGGCCCAAGACATCTTGCACAACAATCCATCCAGTCAGAGGGCCCTCTGCCTGTGCCTTGTGCTCCTGGCTGTCCTGGGCTGCAGCATCATCGTCCAGTTCAGGTACATCAACAAGGCCCTGGAGTGCTTCGACTCCTCTGTGTTCGGGGCCATCTACTATGTCGTGTTTACCACGCTGGTCCTGCTGGCTTCAGCCATCCTCTTCCGGGAGTGGAGCAATGTGGGCCTGGTGGACTTCTTGGGCATGGCCTGTGGATTTACAACTGTCTCTGTGGGAATTGTCCTTATACAAGTGTTCAAAGAATTCAATTTCAACCTTGGGGAGATGAACAAATCCAATATGAAAACAGACTAAGATGCAGTCACGGGTTGGGGGTGTGACGAACAGGCGTCGGAGGGGGTCTGTGGTTTTGACTAGATGTCCAGAAGAAAGGACTCTCAGAGTGAGTTGCCTGTGCACTAATGGTCTAGTGAACGAACACTAGGGAGCCTTGCTTCGCACCAAGGTGGGGTTCAGACCTCTCCTGCACCAAGCTCCCAATGGTTGTCTGGGTGTAAACTCCCTCTGATGAGACAAATCCTGTTTTCATTTCCATTAACCTAGAAGCTTTCCTAATTACTTGTTTAAAAACATTTTAACATAATTTAACCAGATAATAAGGGTGAGGTCTTTCTAGTTAGTCCTCGTAGGGGAGCAGACATTCTTACCTAAAACCTTGGGAAAAGAAGAAACTTGTGAAACCTGGCCGTCTACAGTCAGCGTGACTGACTTTGTCTTTGTGTTAAGCATGTATAGCATTCAGGTAGTTTACTCAAATTAAGAGGTGTATGAACTGAGTTGTTTCCAGTCCTTTAACAACCTGACTCTCCGACATGGTCCCCAAGACAGTAGTGAGGCAGAGAGAGAGGATTTCGTGAGGGGATGCAGGGTTCCGTTGACAGGGTGACTTTCCAATTGCTCAAATCTATATTAGTGCCTTTATCATTTGAATGACTTAATTTAACTTTTGCTGTGTATATGTTATGTGTTCTAATCATAGATAATGTAAAGCAGTTAGAAAAAGCATTATCTTCAGTAGGAGATAATGAAAACTACAGACACAGAAAAAGATTGCAAAGTGACCCATTTCTCTATCATTGTCCAATTAAGGACAACGGATGAAGTTCAGAGAGATTTTTTATTTACATTTAACCTATGTTCCTTAGATCCATTATGAAAAACTACCTGCTTTCTGTTTCAGGAGGTGTTGTGGTCATTCAGAAGAAATAAACTATTAAACTTGACAGGTTGTTAAATTAGAGAGTGTCTGTCAAGTATATCCCACAGGAGTTTAGTAAAAGTACCTCCAGACAGGAACAGGTATCAGGACTGCTTCTACAAAGGGTAATGCGTACATCCTTTCGAAGGGGCTTTCTAGCAAAGGTGAGAATAATTTCGCCTTCTTGTTGTTTGACATGGTAGAACCTCTTCAAGTTCTTACCAGACATCTTATTAAACATTCTGACTGTATGCAAGACCCTGGGTTTGATACCCCACATCAGAAACAAGCAACAAAACAACACAATCTTCTTACATGGAAAATAACTGTTAATCACGCAGTGGTTTAGATTAGAAATCATTCTTCCATCCATAGAAGCCTTCCCTGTGCATTACATTGGAGCAAGGTACAAAGAGATACAATATAGCATTATATTATGATGTTATATATTCCATATGCTTAGTTTTATATGAATGGAATGTGCCAAGTTTAAAAATGGGGATGGATAAAGTAAATTAGCTGAGGTAGAACATGAGTTTTAATAATCCCCAATTGAACTTCTCCCTAAGACAAAAATGTGCTTTTCCATATCAAAAGGGCATTTCTAAAGTAAAGACCCAGAGATTAGTTCACTAAACTATAGAAGAAAAAGGGTAAATAAAATACTAGTTTAACATAAAGGAATCTGGTTGTCTGGCTCATTTGTCAGATTCAATGAATTGAAAGTATGAATGATGACCTGGGTATATTAGTCATTGATTGTGAAGAATAGCAGCAAAATGATTTAAACAGTTGACAGCCTTGTGTGAAGCAGTAGTTAGTAAATGTTCAAGTTCATTCTTCTTTTGTAAAAGCTCTTGAATTTTTTTTAATCATCAGTATTGTAAGAAATATAAACCTTAATTTATTGAATTGGAAAGTGTTATATAGCAGGATCGATATAATTTTAATATTAAGGTAATAATATAGCTATACTAGTATAAGGAAGACACTTATAATGTGGAAATTACCTTGTTTGTTTTGCTGCTTCCTGTGGAGCTTAGTTTAAATGCATCTGTTAATGTACCTGAGATTTTTAATCCACGATTATATGCCATGAATATCCAAAGGTATTTTGTGTGTTAATCAAAATTTCACAGTACTAATTGTTCTCCTAAGTTCTAGAACAGGGAGATCACCCAGGTTTCCATCTAGTCCAGCAGATTGCTTCAGCAGGATTCCTGCCTTTGTTCCAGAGGAACTCACTGCTTTTCAGGTCTGAGAATAATGTCCTAGTAACCGTCAGGAATCGCGTCTAATTTTTAGATTTAACATAGTGCACATATATGTATACTTACTATTTTATAAATTCAGTTTTCACAGTTCACTTGGAAATGCAAAAGAAAGTAAGAATTCCCACATAAGACCTTTGGGGGGAAAGTCTAGAATGCAAAGGAACCTCTTATTGGTTTCTCCAGTAGGAAACACTTTAATTTGTGGGGTTTTATTTCTGATAAAACTTAAGAAAACATGCCAACTGTGTACTTTTTTTCAAGTCTTTAAAATCATCAAAGTAAGAACTGTTGGTAGCGATTTAGAGAATTCCTCTTGGGAGACATTGTGGCCATCTCTCTCCTTTTCTACCTTTGTTCATAAATGTCTTTACATTGGAAAAGGTTGTTTTCTGTTTTAAGTATTGATCAAGTGTAGGATCAGGGAGGCATTCCTGCTGGAATCCAGATGCAGGACGCCATCTGGAGCATCTTTCCGGTCTGCACAAAGGCTGTCTCTGTGGAGGTTCTCGAGGAGGAAGGCATAACTGCCCACACTGGGACCTCTGGAGAAGAACTGTTTTCCAGTGTCCTAGCTATCACTAAGACTATCGTTACAATTGTTGATGTTAGAATCTCAGTAAAATCTATTTGGCTGCTGTGTGTTCAACAGTAGGGTCCTATTTCTACTGTTTACGCCATTTTGCTCTGCTTTATTTTATTATTTCCGGCTCATCACAGAAATAATATATTGATGTTTTCCTTCATTAAGTTTCATGTCTGTTTTCTTATTTATTTTTTTGGTATTAGGAAGTTGGATCCTGGGCATTGTGTGTGCTAGGCAAGAGTTTGACCTTGGAGCTACACCCTAACCTGCTCAGGTCTACTTTAGATAGACCCCCGTAATCAAACGTGCAGAGACAGAGCCTCTTCCTTTGTCCCCATAGCTCAGCTGCTGGTAAATGCTGTGCTGGACTTTTTGAAACTGGTCTCCAGGCGTCTGTCAAGTACTCGGATGCAGGGCTTTTTAGATGTGGAAAAACAGATGGTCTGGGAAATAAGTATGGATGAGGTTAGGCTACTGCCCTGCTGTTCAATTTGCTTTCTCTTTACCCCTTAAAAGGGGTCATTTCGTGTATCCCAGGCTGGCCTTGAACTCCCAATCGTATTTCTTCAACCTCAGTGCTGGGATTACAGGCATATGTCATTACACTGGGCCTCCCGAGTATTATAATTTTTGTTGGCAGTGATGCTTTTATTCTACACTGATCTAGCAGAGCGGAGTTCCTCTCTGACGCCGACTTGGTCTTGGTCAGTATTCTCGTGACCTTTAGAAAGACCTCATGACTGTATGGTATGAATGAAGTCTAAGGAAGTATTCTCAGTGTGTCTGACACCAAGGAGCTTGTTCATCTGTTAAACAGGACGGGGGAGAATCTTGGTGTTAAGCATTCTCAGGGACCAAAGCTGTATTATTAGTTCCTTAGCATAGACTTTCTAAGGACATAGCCACGTTTTTCCTTGGTTTTACTTACTCATGGCTAGATTCTGTTGAGTTGACAAAAGCCACTTGGCACACCAATCCCATTACAAGCCAGTTTACCACACAGCAGGCCTAAACTTTTTCTATTTCTCCTTGACACATGACAGTTGTTACTGGTGAATTTTAAGAATCTGTTATTTAGCGCTTAAGTGATTTTTTCACATCTGGCAAGATTCATATCATATATTATTAAGAATTATAGGGATGGTAATGAGCATTTGGTCCAATATCACTACTCATTTTTGTCAAACACATTTTTCTTATGTTATCAAATGCAACAGAAGAATATTTTTTAAAAGTAATAGCTGTTGCATCAAAAGATATCTACTTAAAAAATTGATAATTCTGTAGAAAAAAGATGACCATGTAAATAAACATCTAATTCAAATGTACCCAAAGTAAATTTAAAAATATAGTCATAGGCCATGGATTCAGGGAGGATTTATTTATTCATTTTTAAAGATTTATTTTTATTTCATGGTTGTGTGGGCATTTTCCTATATGTATGTGCAACACCTGCATGCAGTACCGGCTGAGGCCAGAAGAGGGAGCTAATACTGCTTGTTCATCACCACACTGGCTCTAGGAACCCAACCTAAGTCCTCTGCAAAAACAGCAAATGGTCTTAAGCACTAAGCCATCTCTCCAGATCCAGAGGACTTATTTTTTTCTTTTCCCAATATTCTCCCGATTTGTGAAAATATGTGTGTGTTTTTTAACCTTTCTGTGCCTCAGTTTTTCTACCTCGAATGTTGAGGGCAGGTTCTTCAGGTTGATGGATTTTGAACTGAGAGTGTGTTCTGTCGTACTCTGGAAATGGTAGGTAGGAGCATGATGCTGAGAACTGCTCTGAAACATGTGTGACGAAACTCAGCTTGCGGACTTTGGAGCCTGCTCACGAAGCTGGAAGCGCATGGAGCCTTGAGCGCCAAACAGCTAAAGGGAACACTGGGTATAAAGTTTGCGTGACTCGGTAAGACTTCATCTTGTTGTACAGTGAGGAAATAAAACATGGACTTCAAAAAGAAAACCATTGAAAGATCAACTTATGACAGCAGGATGGTTCCTTTATGTTCTACTTTGGTTTCTGTGCTGCATGTGTGCCCCATCCATTCTGTTGCCTTGAGTTTGACATGAGAAACATTGAACTTCCTGCTTCTACGCACCTTAGCCCTGATGCCGAATTGTCTGATGCCAGGAAAATGCCAGGAGCTCCCCAAACACTAATGCCAAAGAGTCTCCTTGAAGAATTCAGATTTCCTTTGTTAGAAGACCTTGCATTTCGCTCCAACAGTGTTTGTGCACTTTACAAAAATTTGAAGCTGTGGCTCTTTAGTTATGTTCCTTGTTTCCTTTTTAAGAGGATAATTTTTATTTCATCATGAAATTAATATAATGAGAGAAAGAAACGGAGATCAAAAAGAACATCAAATGTTGGTTGCATAAAAGTTTTTTCCCCCCACATAAACGTAGTAGGGGAAAATGCTTCCAGTTAGTTCACGTACATAATAATCAGTGTCTAAGACTTGCGTATATTTTGCTTCATAGAAGTAGTCGTAGCATGTTATAATTGCCTTATGTAATAAAAAGGCTATTAAGTTTTCCAATAATATTTATTACCCTGTATATGTTTTAAAATAAAGTGACATTTCTAGCTGAGTATGTGTTGGCTTTTCCCGTTGCCTGGATTCTTATGTACTTTTGGGTTCTATGTCATCCCACTGTGTCACCGTTCTGTTTCATTCACATGTAAGCTGGGCAACCTATCTTTTCAGACATCCTTACGCCATTAAACAAATGCAGCATAAACAAGTGTAATACATCTTTGCCCAGTTAAAATAATATTCCCCAACAGAGAGGTTTCCAGCCAAGGACATGAAAAAGGGCTCAGAGTGGAACTGGACTATGTTAATGGACGAGAAGGCAAGTAAGTAACAAAACTACAACCAATCTAAGTAAAAGTAACTGTCATGATGGACCAGAGGGTAGAGGTAGGGTGTAATTAAGTTGCCTATACATAACACTGTATCTTTTTTATATTTAGTTAAAATATCTGGGGATCTTGCCATCTTCTCTTCCCCCTAATTTCACATACACACACACACACACACACACACACACACACGCATGCACGCACGCACTCAAGCACATAGGTGCACACACACTTTGCAGTAGTAGGACTTTTCTCAACTACCACGGAGTTGGGGGTTTATAGTAACAAAGATTGGTTACTATGCTCCGGTTGTATGCTGGAAGGACTACTTCCTCTCGAAGGCTCTGACACTACCCACTCCTTGCCCTTTTCAGATTTTACAGTGTGTCTACATTCTGTTGTTCTTGCCTCCTTCCTTCCTTGGCACACCACCTGACTCTTGCCATTTTCACCATTCTCTTAGACCTACTAGAAAGATTCTGAATCAATTTTCCATTTTAAGATGCTTAACTTTATCTGCATAACATGTTACATAATGGGCTGTGAAAACTGTAACAGGGACATCGCTGAGCAGGCATAATTCTGCCAACCGTTTCGCCAAGTGAGCCACTTAGGAAGGGCAACTCCAGCACAGGTGTTGCTTATGGAAAAGATGCTCTCTGCTTTTGTAGCAATATAACCAAGATGTACACAAGAAAACTTGTATCAGCCACACTTAGGGTCCAGTCATGGCGGTCCAGCACTCTGGAGGCAGCGGCAGGCACATCTCTGAGTTCAAGGCCAGCCTAATTTTTTTGTCTTTTTTTTTTCTTTTGGAGACTAGGACTTATACAGTAGCTCAGGCTGCCTTAAAACTGTGGAGATAGCCCAGGCTAGTCTTAAACTTGTAGCAATCCTGCTGTCTCTGTCTTATAAGGGCCTAGAAAAACAAGATGTTAAAACTTTAAAAACATCCCATGATTACTGCCTGAACACTCACAAAATATAAGAATATGGAACATTATGCATTGGAAAAATGACTTGGGCATTTAAGGAGCCTGCAACATACTAAGTAGGCAAACCCACACACGTACACACGCACGCATGTGCACATACACACACATACACATACACGTGTACAGACACATGCGCGTAGACACCCAGACCACATTCATACACGCGCATGCATGCACACACACATGCATACACACGCGTGCAGACACACACATACGGGGAGCATGCACACATACACACTCGCGCACACACGTGAGCACACACATGCACGCGCGCATGCACGCGCGCGCGCGCACACACACACACACACGAGTCCACTGTGTGATGCAGGCCAGATAATGAACGTGAAAGTAGTTTAAAGATAATCATGATGATAGCAGACAGCTGAGGCAGAGCTGTATCTGGGATGGTTAGGACGGTGGCAGAAAAAGCGCCACAAGTCAATTCTTTATTTTGGTTAAATTACAGTGTTGATCCCACATACTCTCGTTCAAATGAACCAACCAGTATTTTCATGATAAAAACTGCCCTTTGGAGGTATCTGCTGGCATCTTTATCAGTCAGTCATTGCTGCCAAATGAGACGTCATTTCGTCTTTCTTATACGTCTCAAGGTCAGTGGGGCAGTTTAGCTGCTGCGGACCACCCTGCCCCTGCCTGCAATTGTGAGTTAGCCAGGAGTCAGGGGCGTAGCTCTGTTCCTGATCTCTTGTCCTACACGGTTCCCTTCTGCCCACCAGTCCGGGCTTCTTATCAAGGTTCATTCTAAGATCTGGCATTTTTCTTCAGGGAACACCAGTCCAGTGCCGAGGCAGAATGAGGGAGAGAGGGATGCAGTTACTGTCAAATGTGTGCACACTCGGAGAGGTGAAGGTTAGAGCCGTTCTTCGTTAATCGACCGGATCAAAGTTCAACTAGCCTATCAGGACTCTCTGCCTTATACTTCATCTCGAAATTACCTGAACAAGGAATTAAGCAAACTAAGTCCTCCTAGCGAGCTCTAAGACAGTCGGGTGAAGGTTGGTTGTCAAGTTCACAGCAGAGCAAAAGCTTTTAGGTTAGCTGTTCGGGCTCCCAAAGCGTTAAAATAGCAAACAGGAAAACTACGTTTGCTGTTTCTCTGTTTCAATGAACATATAGTTCATTTTACAAGGATTCCTTCCCTACAACACCCCGGATTCTTGAGGTCAGTCACAACCGGGAGTAACAGATTCAAGAGACCTTCACACCTCCAGGCCTCAAAACTGAATTTCTTCCATCTGGAAGCAGCCGAGGAAAGCTTAGGAGTGCGTTTCCTGCGCATCCCGTGGAAAAGAACTCTGGTCTAAGTGTAGCAAAACGGGCTCTTACCAAATCACAAGCTTTACCAAACCACAAACCTTGCCCAATCAACCACTCGCTCTTTCCCTGGAAATCTGCCTTCCTGGTCCCGCCCACTTGCGCCCTTTGCGGCCAAACCGACGCACTCAGGTCCAAAGGCCCCACGTGAACGCTCCTAGGAGATCATATTTTAAATACGATCACACAGAGCTCCGATTTTGATCAAAAGCCACGTCGGAAGACAGAAGTCTCGGGCCCCAGCTCGCTGCCCGAGCAGAGCGTAGCGCCGGGCCCGGCGAGCGCCGGGGGAGGGGGCGTGGCCTCTCGGCTCCCGCCCCCGCGCGCATCTGACGTCACTAAGCTGCGTCCCAGGGCTCGGCGGCGGCTTTGGTACTGGCGGCGGTGCCGCCGAAGGCTGTCCGAGGTAGGCTGCTCTTGGCTCTCCCATGGAGGAGGCGGCGCTCGCTGCGGTTCCGGATGCACGGACTTCCTGCGGGACGACGGCGGAGGCGGTTGCCGTGTGCGCGCAGGAGCGAGCTGCCTGCCTGGGTGTGTGAGCGGGCACCCGGGTCGCCCGCCGGCCTGCGACAGCGCTAAGGTAGCTACTTCCTGTGAGCCAGCTCCGGGGCCGTCTGCGGGCGGAGAGAGGCCCCAGGGCCGACTTTGCTTTTGGCGTGTTGTCAGGTGGATGCAGCTTCCCCAACGATCCGCAGTAAGGAAGTCCGTGGTGAGTCGGATTGCAGTTCAGTCCGGCGGAAGTGTGGCTGCATGGCCCTGTCCCGTCGCATGCTCGGCTCGATAAGTTCTGTTAGGTTAGTTTGATTTGCCTTCAGGAGTTTTTAGAAGGTGGCTTCAGCTTGGTGACATATTGATTATTCTTGTTTTTAATTCCGTAGCACTTAATAGGGTCGATGGACCCTTTTCATGTTACAGAGATGCAATGTTGCGGGTTCATGCCGCTTTCGTTTCTTTACGATAATGTCAACGAGACATTTAGGACTACATCTTCAGTTCTGTTTCTTGAGATTCTGTATCGTATGCTCATTTCATACTTTAAAGTTAAAAGAGGAAGTCCGAGAGCAGAGGTCTTTACCTTCCAGTCAGCTGTGGTTTTTATAGTACGAGCTAAATGCAAAGCACATGGAGGCCAATAACCGTATTTTTAAAAGTATTTAGTAATTTTCAGTCCCTTTCATCGACCTTCATATTTTCTTCTTTCCAGGGTGGAACTAACTACTTGGCCATGGTTAAGAACTTTAAATGGGAATAAAGAATAGCATTTCCAGGAAAATGAGAATGAACAGATCATCTCTGCTTTTAAAAAGAAAGACCATATTAAGCTCACATGTAAGTCAAAACTTTAGTTTCTAACAGCGTTGCTAAGTCAGGTTGGAGTTAAGGTTCTGTCGCATACGTTTGGGTTTAAAATTTTAGCCAAGGAACTGGGGAGTTCGCTCCACTGGCAGAGTGCTTCTTCGTGATCGCCTTCCTAAAAAGCCCAGCGTCTAGGAGCAGCACACACCTGTCCAACTAGTCTTGTTGAATCAGTAAGCTCTGGGTCCATTGAGAGATCCTGTCTGCGAAATTAAGGTGGGGATTGACCAAGGATACTACGTCTTCCACAGATGTGAACCCCTCCCCCCTTACACACACACACACACACACACACACACACACACACACACACGCATGCCCGCAAGAAAAATTAGAGCTAGATGTGACGTTAGAACTACTAAAAGTTTTAGAGGCATTGGATATGGTGGCACAAGTCTAGTTCGAGCACTCAGGAGGCTGGTACAGGGGGATTTATTTCAAGATGAAAGCCGGCCTGGACTGGGTGGAGAGACTCTTCTGTCTTATTTAAAATGAAACAAAAATTCTTTCAAGTTTTAAGGTGATATGTAGCAGTCAGGAGTAGTAGACCGCCTCTCCTGAGAGCCTGCATTGTGAGATATGCTTTCACTGTGGCTGTATGCCATTGCAAGTAGATGCTGTCTTGTTGTATTGTGTCAAGTAAGTGTTATTAGGGATAAGAAAAAGAGTTCCACTTGTTTTTGAAGATAAAAAATAATTTCCACATGACTGAAAAGTACCCTTTCTTTTTCCTATAGAAACTATAGAAACCTTCACCTAAACTCGGAACTATTTTACCGACGTATGTTGTGGTAGAAGACTTTCTCTGCAGAGTGACATAGTGATGGTGTGGGGTAAATAAGAGAACTAGGTGAAAGGGTGCAAAGTGACAGGTGTGTGGAATAAGATGCTAATGCATGGCATGAAAGTTAGAGGTGATAAAGATTGTACTAGATTTTAAAAGTCCCTGCTTGACAAACCAAAGTACACACGTCTGTACTGTAGAACTAAGCATATATTTGAGATTGCAATATGCCCAGCTATATATATATATATATATATATAACATTTTGTATATACTTAATTGTATTGATCTTGTGTAAATAAATTTGAAGTTAACCCTTGTATAAAGTTCTGTGATTGACCGTAGGTAAGAGTAACTTGTGGTCTGGCAAAATAAATGGATTGCAGGTGTGTTTGATGTCTGGCGTATAGAGGCTCTTACAAGGTCTGACACCTAAGTTATTCTGTGGTATCCCACCTAACTCTGCTCACGTAGGCTCAACCCTAGTCTCTCTCTTTTCCTAGAGGACAGTGTATCTTTTTTTATGTCAGAGCTTTATTGTATTGCTGGTTTGTTCTTTTCCATCCCTTTCAAGTCTGCTCCTCAAGACCTCCTCCTCAGCCCTTTGGCCCCTTCAGTGTGCTTTATCTTTTCCTCAGTGCACTGTCCTTTGTTGTTTGACCCTGCCCCCGCCTGGGAGGGGCCGTTCCTGAAGACAAGAGCTCTGGTCTGTTTTTGTCATGACTGTACTCGTTCTTAAATTCATTATGGACTCAGAACAGCTTTGCTTAAGTAAATGTTTTAGGGAAGCCAGTTCTTTTTTGAGAGCCATGGTGAAGGAGGTTACGATCTACAGAAGTCACATTGAGAAAGGTTAGAAATCCAGAGTGGTACAGTCTGAAGACTAGGGAGTTCTGGAATTCAAGCAGTGCTTGCTTATAGGCGTGCCTTTTGACTGAGCCCTTTGCAATGGAGGCAGGGTAAGTAAACAGAGAAGTAGGAGTAGGTTCGATTGACAGTACCCAACCTTGGAGAGAACACAAGGCACGTGAAATACAGTATTAGGAAATAGGATATAAGAGTTGATGTGGGACACATGAAGGGTTTTAGTTACTGGGTTACAGAATTAAGACGATCAATAGTGGGTGATCATCCTAAGATTTTTATTTTTATTTATGTACTACATCCTAACTCCTAAGTTTTTCTCCTAAGCCAGAGAATAAGATTAGCAAGGATGTTTTCCACCCCAGTTGACAGCATTGTATGGTGTAAATTGAACTAGGGCCAGGAGAAATGGAAGTGCAGAGCAGATGGCAGACCTGTCTGTCCTCCAGGTAGGATACCTATTTTGTCCACTTTGGATGGATGATGAGGACAGTGACAGCATTGTCAGAGCAGCGGGAGGATAGCATGGGATAGAGAAGGTCACTGACACCTGGTTTCAGCTGTCAGTTCCCTGCTGTGACTAGAAGACGTCTCCTGGGAACTAAGGATGGAATCTGAATGGAGGCCTGGTTCTCCTACCTGCTGCTGCATGACAAGCATTGTCATGTCTTGGCCTCACCCCTGGCCTCATCCACATATCTTCTCAAGCCCTTGTGGGAATGAAACAGGAAAGATTGCCAAGTTGAAAGCTGTGTATATAGTTGAGTTGGTGTAATTTTTAAGTTTGCTCATTTTGGTGATGGAGTTTCTCGTTTGTCATTTTGTAAAGAAAGTATCGGTATAGGCTTTTCTTATATATTACAATACATGAGAAATATACCATGCTTCCCACCCCCACTCCTTAAGATACATATTCTCTGTGGTGTAGGTGAATGCAGATTGAATGTCAGCTTTCTCAAGGTGTATTTCACTTCAGATATACTTGTATTTAATGGAAGTTTGCATTTTAAGTTTGTAGAATCAGTTGTGAAAATCTTAAGTTTGTTAAAATCTACAGCAAGATGGAAATTACAAGTTTAAAATGTGCTTAAGAATCGAATCTAGCCTGGCGTGATGGTGCATGCCTTTAATCTTAGCCTTTGGGAGGCGGAGGTAGAGTGTGAGGTCAGTACAACTTTCAGTACAGCCACAGCTACGTAGACTTTTTCTCAAATCAAAACAAGATTGGAGCTCATGGGCTAGGTGTGGTGGTGTACTACTTTAATCCCAGCCTTGGGAGGTAGAGGCAGGTGGATGTATCTCTGAGTCCAAGGCCAGCCTGGTTTACAAATCTAGTTCCAGGCCAGCCAGAGCCATACATTGAGGCTTGTTTTCTGGAGAGTGATCCTTGAACATGGGAACCTTTGATCGATGGTTCCTTGGGCTTTTGAACTCGAGTGCCTGGTATATAATAACTGCTCAGTGTATTTGCTGAACAATCTTCCATGTAAATGGTAGTAACAGTTGGGGGCCACTCTGCCTGGGGCCTTCTGAGAAATAGACTTACCGTCTTTTGCTTGGAAATCTAGGTGAAGTTAAATTTAGCAAATTTGCTTTTCCCTTTCTACCCAAGATACACACAGGCTGTTGAGCCTTCCTCAGCCCTGAGATGTGCCAGTGTGTACCGTGTATGTGGGTACACATGTGGAGGCTTGAGAACGAAGGTATTGGGTGTCCTGCTCCGTCGATTGCTGTCTCACTGAACCTGTAGCTATGCTGGCAACAAGCAAGCCTGAGCAATCCTATTTCTCTGCCTTCTCCCTCCTGTTTCCAGGACTGGTGTTATAGGAGCTGATGAGGCCATACCCAGCTTTCTGAAACATGGGTGTTTGGGATTGAACTTGGGTCCTCATATTTGCTGAGCCTTCTTCCAAGCCTTCTATGTCTTCTTGTTTAGCTCTCTGTAAGCTTGGCCCTGTCTTATAAAAAATGTGTCTATGGCCTGTGCTCTCAGCTGTGGTTGACCGTCAGTTACAGAGAGTGGGAACAGGGAACTACCAGACCAGGGATTAGCAAAGCCACTCATTTCTTTTGGGGCTTCACACCTATGCCCTATTATTAAACCTTAAGTCCAAATGAGATAATTTATTTTGATAGTTCAGTGGCTTGTGGTTGCCTTAGAATTTGAAGACAAGCCTCCCATTCCTCCCGCAACTGGAATGTCCAGAAGCGCACACAAACTGAAAAAGCAACCTTAATTCTAGAAAGCCTGTTGAGTCAAATGCGCTACCACAATGAGTACTTTTGTGGGTAACCACCACAGATATCCAAAATAATTGTCCGTAAGGACCTTAGTGAGTTTGCAGATGAACAGTTTATCTTCTGGGAGCTGAAGACTTGACAGAGTGGTGGAGAGCACTTGTTACTCTTGCAAGGACCCACACTCACAGCCGTCTGTAGCTCCTGTCCCAGGAGACCTGACACCCTCTGTGAGGACAGCAGCAACACACGCGCGTGCTTTCATGTAGGCAAAACACTGAAACAGAAAATAATCCTCTAAACATTTTTTAAAGTCTGTCTTCTAAGACAGAACAGTAATTGAGAATTTTTTTAAACCACGTGTACATGATTGAGTCAACTTGTCCCCAAAACCTTAACTTCGTACGTTTGGTTAGTATATAAGTAAAAGTCCAAAAAAAAGGGAAAGTAGATTTTAAACAGTATCATGAAACTCTAAATGTGAAGGAAATTCATATATAAGGAAGGCATAATAAAATAGGAGCAATTAACTTTTGTTGACCTTAGGATAAGATGAATCCCTTTCTAGAATTAAAGTTGCTTTTTCAGTTTGTGTACTTCGGAAAATATACCAGTTGGGGAGTGGGAGGCTTGTCTTCCGATTCTCAGGCAGCCACCAGCCACTGAACTATCAAAATGAATGATCTCATTTGGACTTTACCTTATTGGTTCCGGGGATTGACCCTGGCACTAGGCATGTAAAATATTTTCTTAGTTTCCTGTACTCAACCAGAGAAAGAGCACAGTGCACAGCATAGCAGAGCCTTGTGGGTGTGAGGTCATGAAGAACTGCAGGAGGCAGACTTCCATTAGAGAGTACCTCGTAGTTCCTGCAGGAGGAGTGGCTGCCTGATTGATAGGACTGAAGCCCACTACATGGCTTACACAAAACGGCCCAGTTACTGTGATAAAGACAGTTTAGCGCAGGGTCTGGAGGGGAATTTGTGGCAGTCAGTTCCAAGTTTTCCTACCATAGTAGATGTCAAGGCAGCAAATATTAGTGTGTCTGTTTGCTTTAATTTTTCTTCAGTTTTATGTCATCTTGGTATGAGTGAGAAGAGGGAACCTCAAATGAGAAGATGCCCTGCTAGATTGGTCAGTGTGCAAGCTGGTCGTGCATGTTCTTGAACAGTGGCTGACATGGGAGAACCGGGCTCACTGTGGAATGGAGTCATGCAACCCAGAAAATATGGAGTCTGTTTTGCATTGGCTAACTTCTGGGGTGTGGTTGATATACCCAGTGTTCCTCCATTTTCCCTTTCCCAGTGGGTCCCAGTTATAAATTGTGTGTACTCCCCTTCTCAGTCCTGGGGTTTTGTCTGGTGTGAACTTGAAGTCTGTGAGTGCTGTCAGCCTCTGAGTTCGTGTTAGTATCAGCCTTGTTATGTCTAAAGATGCTGTTTTCTTGGAGTTGTCTATTGCTGCTGACTCCTCTGAGCCTGGGTGGTGACTAAGGGCAGCAGCTGCAGGGTCCTGGGGCAGCTTTCCTGCAAGTCAGTGGTGAGTCACTAAAGAATGTCTTACTTTTGAGACAGGGTCTCACGATCCCAGGCTAACCTCAAACTTGCAGTGATTTTGATCTAAGTACATATTTATTTATGAAATAACCTAATTGTAACTGCTCCATGCAGTAATATACTTTATTTTGTACCCCTTATTCCCCCTTTTGTCTCCTTCACCTTCACAGTGGTCTTCTCAGCTAATCCCTTCTCCTTTCATGCTGTATTTTTATTACTTTTGTTAGTGTGTGCAGTAACAGGTTTCATTACACATTTTCATATGAGTATGTTTTACTGGACTCATATTCTTGACCTCTGTTATTTCTTTAACCATCCCTCCTCCCCCAGTATTCCTCCCCTCGCCTTCATCACACACAAATGCAGATTCCACATACAGGGAAAATATGATGTCTTTTTTCTCTTATTACCCTCTTTTGCTCCCTAATCCCTGTCTTCATTGTTTTCTCCAAGTAGTACTCTTTAAAAAAAATTGTCGTGCATACATGTGTACATGTATGTGTGTGTGAAATCTTTAGTGCACATAAGAGAGCAAGCATGAAATATTTGTCTTTTGTAGCACAAATAATAAAAACCCAGAGTCAGATATTGGGGTTCAACCTGAAAAGCAAAGCAGCCAGGCCACTAGAGAAGTCTTACCTCCACCAAGGCTGGGTGACTGTAGACTAAGCTGACTAAGCCTCTCTCCTCTCATTTTATATATTCCCTCTAGTGCTGGGATTCAGGGTGTGTGACTCCCTAGTACTGGGATTAAAGATGTGAGCCACCACCACCTGAATTTGTTCTTTCATTGATCTTGTGTAGCCCCGGGTAGCCTTGAACTCAAAGATCCACCTGACTCTGTCTCCCAAATCCTGGGATTAAAGGTGTGTGTCACCATTGCCTGACCTCTAGCGACTTTAGCTTTGCCTCTGATCTTCAGGCAAGATTTATTTATCAAAATACAAATAATATACCACTATGGTCTTTATGAACTGCTTTATTTAGTTTAGCAATGCATACAGCTCCATCCTTTTCCCTGCAAATGATGTGATTTTGTTCTCTGTGTCCAAGTAGAAGTCCATGTGTGTATGACACATTTTCTCTGTTCATTTCATAGATGCACTGCTGGTATTTTTTGACTTGTAAATAGTGCTGTAGTAAACATGTATATGAAGATACTTTTGTGACATTCTGGCAGTTTCTTCAGGTAAAGGCCCATCAATAGTGTAGTTAGATCATATGTACTCTTTAGTTTTGGAAGTACTTTCATACAGATACAGATAGGCTGAACTAGTTTACAGTAATATGCTTTCCCACTGCCTGCACCCGCCCCACACGTGTTTTCTTGATAGCCATTCTGACTGGATTGAGGTGGAATCTCGGTTCAATTTTGATTTGCATTTTCCTGATGGCTAGGAATGTTAAACTTTTTTTTGCCTATTTATTGGTCACTTGTACTTATAAATGTGTGGTGTGTACCTGGAGCGTGTGAACGTATTTTTTGGTGCATGTATGAAGATAAGAGGGCAACCTCAGCTGTGAGTCTTCACCTCCCACCTCGTTATGAGACAAGAGTGTTAGGTAGTTAGGTTTATTTACTATTTTCCCCGATGGTGACCATGGTCATTGCATGTCACTCCTGTCTAGCCAGTGTTCACTCTCTGGCTCACTTGGATGTTTTTCAATTCTCAAGCTTACGCAGTTGGGTTCTGTATCACAATGCTGGTCTGGATGCTGAGGCAGTTTATTCTATTAGCAGCTGCTCCAGAACAGGCAGCTCTATTTGTTGGGATCAGTTAACTTCATTCTCTTCACCTGTGTTGATCTAGAAACAGGAAGCGTCCTTTGGAGCTGCCGGACAGCTGTGGACTTCCAAGGCCAGTCATTTGCCTGGGAGTTTAGGTGACGTAAACCATGCGTGCAGAATGTGATGGAAACAGTGGAAGCAGATTTCTTTTTAAAAAGTTCTGATAGTGTAGGAACTTTTATCCATCTTGTCCACACGTCCTGCTTCTTCCCTTCCTGCATGTGTTTCTCTCTGCAGCTGGTGGTTACCGTCAGGTAGAGCATGAGGAAGTTACATTTAAACGTAGGGTGACTCGTGTTTGGGTGTATAGAGAACAGAGCCTTAGTTGTCTAGCTGTTTGTTTCCTCACCTGTATCTCTTGTGATTAGAGCCTGACAGTCTCTGAACTCCTCACTGGGACTTCATGTTTTCATCTTGAAAGCCCTGGAAGCGCTTTGTGTAGACAGCTGCAGGCGCGAGTGTTAACACTGACACCACTGTCTGACCCGTTTCCTCTCCACGCCGTGAGCATTACCTTAGACTGTAGGGGCAGCTCTGCCTCTGGGACTCCGCAGTGAATCCTACCCTGAGAATCCTGCAACTCTTTAGCTTTGAAGGTGTGTTTTAAAATCTTTCATGTAGCCAGGTGGTGGTGGCAGTGCAGGAGGCAGAGGTAGACGGATTTCTGTGCATTTGAGACCAGCATGGTCTAAGTTTCTACATGCAAACCTTTATTTTTCAGAAGCCAGATGAAACTGGGCATGGTGGCTCACTCATACCTTGTGATCCCAGTATTTGAAATGCTAAGGCAGGAACATTAATGCAGGTGTGAGGATAACCTGGGCTACAGAATAAGGGCCTCCAAAAACAACAAAACGTTAATAAAGTCTAAAAGCATTACAATAAATAAATAAAAGTCATATTGGTGGGTTTTATGCAATACTGGGGATCAAATGTAGGGCTTTGTCACTAAGCCATACCCTCAACTCCCATATTGGAAATTTTATACTTATTGTGCAAAGTGTGCTGAAGTGTTTCGTTTGGTTGTCTTAGGGGCATATAGGAGTCAGCATGATTATGCTTTCAAGCTGAGTCAGCTGTGATAACTTTGTGTGTGTTTCCCTGTGTTGTGTGTGACCAGTGGGCTCTATGAGGTGTGCTCTTCACAAGGTTTATTAGTCAGGATCCTCTAAAAGAACATAACTGGTGTGTGTGTGTGTGTGTGTGTGTGTGTGTGTGTGAGTGTTTTGCCTGTTTATATGTGTACTGCATTGCCTCTGTACCCATGGGAGTCAGAAAAGGGTGTCTGATCTCCTAGAGCTGGAGTTACTGACTGTTGTGAGCCACCATGTGAGTGCTTGGCACCAATCCTGGGTCCTCTGCAAGAGGACCTGTCAGTTTGAGAGGGAGAATGATATGGAAGGGGCTGGAGGGAAGCAGTGGAAGTTCAGAGAAGTGATGCGGTTATATTTTAGCTAAAAATATACTAAGAGAACAAAAAGCACAGCTGGTTCTAGTATCAGTGAAGGAATGCCAGCACCCAGATACACGAACTTGCCAGGAGTGAAGGCAGGCAGCCAAAAGCAGTTTCTTCTTTCATGTCTTTTATCTAGGCTGCCACTTTATGTCACCCATATTGGGGGTGGGACTTCCTGCTTCAGGTAGTCTGATCAAGGAAATACATCTCTTATAGGAGAGCATGGAAGGTTGCATTTACTTGATTCTAGATACAGTGAAGTTGACAACCAAGATAAGCCATCACATATGTTGATGGCAGGGTACAGAGGAACAAGCAAAGTGTGAGGGACTTTAGGTCCTTATGCAGAACTGGCAACCTAACCTGCTGCGTAATTTTCTCTCCATTTACTGGAGTAGGCCTGGTAGCCAAGTTCCACGTCAGTGAGATGAGAAGTATCTCTTTGAAGTGTATAGCAGTCACAATGAACCTCCTCTAGTCTTTCCCCTTTGTTTGGAGTCTACTAACTAGTGTGGTAATGCTTATTGTTGCTGTAGTGCTATGTCTGTGTCTGCCTCCCTATTGAAAACGGAAAGTTACTCTTTCTGTTTTGTATGTACATATGTTCTTGTTGCTGGGGAATCAAGCCTAAAGCTTTGTGTGTGTTAGATGTGTGCTTGGACACTGGTTACTTAGCCAGAGAAGCTGCATATGTCTGCTAAATAACATTTGAACAGAGACGCTATGGGGCCCAGTAGGGAGGCACTGGTCTGTAGCCTTGTCTTCTGAGGAGGAGTATTTCTACTTCAAGCCCAACCTGGGGTACAGAAATCTGGAAGAAAGTATATTTCCCCCTCTACTTTGTAAGCTTGAGTTTTTACCTTAATGAAGTTCATGGGCCGGCTCATTTGGAAAGTGAACGTACTGTCTGTTTTAGACCTGTGCTTGTTGTGAAAGCTGTGGAGTGAGTCTCCTGTTCTCTAAAGACCAGAAGTCACATTCTGTGTCCCAGTAGATGTCCTGTGAGAACTGCCCTTCCTCAGCCTGTTTCCAGAGAGGGTAAATAGATTAGCGTATACCTTCTGTATCCATAGAGCTTCCCGTCCCCTGTCCCTCTAGGGTCTCCCTATGTTGCTTAAGCGGGCCTCAAACTCCAATTTCTCCCAAGTCTGCGTCCTGAGTGCTAGAATTATGGGTATGTATTACCACACCTTGCCCCAAGTTGTTTCTTTTCTTTTCTTTTCTTTTCTTTTTTTTTTTTTTTTTTTTTTGAGACAGGATCTCTGTAGCTTTGGAGCCTGTCTGGCCTCAATCCACCTGCCCCTGCCTCCCAAGTGCTGGGATTAAAGGCAGGCGCCGCCACCACCACCTGGCTCCAAGTGTACTTCTTAACAATGTATGCATGAGAAAAATTTTAATTTCTCTATATGAATTTCTCAATAAGGATGTTTGAAAAGTTGATAAGCATATTGATAACCTAGATTTATGTATTGTTACATTTGATTTTCTTGTTCTTTTCCTAACAGCAGAATTATATTATGGAATATCAGCTAAGGTTGGAAATCATTAAAACAATTCAAAGCTAGAGTTTATAAAATTAACCCAAACTTGACTTTGTATTACAGTCCAGTCTTTGCCGTAAGAAGAACCATGATTAGGTTAGCCCTGGGTTTGTATTAGTATATGTGTTTCTGGTCATTGGCAGTAAATAAAGATTTTGGTGGGGACAGAAATGAAGCAAACATGTGAATTGTTCGAGGTGCTATGATCATTTTGTGAAAAGTCTCACTTCATCTCGTATCTTTTAGATCTGAAGACTGCACCATCCTGCCTCCAGCACAAGCAGCTTCTCTGTCTTGTGATCAATGTCACTCACAGGAACTTAAGGAGCAAACGAAATGAGTGTGGGGCGTGGAAAATATGGCTTTTATATTGGTCTGGGATTGGCTATGACCTCCAGCATTTTCATTGGAGGGAGTTTCATTTTGAAAAAAAAAGGCCTTCTGCGACTTGCCAGAAAGGGCTCCATGAGAGCAGGTAGGTTATGTCCCGAAGCTGTCAGAAGTGCATAAATGCTTACACATCCTGGTTCTTTGCATATAGAAGCATGCTTTGTGAGTATATCGGATCATTTGAACTGCTTGATATCAGAATATTTATTAGATAACCAGATGCCAGTTTTGTAATGAGAAGTAAGTTGTCAAAAGTAATTGACTGTTCACTTGTATAGGTGCTGTCGATAGGAGAGAACCAGTGCCCAGTTAGTTTCCAGAGTTTAGATTTCATCATGTCTGCACGGCAGGGATAGGGTCTAGGGTAGAACCAGATTTTGTTGAGGACTGGGGTATTTTATACATGATAGTACAATTTCTGACTTCTGCCTCAGATGTTTTTCTTGGTGATTTCAAATTGCATGGAGGAGAAAATGGCCTTGTCCACCTGGAGTCCTCTGCTTACTGACCTGGGTGGTGTAGGTGTTCTCCTCGAACTGCCGATGTGTTAAGAGACTGGAGGATACTTGGTGTGAGCGAACCGTAGTTCAATCCATGGGTATCCACTGCCGTTCCCAGAATCGTGAGATAGTAATGCTTACCATACATCTGGGCTGTGCTGTATTTTAGAGCGTATCAGGCCTCATGAGTAGACTACACCACTGTCAGCCACAGGGACCACTTTTCTTCCCATGACAGATCTAATTCAGCAATGTTGAAACAACACAGAAGTCTCTTAGGACTTAATGGTCAAGGGAGAAAATAACAGTATCAGCATTTTTCTGTAGTCTTTCAGTCTTGGTTTTAAGGCATCTCCTGTTACTATTCCTAAAGTATGGCTTGTAAAATTGATTCGCTTTGTTTTTTTTATGGACAGTGGCCAAAGTGCCAATTATTTCCTGACTTAGTTTGGTCAAGGGGAAAAACCAAGGAAAAAGTAGATTGGCAGCCTACATCACGAGGAGTTCTCAGTCTTCGTATGACCGTAGTGCTCTCTCAAGTGGGTCTGCACACATCTAACTAGCGTTTCCCTTTGTAGACGAACTGCTTTGAAGTCATCCACTTCTGTAAGCCCTTCCCTCCAGAAAGGTTCTTTTTCTAGTTCAGGTTCTCCTGGACTCACTCTGTAGCCCTTGAGACTTAAGTGCTGGATTGCTGTGTGCACCGCATTGCCCAGCTTTGTTACTTTTCGCTTGCTCATTTTTCTTATTTATCAAAGCTGCTTAGGTTTGTCCTTTAACTCAGGAGGAGAGTACTAATGTAAACATTGTGAAGATGTCTTTTCTAAGATGATCATAATTACATAGTGAGACAATTTAAAACTGTGATGACTTACTAGTTGCGGAGGTTTTACAAGAGAATAATAATCTGCTAAAGAAGTGAACTATCTCTTCATTCACAGGTCAAGGTGGCCATGCATATCTTAAAGAATGGTTGTGGTGGGCTGGACTGCTATCAAGTATGTATAGAGAACATTTCAAGTAAACATTATAAATATATGCTAAAATGTTTCATATTAGTACATTTTAGAGCTTAGAGCTTGCTTTTATGAGTTTAATTCAAAATAGACTTAAGCCTGTAAAAATAACTCACTTAATACTTATTTATTTTGAATAAGAACTTAAGAAATACTAATTTGATTAAAATATTTTTGTATATGGCTTTGCCTTTAAAAACACAGGATAAGTAGGTTAAAGGTATGTGTGTGCTGGGGGGTGGGGGATAGAGCACGTCCCTAATATGTGAAACACCCGAGATTTGATTCCCCAGTGTTGCAAAAAAAGAAGAAAATAACTGATAGATGGAAGCCAGAGGATCTTTTCCTTCTTCTCCTTTATTAGGTCTCATTCTAAATTGGAAAGGGGGTGTCTATTTAATAAGACTGTTCGTGTTTATTTTGGTGAAGAGGATGGAAAGATGGCTCAGTGGTTGTTGCTCTAGTAGGGGACCTGAGCTCTATTCCCAGCACCCATATGGTGGTTCACAACCAGCTGTAACTCCAGTCCCAGGGTATCCTGGACACTTTTCTGAGCTCCGTGGGCACCAAGCACGCCCATGGTAACACGCATACATATGTTCAGGTGAAACACTCAGACACAAAATTAGTCTTTGGAAGATGTGAACGAAATTGTCTGTAAGACACCGGAGAATATTCAGCAGGTGCTTTTCTGTTGACCATCTCTTGTATGCCAGACATTGTTCTTGATGCTAAAGAGTTAGTAAGACTGGACAAAAGCACCCCCCCCACACACACAGAAAATCATACAAGGAACTTACATTTAAAGTGGGCAGACAATAAGCAGGAATAATAGATTAAACAGTGTGTGGGGGGATATGAACTGGAGAGTAAATAGACTGACTTTTAGGTGGGAAACCATGGAGGACAAACCTTACTGAAAAAATAGTATTTGGGTAGTAGACAAGTGAGAATGTGAGGGATCTGGCCATGTGAAAACAGGGCCTTTGAAATGAAGGGAATAGTAACTACAGACTTCACTGCCGCCTGCGACTGCCTGTGAATGCTGCAGCCTTCTCTGGGATGCCTCCAGTTGTTCTTACCTCCTGGGATTCACACTTTTGGGTAGTCGTCTCTTAGATGGAGTTAGTGCTGGCCCAGTACGATCACAGAATCCAGAAAGTCATGATGTATGACTTCTAAGGCCACATCATAAATGGAGTTGCAGCTCTCCCCTTCCTTCTTGGATTGTTTGTTTTGGGGAAGCCAGTTGCTGTGTTGTGAAGATATTCAATAGCTATCTTTAGAAAGATCCCTGAACAACAGCCAGTCATATCAGTGTGCCGCCTTGGAATATGGCTCTAACCTTCAGAAACTGCAAGCCTTGGTTTACATCTGATACAAGTTCTTAAAAGATCCTGAAATTTCCCAAAGTCTGGGCCAACAAGCCATGTCAATAAACTTCTTTTTCCAGCAGCATAATTAGAGTGATTTTTCTAACACTAGAGCATTAAAACCCCGGGAAGCTTTAAAGAAAGGTCAGCAGTAAGGATTGTGAGCCATGGGGCAGCAGGAGATAAGTTTAGAGAAACGAGGGCCTTCCTTAGCTCACGGAGAGGGCTTTTACTCGATGTTGGATGGGAAGCCATTGGAGATCCTGAGCAGGTGTGCTGTCCTTCTCTGGCTGCTGTGTTGACGCACAGGCCTACTGTGTAGACTGCGTCAGGATGCTGGGGTTAAAGGAGGTAACAACTCGGACGGGGTCGTGCCAGGAAGTATAAGTATAGTGAGAAGGATTCTGTATATGTTTTCAGTGTAGAACTGACAAGATGTATACATGTTCTCATCGATCAAAATGTATGGTGTAAATGAAGGACATTGAAGACTGTTGGCCACAGCGGTAGAAAGGACTGTTCTGATGCTAAGGAGATAGGAAGGACTTGAACAGACCAGGTAGGAGGAGATCAGGAGTTTGTCTGAGTGTATTAATGTTAAAAGTTTATATAAAACATTTAAACAGATATGTGAAATTGGCAATTACTTAGACAGGTCTGGACTTGTACCAGGTCATTCAGGCTGGTGACCAAAAAATTTGGAGTTGCTGTCTATGTAAAACCAAATACTACAGGAGGTCATTAGGAAATGAGACTATGTAGAAGTCCAAATATCAGATACTCAAAATATAGACTTAGATACATTTAGACCTCAGGAATAGAGGAGGAAAGAGACTGCCTCCCAGCACTCAGGAGGCAGGGGCAGGCAAATCTCTGAATTCAAGGCCAGCCTGGTCTACATACAAAGTGAGTTCCAGGACAGCCAGAGCTGTCTTGGAAAAAAAAAAATTAAAAAAACACCAACATTTTTGTTTTTAAACACAGGATCACAATATAGGAGGACTTAAATTACAACCCCCCCCCCCCCGGTCTTCTCATTTTACACTGGTGTGTAACCAGAGAATAGACTCTGTTCAGGGAGAAAAGGGGATGTTATCTTAGTTTCTGTCAGTGTGACACAAACCAGAGTCGCTTGGGAAGAGGGAACCTCAGTTGAGGAACCACCTCCATCACACTGGCCTGTGGGCATGTCTGTGGAGCCTTGTCTTAGTGATTTCTATGAGAGGGCCTGACTTGGGCAGCTAATCCGGGCTGTGTAAGAAAGCAAGCCCATGAGGCTGGACAGAGATGGCTTTGGTTAAGAGGCGCTTTTACTCTTGCGGAAGACCACACAGTGGCTCACAGCTGTCTGTAACTAGTTCCAGGATATCTGATATCCTCTCTGGCCTCTGCAGGAACCAGGCATGCACAGGGCACACAGGCACACCTGCAGACAAGCTCTCATGCACATAAAATAAAAAGAAAATTAAAGTATGAGGCCAGCCCCAGTTACATACTGAGAACTGGTCTCAAAAAAGCAACTAAAATAAGACAACTCAAAAAAGAAAAGAAAAAAAAAGGTATCTCCTCACCTCTACAGCAGAAGACAGCCAAGCAGAAAGCAGTAGGGAAACATGGAGTAACTGTGCACTGGACAGGTGGGTCAGCATTTTCCTGAAAACAAGTTACAGGTCTCGCTGAACATAGCGGACAAGGAGGACTACTGAGACCTCAAGAACAATGGCAATGGGTTTTTGATCCTACAGCACCTATTGGTTTTGTGGGAGCCTAGGCAGTTTGGATGCTCACCTTACTAGACCTGGATGGAGGTGGGTGGTCCTTGGACTTCCCACAGGGCAGGGAACCCTGATTGCTCTTTGGGCTGACGAGGGGGGGGGACTTGATTGGGGGGGGGGGAGGGAAAGGGGAGGCGGCGGTGGGGAAGAGACAGAAATCTTTAATAAATAAATAAATAAAATGATGGAAAAAAAAAAAAGAAAACAAGTTACAAAGCTGAGAGAAAAGCCTCCTTGAAATGAATTGAAGAGCTGACGTGATAGTGGAGACCAGCCTTTGGTCCAGGATGTGATAGAAGCTCTCGAGGTGCCGCCTGGAGCAGTGGACTCAGCCTTCCCAATGCCCTAACCCCGTGTAGTACACTTCCTCGTGCTGTGGCCCCCAACCACAAAATTATTCCCGTTACTACTTCAGAACTGTGATTTTGCTACTGTTATGAAAATAACTGACATGTGACCCCAAAGGGGTCATGACCCACGGACTAATAACTGCTGCCCTAGAGGAAGTAGGTAAGGAGATAGTGGATCTCTGAATCGTACTAACAAGGATCAGCCTTTGGTTGCCTGGAGTGGGAACTGTGGCGTGTTCTGGCTGAACTCTGAAGGCTGTCTCCTATGTACTACTGAGTCACCACTTGACAACTTCTTTCTAGTCCCTGTGCACCTGGCAGGAAGCAGAAATTCTCTAGTGAAAACATAGCCTCAGGCCCTTCATGTCTTTGAGGTTGGTTTTTAGAAAGAAGGATCCAGTAAAACTTGTGAGATTTGCCTTTATATCTATCTGTTTTTTTTTTTTTTTTGTTTTTTTGTTTTTTTGTTTTTCGAGACAGGGTTTCTCTGTGGTTTTGGAGCCTGTCCTGGAACTAGCTTTTGTAGACCAGGCTGGTCTCAAACTCACAGAGATCCGCCTGCCTCTGCCTCCAGAGTGCTGGGATTAAAGGCGTGCGCCACCACTGCCCGGCTGGGTTTTTTTTTTTTTTTTTTTTTTATTGTTTTT
>NW_026067918.1:2550117-2562502 GCF_014885135.2 Alexandromys fortis
CCAGGAGATCTTGTCTTTTTCTCCTTCCTTGTAGATCCATGTATATCTCTCTTAGGGTCCTCATTGTTGTCTAGGTTTTATGGGGTTGTGAATTGTAGGCTGGTTTTTCTTTGCTTTTATGTCTTAAAGCCACTTATGAGTGAGTACATATGATATTTGTCTTTCTGGGTCTGGGTTACCTCACTCAATATGATGTTTTCTAGATCCATCCATTTGCCTGCAAATCTCAAGATGTCATTATTTTTACTGCTATGTAGTACTCTGTTGTGTAAAAGTAGCTGCTTCTCTTAAATATATTTGGTGTTCTAGTTTATAGATATCTTTATTACCTTTAAGCATAAATTACAATTTTTAGAATTAAAACTATAGATTTGTTTCTTGAGTCAGATACCAGATATTGGCAATTTACAGCACCAATACATACATGAGAAAAACATTAGGAAGTTATTGAACAATACAGTTAATAATATGTAGGTAGCATGAAATGCAGTCACATGCAGTCTGACTGTATGCCTGTCTGAGTGGTGTTCTTGTCATCTCTTCAGTGGGAGCTGGGGAAGTGGCCAACTTTGCTGCATATGCGTTCGCTCCGGCCACACTGGTGACTCCACTGGGCGCTCTCAGTGTCCTTGTAAGGTAAGCATCTCCATTTGACACACAGACATGGTACGTCAGTCAGCAAAATACTAGAGTGCTATCTGATTATGTCAGTGCATTGGAACAAACTGAGGACGTCTTAATACTTGGTAGCAATGTTGCCCACTTTCATAGTTAGTTATTGATTTGTGGGGCAAAATCACTTTATGTTTCGGCTTTTGTTCAGGACTAGCATGTTCGTGATTTCAGCTCTAGGAAATTCCAGGTGGCACTTGCCTCACCTTTACTGTCCAGTGCACACACACTGGCATGCAGGCTCCATCAGCGACTGTGTAACATCAGGTCTCAGGAGAGGTGGTGTTTCTACAGACTGGCCTGAGGTACTTTCTTTGCAAGACCAATTTAAAACTTGTCCTGTTTTGTTATTGTAATGATTAGTCCAGATAGCTAAGCCTGTCTGAAATCTGAATTTTTATTATTATGTTGAAAGTTGAGAACTTTTTATCACTTTTTAAATAAATTATATATAAAATGAAATTATTTTGTTTTTATCCTTAATTTTCCTTTTTATTATGCTGTGATCTTTCTTATTTGTCCTGTACTTTCTTTTTAGGTTTTGGTAAAACTAAGTTATAAAAACTTGTAATTTATAGGCAAACTAATAATTAAATGTTCCCAGACCACAGTTTCCTGACTCTGTATTATAGGCAAATTGTACACAATTAAACCAGCACATAAGGGCTGGCAAGATGGCTCAGCAGGTTTAAAAAAAAAAAAAACACTTGCTTCCAAGTTTGATGAGTTTGATACCCAGGACCTACTCTGTGGAGAGCCTACTTGGACAAGTTGTCTTCTTAGCGCCACACAGCAAGAAAGCCAGGGGTGGAGGGGATAAATAAGTATAACTTTAAAAGGATTGAAGTTTGGTAAATTTGAAGCATTGGTTTGGATATAGATTTTTAATATATCAACTATAGCTCTTTTATGTTTCATGTGGAGTCTTACCGGATGGCAGGTGCAGTTTCAGTGTATGTGGAGCTGGCGATTCGTTGTGTTCAGTTCTAGGACAAAGGTTCTGGTGCTCCTAGACGAGGTTTTGTGGCTAATACCAAAATGCCAGTCCAAGAGAAGCCATAGAGACAGCCAGCCAGAAACCGTGATCATATACTGTGCTGGAAAGGCAAGGCGGGGTGGTGGTATAAGCTCCCAGTTGATACAAGGAGAGTGAGCCAGAGTCAAGCAGTCTCCGTCTGGTCAGGCCAGTTGGTTAGGAGGGGCCTTGTTACTGTGGCTGTAAGGGGTTGCTTTTGCTTGGGAGGCTGTTCAGGCTTATCTGTGGTTACTTCAATCTAAGGGGATTGCAGTAAGTACTTACTGAGCAAAGAGCCAGGTGCAAAGTAGGGACAGAGGTCACATTTCTATCCTACGAGCTGGACGCTCATAAATCCAGGTGAAGAGTCCAGTGCTTTCTAGCAGAGCCACCTTTAAGTCCTTGTTACAGTTTTCTGATTGAACGTACATTTTCCTTGTCTAAAAGCAGGAAGTATTTTGTTTGAGTTTAGTAATCTGCATTGCAAGTTCGTTGAATTTTAAAAGTGAGGAAAAAAAAGCTAATTTAACTGTTCAACCTCTCATTCTTCCTTTCAGTGCCATTCTGTCTTCATACTTCCTAAATGAAAGGCTTAATCTTCATGGGAAAATTGGGTGTTTGCTGAGTATTCTAGGCTCTACAGTGATGGTCATTCATGCCCCGAAGGAAGAGGAGATTGAGACCTTAAATGAAATGTCCCATAAGTTAGGTGATCCAGGTAAGAAAAGCTGCAGGTGTGTTCCTGAAAACATTTGAACTTGTTTCCCTGACTTTGGCGTCGTATATGGCTTTATACTGTTGTCACAGTAAAACTCTGTTGTTAACCATCATGGTGACTTCCTTCTTTCCCTCTTTATTTCCACCTGCTCTCACTTTATAGCCAGGCTGGCCAGTCCTGGGGTTTTAGGTGTGCCTCATTTACCCAGTTTTCTGGTATGGCTTGGAATTTGCCTCAGCTGATAGTTGTTGTGAAATTATCAGTTCCTCCTAGAACTCATGGTCCGGCTCTACTTCAAGCCTGCATAGACTTTGAACCAGGTGTCCTGTTCTGGCTCCCGTTTATGCTGCTGAGTCACATTCAGATGTGGAATCCGCCCTTCTGGGGGAGACGGAGACAGGGTCTTAGCTCTGGTTTGTCTAGAACTCTGTATACACTATGATGGTCTCAAACTCCCAGATACCCGCCTGCCTCTGCCTCCCAAGTGCTAGGGTTAAAGGTGTGTGCCACCATGTTCAGTGTTCAGTTTTCTCAGATTTGCTGTGTTCTTTGAGCTAGCCTATACTTTCTTTTTTTTTTTTTGAAACCACTCCCCAAAAATTTATTTTTTGGATTCTTCATCAAAAAGATGTATATAGGTGTGCAGTTATGTGTAGCCTATACTTTCTGACACTCAGAAATAGTTCTCATAAAATATTTCTCCTGCTTTCTTTCCTTGTTGTTGCCTGCTTTAAATATCCTTTATTTATGGAGTTTGAAGCAGAGTGGCTTTTCTTAGCCTTGGTTTGTCCCCCCCCCCCCCTTTTCCTTCTTTCTCTCTGTCACAAGGTCTCGCGTAGCCTAGGCCAGCTTCAGCGTTTGCTATAGCCAAAGATAATCATGAATTCCTAATGGTTCTGCCTCCACTTCCAGACTGATAGGGCTATTGGTATATGCCCCCATCCCCCACCTCCTTTTCATCTCAAAATGCAAAAGGTCATTTGCGTGCTCTCTGCAGTGGAGCGCGGATGCCTGAGAACGGCCCAGCCCACGATTGTACTGCTGGCAGCTGTGCCGCACACCTCCGCACTCCTCCAGGACCCCAGCAGTTCTGAGGTTCTCTTAATGACTGTCCTTTCGATGGGAATACTCCTAACTCCTGATTTTTGCAGATGAACATGTTGAATAGCCAAGGGTACTTCCTGAACTCGAGTCTCCAGCGGCTTCTCCTTCCCTGTTGTCACGAGCATTCCCTGCCTTGTACTCTAGAATAGTTAAGTAGCATAAGATACTACTTTAGAAGTGTTAGTGCTGTGTTTTTAAGTCTCTGAAGCATATTTTAGTCTTAAACCGTGTATTTAAAGTGGAACTGAGGTATAAAACTCAGGGCCCTGCACATACTAGGCACGCACTCGGCCCCCAGGGCTCCAGTGTGAACTTTGTTCTGTTAGGTGTGATTTTGCTGGAGGAACAAGGGAAAGCTAATTTTTTCCGTCTGAGAATTGTTTCCTGGGTGAGAAGTCACCGTCTAAGAATTGTTTCCTTGGTGTTATATGTTATTAGTAACTTACAAATTCCATAAAAGTACATTTCAAAATTAATTCGTCAAATAGGAGTCAGTTTTGTAGGGAAGTTAAGCCTGAGGATATAGTCCTGGGATATGTATACCTTTCCTATTGAGTTTGTTTTCTATGCATTCTGATTTAATAAAACTTTATTTTTATTTTTTTGCTTCTTCTAGGTTTCGTGGTCTTTGCAACATTTGTGGTCATTGTGGCCTTGATATTCATCTTTGTGGTGGGACCTCGACACGGACAGACAAATATTCTTGTGTATATAACAATCTGCTCTGTGATTGGAGCATTTTCAGTCTCCTGTGTGAAGGGTTTGGGTATCGCCATCAAAGAGTTGTTGGCCGGCAAGCCTGTACTGCAGCACCCCCTGGCCTGGATCCTCCTGCTCAGCCTTGTGGTCTGTGTGAGCACACAGATTAATTATCTCAACCGGGCTCTGGACATTTTCAACACTTCCATTGTGACGCCGATATATTACGTGTTCTTTACAACTTCAGTTCTGACTTGTTCGGCTATTCTTTTTAAAGAGTGGCAAGATATGCCTGCTGATGATGTCATTGGGACTTTGAGTGGCTTCTTCACAATCATCGTGGGGATATTTTTGTTGCATGCCTTTAAAGATGTCAATTTTAGTCTAGCAAGTCTGCCTGTGTCTTTTCGAAAAGACGAAAAGACAATGAACGGCAATCTTTCTAGTCTGTATGAAGTTCTTAATAATAATGAAGAAGACCTACCCTGTGGAGTTGAACACACTAGTGAAAATATCTCCCGTAGAAATGGAAATCTGGCATCTTTTTAAGGATAAGATTGAAAAGTTAACCTATAATTCTGTTATAGTGATTTTTGAGTATCAGAATGTATCTGAAAAAAAAATTGCCCTCAAATAATGTTCTCGGAAGACAATCTTTTTTAATTAGTTTTCACTAATTTGGATCAAGAAAATTACTTTTCTTATATTTCAAGAATGGTAGCTCACTAAAATGACCTCGGCACATGGCTGATTTCTAATAACCCTGTATTGTTGTAAAAGCATTTCACGTTTTTACCCGTTCTCCAGAGCTCTAATGCACTAATGATAACGTTAAGCCTATAAAGATGCTTTATCTTTTCATTGGTGATGAACATGAAAATGTACATTTGTGATCCCCATTCATCAATCCCTCACCATAGTAAGGCTTTTGGATTATAAATATGATTCGTCACCCACACATGGGGTTTCCACGCGCGTTTGCCAGCCTCCTGTGGAAAGCACCGCAATGCTGCCAGTCAGCACTGCCTGCCTCCGCAGCCACCAGAGCTCCGTGTCGTGCTCACAGTGGACCGTAGCGTCCTTCAGCCCTCCTAACAACTCTGCGATGTTGACGAAGACTTGTGCGGTCTCTTCAATTTAGAAACCCGTGCTTGGCTAAAATGACAAGTTGGAACAAAGTCCTTATTCTGATTCCAGATGCTTAGATTTAAATGTTTGTAAAATATGGTCTCTTATTTTACTTAAGAGTTTAAACCTTACACATTTTGTTTTTTTACAAGCTGTGAATAATGTTCATAGAAAACCGAGAACAAGTACAAAAAAGCTAGACCAATGTAAGGAGCACTCTCCAGCATCAGACGTGCCCACTTCTCAGTCATGTATTGGACAGACAGACAGAAAAACCACACTCCCCTCCAGGCTGTCCCCACTGACAGGAAGAACTGGAGTTTGGGCCTACGCTTTTTTCTATTCCTGCCCATAACTGCATAGTGGCTTAGTGCTGGGTTTGTGAAATCCTCTTTGGGGGGTGGGGGCGGGATAGCTTTGTTTCATTATTGGCGTTTTGAGGAGCTCTTGCCTTCTTCTTTCTCTGCTGCCACCCTGTCTAACTCCGTTTTGGCCATACTGGGTGTCAGTCACAAGACCCAGTATATTCTACACAAATGTTCTAACACTGAGCTACATTTCCAGCTTTTCTATGTGATTTCAGCCCCAGAGCTAATAGTTTTTCCCTCCACAGATATCCTATATGTCTGTTTATGTACTGTATCTATGTCTTATTTTGCACATATAAAAAAGCCAATGTTCATTCCCTTGGGGATGAAGAGTTAGTTTCCTCATTGAGAATGAGTGTGTTGTAACGTAAAATACTTTATACGTACGTAATCTTGTACACAAGCATTTTATTTGGGCTGTCCCTTAGTAATATAGTCATTGACTTTATTTGGGTTGTCACACAGTCGTTGACTTTTACAATCCACACTTTCATAGGCTGAGTACAGATGCCATCACAACTTCATATCAAATATTTTAGGTAACTTTTTGATATCAGGCTTGTTAAAGATGTAACTCAGGTTTACAGTACAGCAGAATAGTACTTGTGTTTTATTTTCTATGTAAAATAAAGCTCAAAGCTTTTGGACTTTGGTGTTTCCCAGCCCAATGATGTTGTTACATTCCTTGTTCCTTAAGTGTCCTTGAACTCCTGAGCTCCAGGGATCCTCATCCCTCTGCTCTGCAAGCAGCTGCTGGGATGTCAGTTGTCAGTTCCCGTCACTGTACCCAATTCTTGATTTCTATTCCAAAAGTAGAGCCAAACTGGGTTCTAGGTTTTCACTTGGCAGGTCCCATGGACCAACTCAAGCTGATTGAGATAGTTCCCCCCACAATTGAGAAGCAATGTTTAGGGTTGTCAGGGACGGGCTCAAATTCTTCCCAGTCCCTTTCTTGCAGTGTCCACTGTCCCATGCCAACCCCCCACCCCCCAAACTGTTGCCCTTGAAAATGGGAGCACATACCTTAGTCCTGGTGTTCCTCTGTCCTGTGTGGACAACGCAGCTGCTGCCGTCTCACTGATGGTCATTTCACCCCTGCCTAAACCTGTGGTAAAGGTAACTGTGTGCTGGTTGTTTCTGAACGACGTCATGACCTCGTCCTGCAAACACTGATCTGAACCCACACTGTGAAATGTCCTGCCACCCCAGTGAACGAACACAAACAGATTACATTAACTTTTATTTCTCTAATCTGTAAGTCATATCTTACAAATCAGACTGACATTACTGGATTTGGTGGAAGCAGAGGAAACAATTTCACTCTTGGCATAAAAGGGAGCAATGACTTAGAAAAGATTTCCTAAAAGACCGTCAGAAAAACCCCTAAACAAAACAGCTACTCATTAAGTATAATAAAAATTGGTAGGGAATTTTTAAAATACAGTTAGTTGGCGTTATGCTTCTTACAGGCTAATTCAGTATTTTATAACTAGCTACTGGAACATTCAACATAAAAAAATACCTGTTAAGACCATCATAGTAATGAATGGCAACAACTGGCAACCAGTATTCTCATACTTCCCAATTCCAAAGGCATATACAAGTTTTAGTTTAGAAAAATAAGTTTTATAAAGTTAAGCTTTCAGATCAAAAAGCACCCCCGGAAGTAGGTTCAAAATAGTCCCTAAAAATGTCAATATAATTAACATAAAGACAAACATGCCGTCAGTTACAGAATGCCGTGAGCTTAGCCCTTAGCTGCTGGCTAGGGACTGGTGGATGGGCGGCTGGAAGCAGCGGACGTGTTCCACGGGCGTGCTCTCCCCATCACCAGACTTCAAGTACTTGTCCAGGATAGTGATGATTTCATCGTTGAGAATCTGGAACTTCCGGATCCTCTCCACCATCTTCTTCAGTGGCTACAATCAGACCAGATGCTTAGATTTACTGCTCTTTACGATGCAAGGACTCTCCTACAGAAAACTACATGACCCTACCTTCTTTTAAATTATCACCATTGGCCTAGCAAATAGATTTCCAATTTAAATCGCCTCTTTGTAATTTTGATACTGTTACGTCTAGACCTGTAAAACTTAAAGGCATGTTCATCTATTTAGCATGAAGAATAGTGAGTTTAAGGCCAACCTGGGGGTACATGGTGAGTTCCAGGTCATGCTGGGTGACCCTTTTCTCCAAAGCCCAAAAGCAAAGAAGAAGAACATTAACATGAAAAAAATATGTTTAGTATGTAAAGCCCTGTGAACTCTTAATGAAATAAGAGGTGTATTTCCAGTTCAATATTACTATGGAGAAGATATGCTTTGTCTGAGTCTTCCTAAGTCTGGATAAAGGTCACAGACACACAGAACTTGAAAGTATTGCTGGCTCTGCCCACACGGGGTGAAGATGAGAAGGGTAGACCGTGATAAAGAGATAGCCTGGTCTATCCTTCACGAGAAGCTCTGATAACACCGGGTGGTAATGACTGGCAGTGAACAGCAAATCTTCAAAGACATTTAAATCAGGTGAAACGAAACACAAACCCGCAAGCAGGCCATGTCACACAGGACATAATAATCTTAACTGGCCTTCAGAGATTCCAAGGCCTTCAGCTAGCAGAATTAGAATATGCAACAGCAAGAGGGGAACATTCCAGTTTAAATATTCCTGCCAAGATTTCAACCAAATTACAACGAGAAAAATGTTTAAAAGTAAAAACCCCAGCCAACTTAACCTGAAATGAGTTATTTCCACAAAAACAGACAATACTCGGGCTGTATTCCAGACAGCCAAGGGAATGGCAGTATGGGAGTTAGCACAACCCTTCGGAAATGCCCACACAACTGCTGTGGATATTCTCGCGATGAAGAGCGCTTCAGAAGAGCACCTGGGTTTGTCCAGGCAAACCCAATTCAGTCATCTGAGCGGAAAAGCAGGAGACAGGAAGGAGGTGGCAAAGGTGGGTGACCCCTGTGGCTTGAAACTGCTGTGGAAGCCATGTGAGGAAATGAGCTGACAGCGTTAAATTGAATTCAGCCCGTGACCCAAGGAGATGGGAAACACATTCATCCTTCAGGGCTGCCTGGGAAAACACATGCCATTTAGCTCTGTGCGGCGAAGCAGGGCAATCAGCTGAACCAGGCTGACATTTAAAAGTGAGCTAATCAATGGTGGGTATTTCTGTCCTTAGGCCTGAATTGTTGACTAGTCCTGGGAGCGACCAAAAAAACTAATTCAAACAAGTAAGTCACATGGGAAGCAGAAGAAAAGTCTAGCAGGAATGTTCTAGAAGAGATGAAAGAAAGCATTTGAGAACATAATGGCTGACTTATTTTCTACAATTCAATTGTGGGGAACTTCATAAGACAACAGGAAGTTAATAAAGGCAGTTTCAAAAGCACGTGATTTGGAAGCCAGAAGGCTAGAGCAGTATGCCAACAATCTGAAAACATAGTCTCTACGGAAAGACAAAAAGTAGATCTAATAAGAAAAAAGAAATAGAATCTATTTAAAAGTAAAAGCTTTCTGGATTTCTCTTTGTTTAAATTGCATTACGTTTAAATTCAAATTTTATGTTAGGATAAAAAAGTTCTCCCCCATGACAAATGTATCAAAGAGTCTGTCCACGTACCACATTTTTGATAATCTCATCTTTGCCGTCATGTTTCTGGACTTTGAGAAGATGGTAGCAGAAATCCAGCACTGCAAAGCGGCGCTGCTGTCCGAGCAGTACAATGATCATGCAGCCAGCCCAGTGGAGCCCATCTCCAAAACACTGCCTGTGAGCACCAAGCAACCGACAGAATGAACAGAGGGGCAGACTCATGGGTCTGTCTCCAGAGAGCAAGGGCGGACGATATCAACTCCTTTGTCTACACAGATTCTCAGACAGGAGAATGATGAGGACAAGCAGTTTTCCAAGTTTCGATAAACGCTAGTTTGGTAGGTCACAGACCTATGAAGAATGACTGTATGAACCTGCTACCCGGAAACAGGAATGCCCAAATTTTGCCTCCAGTTGCTCTGGGTTCAGATAATTCCAGTATACTTATTCTGAGTCCTCTTTTGGCACCAAGGAAGGAACCCCCTTCGGCACTAAACCAGTGCGGTGTTTGTTGCACTTGCTAAAAGCTACAAAGCTTTTGACGATGGTAACATCACTGCTGACTGCACGCATGCTCTTTCATCGGCCACCCCCTCCCCCGCCAGTTCTGCCTCCCCTGGAACTGCCCCGTCAGAGAGTCACAGAACGCACACTTACTCCACTGTGAACTCGTGTGTCCCCACGGGAATGCAGTACACAAACTGCATGGCGCTCCACAGCCTGTGAAACTCCACACACTCATCCACATGCATGACCCCATTGCTGGGCAGAGGCCCACGCCAGATGGGATCATCCAGAAAGGTCCGGATCCGTGTCAGGATGACCTCAAACATGGATAGACCACAGCAAAGTCGCTCCTTGGTCAGTAAGTCCCCTTCTCTTGCGATTGCAATTTGCTGCAAAAAGTACATGGAATGTTACAACCCATGATAGAGTATGGGAGGGCGAAAAACAAACTACCCTCAGGTCTGCTTTTGACATAGACAGAAAATGCTGAGCGGGCAAAAAAGAGGGCTCGTGGAAGCAATCATCAATAAACTATTACAATTATTGCACCAGTAAGTTATCAGCAACTAAGTATGTCCTAAAGATTAAAATAGCTGAGTCAAGAAGAATGAAGTACAACTATCCTTAACTGCAAAGCAACTTTGGCTTCAGGTCATATGGCAATTTCCAAAGGTATTTCTAGTTAACCACAAAAAATGTACTGGCAGAAGCCAGCAATGCCACTAAATGTAGAGCCCTCCCCGACCCCACCAAAAAAAAAAAAAAGAAAAGAAAAAGAAAACAACAACAACAACAAAAATAACCCAATGTGGTTGAAATGGCAGTGGTGCCAACAATAGGTTAAGCACGCCAGATCCAGGGTAAACTTTATTCTGGTACATTGCCTTTTATTACAACTTCTAAGCCAAAACCCTATTCAAAAAGCTTTGTTCAGTGGGACAGTGGTGATGCACACCATTAATCCCAGCAGCAGGCAGGGGAGGCAGGGGAGGCAGGTCTCTGCCTGGTCTACAGAGCGAGTTCCAGGACAGCCAGAGCTACACAGAGAAACCCTGCCTCAAAAAACAAAACAAAACAAAAACAACAAAAAAGACCATTTTGTTGTTGTTGTTCACGAAAGGGTAACTAATGACAACAGGTAGCATCTTTTGCGTCTACCTCTGTTCCTGAGATAGCTGCTTAAGCCCTTTCTACATAACCATCTCGAATCCTCACAATGTTCTGGAGGGACCCTCCTAGCTGCTTCCAACCCCTCCCCTGGTCTGATGTAGATTTCCACCTTTTGAGCAGTCCCTAGCAACCACAGCACGCCTTACCTGTGGGGTTCCCAGCCTTTCAATCAGTGGGACAAGATGCAGGGGCGCATACTTGGATTCTAGTCTTTTCATTTTCGCATCAACTCTCTCCCCCTCTGTGTTGGAAAATAATTTATTATTCTCTGTCCTTATGTAAGATGAAGGAATTGCAAAAGTTTAAATTTTTTTAAATATTTATTTATTTATTATGTATACAATATTCTGTCTGTGTTTATGCCTGCTGGCCAGAAGAGGGCATCAGACCCCATTACAGATGGTTGTGAGCTACCCATGTGGTTGCTGGGAATTGAACTCAGGACCTTTGGAAGAGCAGGCAATGCTCTTAACCTCTGAGCCATCTCTCCAGCCCCAAAAGTTTAAATTTTTAACAGAAACTTGAAGATTTAGTTAGCTCCACGGATGTAAATTCTCTTTAAAAAGAGTGTATCGTATTATATTAAAATATACAATATATTAAAATAACTCATTTGCAACTTTAATTCAAGCTGATAAGATTTACTTGTGCAATGTATCCATTTGGAATCTGCTTTCAACTTGAACTGGTGTGATTTTTTTCACGTAATTATCAGCCAACAGAATGGGGGAGCATGAAAGAGTTCATATTTAATAATACGCAGTTTTCAAAACTCATGGGAAGTTATGAATGTGCTCTAAAGCAGAACAGTACAATGAGCCTCTGCCCTCATCATGCCACTACCAACCTTTTATTATTATTTTATTTATTATGCCGTTCTTTTTTATTACCTCCACTTCCTGTTTCTGGGCTATTCTGAAACAAATCCTAGGCATCATTACAGTCATACATACTTCAGCTAATGAAGACTAACCAGGTTAGACACTCCCCACGGGGACGCCCTGGCTATGACAGGTACCCACAACTGTGCACACTAGTCTTCTGCCCTGGCTGCACCGTGCAATGTGAACTCTGGTTCGTGATGCAGACTCACCTTTCACGTGGACTCGAGGCAAGATGTTCTGGAATGGGGCTGCATGCAACAGGTCACACACTTCTTCTAAAGACTAAAGCAGAGAAGAGAAAGTTATCCCAGGAAGGGGATCACATAGTAGAAAAGATTACAAAGGTCTGGTGCAGAGAACTTACACTTTTCCCATTTAGTATAAAAGAAATGACATAGTCTGTCCACAGAGTTCCCTTCCCTGGAATAGTGGTAATGCCCCACTGAGCTACTCTCTGCCCCACAGGAAAAACACTCTCCTCTCCTTCCTTCCTTCCTTCTTCCCTCCCTCCCTCCC
>NW_026067918.1:2563596-2785138 GCF_014885135.2 Alexandromys fortis
CCCCCCCCCCCCCCCCCCCCCCCCCCCCCCCCCCCCCCCCCCCCCCCCCCCCCCCCCCCCCCCGCTCGTCAGTACTACCATCTAGCTACCCAGCGTAGTGAAGACCCTTTCACCCGGGTTATCCCTCAACAAGCATGAGCAAAACTTAATAACGGCAACTACTGAGCTGTGTCCTATCAAGACTTATCTGATCCAATAGCCGCTTTCCCTTCAGCATTTAAATTTCCAGCCGTAGTTTTAGTGCCTCGACATTATTTTTTTATCTGCTTCTTATCAGTGAACCAAAACAGGACTCTTCTAAGCCAGGGCCAACTATATCTGAGGGCCCAGCCACAGCAGCAGGCTGGCGTCATGTGTGGGCTCCAAGTCCATTCATAAGATGATAGACCGGAGGAGCACACGGGTGGCAGTATGACGCATACCTCTACTGGTGTGGGGTGTTTTCAGACAGCTAGATTATCGTGATCGAATGCACAGATTCCTCTCTTGATAATGGCACTACTAGGAAGTGAGGTAAGATGGATGGGGCCTGTTTAGAAGTGGGGGTCACTGGGAGCATGTCCATGGGGGCTACATGTTGCTTTGGACTCTTCTATATTCCCTTTCTCGGCTTCATTTGCCAGAAGGCAAAGAGCGTCTTCTTCAGTATGACCCTGCCGCCGTGATGCTCTGCCTCAAAGCACCGAGCCAAGATCTCTCGTCTCCTGAGTTACTTTTCAGAGGTCTTTGGTCACAGCGATACTAAAGTAACTAAGTGATGCCACCTTTGGAGAGAATGCTGTCAGGTAAGAGACTGTAAAAGGCACTCTTGAGTGACAGCTTCTGAGAGTCCAGCTGAATCCTAAAGCAACACAAACATCATTATGGCTATTTATTTGGATGTCCTCACACCGGCCTGGAGGTCATGCAGGTTGGCCCAGAAGTACACGTCTAAGGACTTTGGGTGACATTCTTGCATCCTATGAATCAGATAGGGCAGAGTGTTTTCCAGACCAACAAGACTATCAAATGGCTAAGAGGCCAGGGAAAGGGAACAGGGAGCAGGGTCCAGTGGCCACTTTGAATGCTTTTCCCCATTGAGGCTACTAGGGCAACAGGACCTTGCAGTCGCCACCCAGACGCAGAGGAAGCAAGATGAGAATGCCTCACTGAGAAAAGGTACCAAGCCACGTGGCTAAACATAGATAAGGATTAAGGGTTAATTTAAGTTGTAAGAGGTAGTTAGTAATAAGCCTGAGCTAATAGGCCAAACCATTTATAATTAATATAAGCCTCTGTGTGTTTCTTTGGGACTGAAGGCTACAGGACTGGCTGGGACAGAAATTCTCGTCAACAGGACCTAGTAATTTCAATAACACAATACCAAAATCTTTTCTGGCTGACAAGCTGGGTCCTTCAGTTTCATTAACTGGAAACTTTAATCCCAAAGTCACTTCCTGCACACTTGCCTGCCGCCTACTCGTAAAGTGTATTTGTTTCTTCGACTCTAAATAGGCAAATTCCCCCTATCTGCCGGGAAGGACACATCTGATTCTTCTTCGTAGCTTCCAACTTGATTCCCTCCTCTCCAGGGCTGTACTCATGTGGGGTACTCTGGGCACCCTTGCTCACCAGGAGAGCCGTACTCATGGCGGGGAAGGCGGCAGATCTTGGGCATCACCTCCATCAGGGTCTTCACGTACTGCAGGATCGTGCCTTGCAGCTACAAGACACAAAGGGCTATGTTAGCCATCAGCATCCATTCTCACGGACGGCAGGGGTGACTCGCGCCTCAGTCTTGTGAGAAGCAGACAGTACAGTGGCACAGCCTTATATCCAGAAGAACCATCCTCTTTAGATAGGAAAAATGCTTGGAGCTAAGTCGAAGCATTTGTCTGTCAGAGACTGAGCCTAGACGGCAAGACGCCCCTGTTGGCTTTGTCTAACCCATGAAATCCATGCTACAGGAAAAGCACATCTGCAGAGAAACTCACCAGGCTCTTGACAACCTTCAGCAGCTCTTCCATGACCACCGCGATGCCCTGGTAGCCGAGCAGCCGGCAGATGACCTGGAAATGAGGAGGCCCCACAAAGTTCCGGTAGCTGCCGTAAATGCTGGAGTAGGCCAGGTTCAGAGCCTGGGGAAAAGACAACAAAGCTTTCAACATGGTCCCCGCGCACTCATTCGGATGATTCCCAGGATCCAATGGCAGACAGTAGGAACTGACTTTCACGAGCTGTCTTCCGATCTCCGTGCACATGCCCCCTTGCTCCCCAAGATAAGCAACAACCCCAAATTCTAAACAAATATAACTTCTCAATGTAATTTTCTTCATGCATGTTAACTGGCACTCTCCAATGTCTGAGGACCAGGAAGAAGCCATACCAATATTTTGTCCTATCTAAAACAACCCCATGAGTCTTTCTTGTTATCGTCTGTGGTGGTCTGAGTGAGAACGGCCCCCAGAGGCTCAGGCTCATATCTGGATGTGTAGTCATGAGGGAGTGGCACTATTTGGGAAGGATTAGGAGGTGTGGCCTTGCTGGGGTTGATGTGTCACTGGGGGTGGGCTGTGAGGTTTCAAAAGCCCAGGCCGGGCCCAGGGTCTCTCTCAGCCTACAAAGCAGGGTGTAGCTCTTAGCTACTGCTCCAGCACCATGCCCACGGCTGCGTGTCCCCTGGCATGATGATCACGGACTATGCCTCTGAAACGGACTATGCCTCTGAAACGGTAAGCAAGTCCCCAATTAAATGTCCTTTAAAAGACTTGCCTGGGTCATGGTGTCTCTTCACAGCAACAAAACAATGACTAAGACAATACCCTTTAAGTAATAGTTTTACTTTATTGTATTTGTTTAATGTTGATGCTTTTTATTGTTTACTATTCATATTATCAGTCAATTGTGTTTATACACATATACACACACACTATATATATATACATACATACATACATACATGCATACACACACACATATATACACATACACACACACAATATTTTCTCCCTTGGTTTCATTTTATAGTCAAGTGTCCCCTTTTTTAACCTCCTTCTACATTAATAACATTTTGGCTTTATATTACTAGTTTTAAAGAAGCATTCTTATGGTTTCATCGTTATTTAATGTATTTCTTTTTATTTCATGTGCATTTGTGTTTTCCTGCTATGTCCAGCAAAGCTGTCTTTTAAAACCGAGAAGAAAATCATCTTGTAAGGCGGTCCACTGCCAAGCCAGCACTGCTGGAGGTACTTAGAGGAACACTAAACACAGAGGGCAGAAAGAGACCAGTTCATCACAAAAGCACAGGAAAGAACAGATTTCACAAGCAAAACAGATGAACGACCTAGAGCTAGAAAGGAATCGGTCGCATCCAACAGCGAAGCACAAGCCTCTAACACATACAGGGAAGAAAAGAACTAACAACAATCCAGCCAACAGCAAAACTTGCCAACAAAATCACAGCAAGCAAGAAACACCTTCCAGTTATCTTAAATGTAAAGGGTTTCAACTTACCAAAGAAAAAACATAGACTGGTTAAATGGAGTAAGAAAGCTACATGCAACTCGCATTTGCCTTAAGAAGCACCTCTCACTCATGAGTCAAGACAGTCAAAAAGACAGAAAACAATCCTTCATATGTAAACCTAAAACAAGCTGGTGCAGTTGTTCTATTAATGTGAACTTTAAAGCAAAATTCTTCAGAGGAGATAACAGAGGTCACTTACATATTAGTAAAAGGAACAATTAATAAGGCAGACACAAAGTTGTCAAAAACCTCAGGGCTTGAGAAACAGCTCAGGGGTTAAGAGTGACCATGGCTCTTGCAGAGGACCCAAGTTTGGTTCTCAGCACCTACAAGGCTCACATCCATCTGTAACTTAGGGGATCTGATGTTCTCTTCTGGCCTAAACAGGCATCAGGGACCCACACGGTGGATACAGATAAACACAGACAGAACACTCATGAACGTAAACCAAAGGGAATCCGTTCACTAAAGTCAGAAAGATCTAATATAACTACACAACCCAAGGGACAAATGACAAATTCAATCCCCCAAATCAGCAGAAGGCAAGAAAACAGAGGATAAAGAAAAACCAACCAAACAGTTGGTTCTTTGAAAAAGCAAGCAAACAAAGATTCATTAAACCCTAGCCAAACTACCTAAAGAAAAAGAATTCACAACTTAGTAAGATTAGAGCTAAGAAGGGAGGTTACAATAGGTCCCAGTGAAGCCCAGAGGATTTCGAGTGAATTATTGGAAAACAAATTTAAAATCACAATGACCATACTTTCTCGCACATGGATCCCACAGTTAGGATTACATCTCCCTCTTCCTCCCTCTGTCTGTGTGTGTCTACGTCATGAGGGGGGAAATGGACTCTTCCTACCAAACTTCACTCTAAAAAAAATGTTAAAAAAGCCATTTGGTGGAAATTAAAATTCCTGCAGAATCAGCGCTTCTTGGGATTAAACTATGTGCTCTAGGCATCACCAGGTGCTAAGAACTGCATTCTATTTACCAGTCAGGGCTATCTGAATCAGCCAATCACGTAAGAATGTGAAGCTGTGCTCTCACTGCTCGTGAGACGCAAGACCCTGCGCATTAGAAATAAAAACCCAGCCGGACTCTGGCGGGACAGGCTCGCCTTCTGGATTTGACCACGCACGAGGCACCCTTCTAAAGAAGTAAAACTTGGCCTTACCCAAATACTTCAGAATGCATGCTTATTTCCTTGGATCCCAGACCCATTTCCAACACAGCTAGAAAGGAGATCGTGAGCTGGAGGGTGAGATCTTACGGTGTGGGGCGGGGGGGGGGGGGGGGGGGGGGGGGGGGGGGGGGGGGGGGGGGGGGGGGGGGTGTCCTAGACTCTATGTGACGTGGGAACAGAGGGGGTGATCAGGCACTAGTCAGGTGGAGGGCACGAGAGAGGGCAACAAATTAGAACCAAGTGTAATGAATGACAGAGCTGTATGGAAACTCTGCCATTTGTATGCTAAGCTAAAACAATTACATTTAAAGATAAATCTTTTTCTGGCTAGGTATTCAATTTAAGTTAGCGATAATTCGTTTTTGTCTTTCTGATTTTTCTACTTCTAACAAGGAAATACAAAGAAAAAGTCCCTACTGGGAATCTAAAAGCTGTATTTCCTCCGGAAGTCTAGCTAGCCAGTTAAAATATCACTAGGTTTATTCAGAGGTCTCAAGAGTTAAAGGGAATAACTTCCTGCCTCAGCTAACTTCTTGTCAGCTTGACACAGATAGTTATACCTGGGAAGAGGAAGCTCACCTAAGAAGCGTGTTTATGGGACATTTTCAGGATTAATGATTGATGCGGGAGAGCCCAGCTCACTGAGGACAGTACCACCTCTGGGTAACTGTTCTGACTTCTCTTCATGAGGGACTACAATCATAAGCTGAAACAAACCCTTCCTTTATGATCTCAGTCAGGGGCTTCCCACGGCAATCGAAGCCTATCGTAACACAAACAGGAAATAACCTACCTTGGATCCATGCAGGTACTGGGGTTGTGCATTGGGCTGTTTGTCTCGCTGAAATTCCTGAGAAAATGGCAATACTGTCCGAACAAATCTAAACAAGAAAGATTACAAGGGAAAATAAGGAAAACAAAATTTAATAGCAATTCGTTAGCTTCCAGGGCTTCCGATTATATACCTAACATCTTTTCCCCAGTTAAACGATAACATCAAATATGATAGTCCTAGTGAATTAAAACCCCAAGAGCGAAGTATCTATAAGTCCTCTAAAATAGCACAGATAAATAATAGTAAACGCAATCTCATGAGCTAGAGCGGGAACATCAGTTGTCCTCCTTCTTAGAAACAGTCTTCATGTTCACAAAGATTCTGGCCTCCTAGCATCCTGAGTCTAACGCACTCCTTGACAACCGGTAACAGACACATCCTTGGCTTTGCTGCGTTCTAGAAACAGGGTGAGGACAGCATGAGGTGTGACATCGCAGGTACTTAGAGCACTAGTCGTGAGCTAAGAAGCCAACTAAAGGATGTTTTACACAATTCAGTCAAAGGTCTGCATCTTTATAACATATCTAGGCCATTTAAAACCAGATGAAATTCCAAGCAGAAACTTTCAAATTAAGGTTGAAACGTGGGGCTGGAGGTAAGATAGCTCAGCAGTCAAGAGCACCGGCTGCTCTTCCAGAGGTTGGCTTCAGTTCCCAGCACCCATGTGGTGGCTCACGGTTGTCTGTAATTTCGGTCCCAAGGGACCCAATGCCCTCTTCTGATCTTACATGGACAAACTAGGCACACAGGTGGCCCCAACACATACATACAGGCAAATAGACATATAAAAAAATACATACACAGATTTGCTAATTAAGTCTACGAACTTGGAGAACTCACACAATACTATATAATAAACTTAAAAGAGAGAGAACTTTTCCATAGTTTGCACACAAGCACGTGTGCCGGAGAATAGGAACCTGCAAGGCCAAGGCTTTCACAGAGTGCAGTTGACAGGGCCAGATTCTGACCCATTGTCAGACCCTAGTAACTGTGGACTGCAAAATCTTCTCAGTGAGTATTCAGAAGAAAGATATTTTTAAATTTATTTTTGCTTTTTGATATTTCAAAGCAGGGTTTCTCTGTGTAGCACTGGCTATTCTGGAACTCACTTTGTAGACAGGCTGACCTCGATCTCACAGAGATCTGTCTGCCTCTGCCTCCCGAGTGTTGGGGTTAAAGGCGTGCACCATCACCGCCTGGCAGAAAAATACTTTGTGTGTATCTTTCGAAAGGATAGTGTATCACTATGCTGATGGATGCAGGGATCAGGAGAGTCCCACATGCTCTCAGGCACTGTTGTCCCCAGTCAAGGGCACTGTTAGGATAGGCTTAAGGAACCTTGCTTGAGTAGTATGTTCCTGGGAGTGGGGTTTTGATGTTGCAAAGTCTCTCACAATCCCCCCTGTGCTCTGTCTCACGCTTCAAGATGTGAGTCCTCAGCTTGCTGTTCCAGCTGCCAGGCTCGCAGGCTGGCACACTTTCTCATTCCAATAGTGATGGGACTCGACCCTCTGCAACTAGAAGCCCCGATAAAACCTTTTTCCTTGAAGTCGCCTTGGTCATGGTGTCTTAGCACAGCAATAGAAGAGTAAGCAATGCGCCCGGCATACACGATACTCAACTTGCCCATGTCTACGGATATCAACACGCCTTCGGCTGTCTCTGTTTTTGTGCCTGTGCACACTGTGCGTATACAGGGAGCCTCTGCAGGCCCCAGAGGTCACACATTTGTCCTAGGAAGAGCATCCTATCAGGATGCTGCTCAGAAGAGGCACCCTTCCCCTAGGGTGCACGGCTGTTCACACCGTAGGGATACATCCCATGTGTAGGATTGTCCCATACCACCAACCTCCACCTGTCTGTAATGAAGCCTGGGCAGGAGAGGGCAGAGGAGAGATAAATCTTAGCTCCAGTCACTGAAGGAGGGCAAACATCAACAGGAGATGCGTCGTTTGTTACAAAAGGTTTCTTCCAGTGTCTACCTATATCCTGATTTGCCTTCCCAAAGAATAAGCGGCTGGTCAGATTTCGACCAGGCAGGCCCTAACTGAGCTTGTCTAGTATGAAGATCGGCCATAAAACATGGGACGGACCAGAGAGAGTAGAAGTGTTTACTGCCATACCCGATCCACAGGACCATGTTGGTGGGGGAAGAACACACCCCTGTAAACTGTTCTCTGACCGCCAGGAGCATGTCATGGAACACATGTACTTTAAATACACTCCACAAATAAATACATGAATGCATAAAAACAGCAAAAAATTAAAATGTTCAAAATAATGTCATGAGTGAAACATTAAATATGACACATAATACATGCATTTCTTTTTCTTTTTTCTTTTTTTTTCTTCTCAAGACAGGTTTTCTCTGTGTAACAGTCCTGGCTGTTTTGGAACTGGCTTGAGATGATTCTGGCCTTCAACTCACAGGGTTCCGCCTGCCTCTGCCTCTGCCTCTTGAGTGCTGGGATTAAAGGTGTGAGCCACCAGTGCCCAGTCTATTCTATAACTCTAGTATGCAGTATGCACACATAGTACAGTGTATTACATCTATGACCACACTGGCGTTGCTATCTCTGTGCTTGTGTTTTATGAACTAACTTTCCCCTTCATTGTAGGTCACATTTTTTTTCTGATATTGGGCATAGCTAATTCCGGAATGGATGCTCGACACTGTGGTATCTTTTTATTGGACAGCGGAGACACTTGGGAGCAACCACCTTCAGCAGTCCTAGAAGTCAAATGGGCCAATGGTGGGACTCATTATCTTGAGGGCATACCCTGTTGCTGGTGGTCTGCTGGCAAAGAGACCACACTAGTCCTAAGGAAATTCCATTCTGCTGACCAACGTGGACATTAAATACTGTTCCTATCCATGGCTCTCCCACCAAATGGGTTACTTCGTTCTCGTTAACACAACAGAAATGGAGCGGGAAGGAAGGAATTTAACTGACCCACACTCTCACAGCCCACAGCTTTTCAGACAGAAACACGACAAGCAGAATCGTCCGCCACATGCTGACGTCGGGGAGACGTGGAAGCAGGTGGTGCAGTTCCTGCAGCCCTTTCCAATGCACGTGAGATTGTGTCTACGCTCACAACTAAGCATGGAGGTGGAGCCTTGGCTGTCCTGCCTCAGGCTCCAGCCTCTCACCGGTCAATCTATTTCCAGATGCAAAGCCACAACTATCTGCCCAAGTGCTGGTCCAAGGCTGTGAACGGAAGCAACAGGGAGGGCCCAAGAGTCCAGAACACAAGGGAAGGAGGAGGGAGAGTGTTATGGGGACATCTATGGAAGTCAGTGCCAAAGATCGGCCATTGTAGATACATCTGGAGACAGGGCTGTGCAGAAAAGACTGTGAGGCTAAACATGCTTACCGGTTGGTGGAGCCATTATAGCAGTAGTTGGGCAAGAAGTCGTAGTTCAGCTCCCAGAAGACATGGAGGGTAATCCTTCCATAAGGCGCAGACACGTTGTGGTTGGCTTCCCGGAACATGGCGTCAAAGCTGTCCAGTGTGAGGTACTTGCTCATCAGCTTGTGTGTCATGCGATTGATTTCTAAGAGGCCATCCAGCTCCTACGGAAGCACAGGAACGGGAGGTGAGCACATAGACGGGCCACCCGGGGAGGAGGCATTTGCCTGCGGTCTGAGATCCCCACCTGGGACGTCTCACCTATGAAAGGTTGCACTGAGGTGGCTACCAACACGTGAGCCGAAACATGGCTGCAGTAGGTTACCAGAAATGGCTCCTCAACTTGACACCCGCCTCCCCCCAACTTCTATAGTCCCACCCACTGTGCCCTGGTCTTTTCTGCTCTGTGGTCATCTGTACATATTCACCAGAGTCCTCAAGCCACCACCGACCTTCGGCAAAGGCAATCTGGACAAATCACTACCTAACACTCCTGATTCTCAATGGACCATCTAAGCCCGAGGCCCTGTCTCTGCCCCGGGCACACAGTCCAGCTGGTACTGGCCACTTTGGGTCAGTTTTCCCAACTGATATGCTTATATATAGACATTTCTTGATTTACAGTGGACGTACACCCTGATAAAGCAATTGTAAGCAGACATATCAGTAGGTGGTGAGAGAATTTACAATACTTAACCTTTTGAATATTATCATTGCTTAGGCCAGTGTTTCTTCAATATGCCAAAGTGTTTACATTAGTACCTAACTGGACAAAACCATCTAATACAATGCTTGATAACAAAATATATTCAAACACTTTCTTTTAATCTATCCAGGAGTTTATAGATTTCAGTCCTGGTCCCCAATAGGTCTAATTTATTCAAGGTCATGATTATTCTCTTCTAAGTTCCTATGAATTAGGAATACTAAGAGCAGGTAATAATATGATACTTGACACAGTCGAAGGCCAAGTAGTTCCCATCTTTTGTTGTCTGCACAAGAACAGACCTACTATTCGCTCAACTTTATTGACAGAGAGGAAAACAAATTAGTTCTAGTACTTACGACCACTGACGTCAAATCTTCACTTTCAAACCGCCCGATTGCCAATTCTAGAGATTTATACATGGCCGCTGAGACACGCTGCGTAATCAGACGATTGAGATCAATGGATCTTCCGAGCAGCTGGAGGAAGAGAGAGGGTGAGAGAGATCACGGTAAAGAATAAACACAGCCTGGCGGGATGGGTTAGTAGGGAAAGGCACCAATGGCCACACCTGGCATCTTGTTCAATCCCTGGAATCCAAATAATAGAAAGAAGGAAAGGGCTCATGCAGATTGTCCTCTGACCTCCACACAATGCCCTTCCCAAATACAAAGAGATATTTCTTTTTAAAAAGTAAGCTCAAAGGTCTTAGAAACAAACAAACAACAACAACAACAACAAAAAAAACAAATAAACATCAGCCATAAAACACCCAAGACAAAAATACAAAAAATTGTGTGTGTGCTCTTGAGGCAAATGGCTCCCTGTGAGTTCAAGGTCAGTCTGGTCTATAGAGTAAGTTCGGGGCAGACAGGGCTGTTACACAAAGAAACACAGACACACACGTGTGCGCACACACATACACACATATATACACACAAACACACACAACACACACACATAGACACAGCACACACATACATACACACACATGCACACACAGCACACACACATACACGTACACACACGTACTACACACATGCACGCATGCACACGCGCACACACACACACACACACACAAAAGCCTATCTTTTTGTCTTTGTTTTTGTTTTCTCAAGACAGGGTTCTTCAGTGTAGCCTTGGCTGTCCTGGAGCTCACTCTGTAGACCAGGCTGGCCTCAAACTCAGAGAGATCCGCCTGCCTCTGCCTCCCGATGTGGCTCTCAGCTGTGACTTCATTGCCATGGCTACCACTGTGTTCCCCACCGTGATGGTTATCAGCTCTAACCCTCTGAAACTGTAAGCCCTAAATAAATGTTCTCTTCTCTACGTTGCCTTGGCTTCTTATCATAGCAATAGCAAAGCAATTAAGACATAATCTCAACAACAACAACAAAACACCTTAATACTTTCATCGCCGTGCTGCTTAGACAAGTCTAGCTGGCTCTAAAAAGCCGACTGCCTTCAAAACACACTTCAGTAGGGTCAATGGCTCACCTGCACATGTCTCTGCTTCAACAGCGTCTCGTAGCGGTTGGACGGCGGCAGGTGGATCGTGGCGCCCTGGTTTTTGCATTCTGATCGTAACCGTTTGTCGAGAAGCAAACTGGTGCAGGGGAGAGGATATTTGTCACACACTGGATTTATTCAACAGGACTATCGGATCAAATCAGGATTCTGCACGAGGACCGCACGTCACATGCTTACCTTCCTGCCATAACCTTGTAATACGCAAATATCTGGTCTGCCAGTTTGTAAACAAATTGGTCAAAACATAGATTCACCTGGCGAAAAAGCAAACGTTGTTAAGAGTTCAACTCCTGACACCAAGATCATATAACAACTCAAAAACAAACACTTCTGCTTTCCTTCGCTTATTTTGCGTTGTTTTCAGCAACAGTTGATTCATTACGTAGCTCATTCTAACTCTGATCCTCAAGGCTCAGGTTCCTGGATCCTGGGACTATAGGCATCACGTGCACCATAGCTAGCTCCAGACCCTTGCTTCAACACAAGTTGAGGCTCTTATTAGAAAAGAAAAAGTATTGATGATCTTGTTGTCTAACATGGCACATAGAGTGTGTTGGGGTGACCACCATGCCGGCATCAAAAGTTAGATTAGAACACCATTGAGGAAATGGTGGCATCTTTCTGTCATAGCGCCAAAGAAGCTGAAGGAAGAGGATCGGAAGTTCAAGGCTGGGGGGATATGTTCAAAGCATATGATACACTTGAGAAAATTATCCTTGTGGAACTACCTCAACATGCAGTGTACACGCCAACATTACTGCTTACAAAAGAAGGAGGAGGAAGAGGAGAAGGAAGAGGAAGAAGAAGAGGAGGAGGAGAATATTAAGAAATCAGGCAAGTGGTGGTGTACGCCTGTAAACCCTGCACAAAGAAGCAGGGGCAGACAGATCTGAGTTTTACACCAGCCTGATTTACAGAGTTCAAGGAAGAATAAAAGCCGAAGCTACATAGGGATCTCGAGACCAGTCTAAGTTATGGAAGACCCTATCTCCAAACGACAAACAACCCAACAAGAAGAAGCTTACAGGGAGAGCATAACTCTCGTCCCCTCAAATTTAAAGGAACAGGAAAAAGTCCCTGAGCCATCTGCTCTCGGGGAGGTAATGCACACCATGGCTAAGTCATTGCACTTATGAATGTATTCGACACAGGCTGTCAAAGAACCACCCGGGATCCTAGGGCCTCACTTAAACATGGGCATGGCATCATTCTTCAGAACCATGAAGAGATTGTGTGTGCTCTGAGAGGCAGGGAGGCGCAGGACCTGCACACAGCACCAGGAGCGTGAGTCTGTGTCCATGCATCCCGCACTGCCTGGGAATCAGGACATCATCCCTGAAGAAACACTAAGATGTTGTCTGGGAGGAGGTGGAGCTGCCCGGATACAGGAAGTGATCTCTTGAGGTTAAGTCCTCTTACATCTTAAGCAAAAGAGACACAGCCACTCAGTTGCATGTGTGTGCTAACCTAACAATTTCACCTGTGAGCACGCGCCCTTAAGAAATAACCCAATAAGGTCAGGATTACTCATGTAATCCCAGTACTGAGAAAGCTGAGGCAGGAAGATTGTCCTGAGTCTGTGGATAGCCTGGGCTATGGGGAGGAGTGTGTGTGTGTGTTGGAGGGAGCACACAAGCATGCACCAGTCCAGTGTGAATAAAAAAGTGTGCGTACCAGGAATTTCAGCAAAATACTATTTTATTGCCTCTAAATTTTAAAAACCTAATGAAATTTAAAAGAAAGTGGGGGGTGGATCAATTGAACGGAGCATCCCGCCAAGCGACAGATATGGATGCAGAAATCGCTTATTGCAGAGTGGAAAAGCATACCCTTCCGGTGTATAATCAGAGAAGGCGAAGTCAGAGAGGCTCATACCGAAAAGGGCATTTCACCCCTTAGCACACTCTACATTTAGAGAGACTTTAGCTTTTGAATCCTCAAGATAAAGAGTAAAATTTAAGAGGTACCTAAAAACAGCCACTAAGGCAGCGGGTCCCTTACCTCCGCCTCGATTTCGTCATAGAGAAACTGCTTGTTGAACCTGGTGAGCGCGTAGTGGGCGCTGTCGTTGTACAGATCCAGGGAGTAGAGGACGTACCTGCAGAGGATGGACACCAGTCACTCCCCAGCCAGCAACGTGTGACCCTCACAGCTGCCTAACGGGGGAAATTTAACTGCCATACAAAGAAACCGATTTCTCACTTTTCATGGCAAACGGTATTCCTGTACAAAGCTGAACCTTAAGGGGTTACTGCACATCACCGGGTCAGAGAAAGCGAGGCACCTTTTCCTCTATGAAGGATACACAAAGACTACGCAGATGAAGGGCCTCCATGACTTCACTGTCTTCATGGTGTGGTCTAACTGTCTATTGGTATCAGTATTCAGTGTTTTTCTTTCCGTCTTAATCCTGAGTTAACAGGTGCAGATACAGGCGCATGGCGCGAAGGCTACTCACTCCATCATGGACGCCTCCTTGGTCTCGAGGATGTGGTCAGTCAGAATCCAGGGCATGGACATCTCAATGGGGAACTGGATCCTCCTGCCCATGGTCAGTTCCAGGAAGAACTCTCGGAACCACAGCTGGGAAAGGTCACAGCACTGCTGCAGTGTTTCTTGAGGGGTTCAAACGACACCAGGTTATCGTCCGCGGGCAGAAAATGACTCGTAGTCCAGAGGAAACGAGAGGGGTTTTACACAGGATGTGGCTCCTCTATGCTTAGCTCCCAGCCATGCAGCATGGATGCAAGCAGGAAGGGGTCACCGGACACGTCATATGAGACACAAGACTAACATGAGCGTGGCTTCGGGACAGTGAGGACCCTACACCTTCAGGGCAGCCAGTGTCGTCCTGCCATCAGGGACCTCAGGCACCCTTCCTGGCAGGATCGGGGGACGGTGTCCTTTTGAAAAGGAGAAGTGAAAAACAGGACCCCAGGTTTCATATCCCTCATCTGAAAACCGGAAATCCCAAATGCTCCAAAATCTCAGAATTCTTAGGTACGATGTGGTGTCCTGAGCGAAACATCCCATACCGCTTCTTGTGCAGTGGGAAGAAATCCAAACGTAGACACAGAGACTATGAGAAGGTATGGCTGTGTCTAGTGAACGGGGTCACAGTCAGAGCTGGCTCAGATGCCGACCAATTAAAATGACTGTGACATCAGCATGCAACCTCGGGGACTGGCGGTAATGTGACCATGCAGCGTATGACTGTCCAAATCTTCAGACTGTGTGTGTAAGGTGCAAAAAAATAAGAAACTATTTATACTCGGATCCCATCCCCCAAATCTGTCATTACACAAGCATCTCTGGTCCCAACCATTTCAGATGAAGGATACTCAACCTGTGTGTCCCTTTCTGTAGGACAAACACCAGTGTCTAGGATGTAAGATTACATGCACATTTGGGAGAGGTTTAACCGATACAGAACTAGAAACAGATCTAAAACAATTAAGATTTGTTATGTTCTCGGAGCTCAAAGTAACAGTATTATTCTTTATTCTACTGCCTGCAGCCTTAGGCAGAGATTTCCTGCTCTAAGCAGAAGACCGTGAACAGCGTGATGAGGCCACAGGCAGACACAAAGGGTAGAAAGCACCCACCAGTGCCAGGTCAAAGTGGCGGGGTGTCACCAAAATGGTCACTTGTCTGTCTCCGAGCACTTCTGCTATCTGGGCAGTGGGGGCCAGAGGGGCCATTTCTTCTACTCGTCAATGCCTGGATCTCGATCCAGGTAAGAGATTACAGCTCCCTGTTTTTGTTTTCGTCAGCCTGATTTCGTGTTCACTCGGCAGGGCCGACCAAAGCCCTGTGGTCCTTGTCCTGCTAAGTTTAGGCCATGTCTTACAGAGGCCATGGCAGAGGCTGGGGATGGCAAGGGACCCAGGGGCTCTCCAGGATGTCTGGCCACCACCACAAAGGTGAGGACGTGGTACCATGTGGGTGCATGAAGAGATGGGCAGGAAGATGGTCAGGTAGGCAGAAGCGTCCCGGGTGGTGTTAGCAGTGTTAGAGCATGCCAGGCCGGACTCTGGTCAGCACTGTCTCTTACCACTGAAATTTATCAAGTGTGTGTAGAAGAAGGACTCTCGATGGAACTTTTCTATGTCCAATATGGTGGGCCCCTCAAGGCTACTTCTCAAGGTTTTCTTGGCACCACTTTTGTCTGCAATGAGGGACTCTAGCATGGTTCTCACCATGTAAAGCTGTGTTATCCAAGGAGGTATTTGTAGGGGAAAAAATATAAACGGTACATTAGTCACAACAAACGGGAAAATCTACAGAAGAAGACCTGCTCCACTACACCTTGGCTGAATCCCATGCCCGCAATCAGCCTGCCAGAGAGAGGCTGTCCGGAGGGCCTGGGACTCCGCAGAGCCAAGATGCCGCTTCCTGGGACGAACTCTGTGTAGAGGAGCAGCTCACCTCCGTGCCATAAGCATCAACAAGAAAAACGAAGGATGTCTTACCACCAAAGGTTAAGAGAGGTGGATAGGTGTACGACTGCCTCAGAAACGCGTTTACCACATGCAAGAGCCTTTCCATGCCCAGAGACTTGAGCTGCCTCTGCAGCTCGGCAGAGCTCAAGGACTCAGCCATAGTGCGCACCAGGAAGAGCTAGACACGGACAGACGGGGAAGGAGAAGCGGGAGAGAGCCGTTAGTCACACGATGCACAGGTCTGGTGTGGTGGTGGTGGGGGAGGGGGACACAGGGACAGGCAAATGGATGGAAGAGCAGAGGGTGGTGTATGCCTCACATGGACCCCAAGAGTGGCCGAGAGCCTTGCTCCTGACCGGCAAGCGGTTACACACAGACCCAGCCATGTCCTTGCCGGTACCTTTCTACAGGAGTGATAGAGATACGAAGCCTCTTAGAGACGTGACAGGAGGGGACAGGTTCCAAAGCAGAGAGGAGCATCTAGAACCAAGTGAGTCAGTGAGAAGCCCCTTAAGGACGGCTTACATACACCAGAAGGAAGGGCAGCAAGGGCAGCTTTAGACCATGACATACGAGAGCGACATTTCATTTTTAGGAACACTCCATTTATAGATTTAACACGGAAATTACAGTCACACGTTTAAACATCAAGAGAGAAACACAGACGTGCGGGCATATGCCTGCAGTTCTGGGAGGCCCAAACATGAGAACTGCTAAGTTGGACGCTAACCCTGAGCGATACGGTGAGTACTGGGCCAGCCGAGGCTAGACCCCTTTTCTGTAAAAATACTGAAGTGGCGTGGGTGTGGAGGAGCACCCTATAATCCCAGCACTGAGGAGGTGGAGGTAGTATGATCAGAAGCTGGAGGCCAGCCTAGGCTGTGAGACCCTGTCTCCAAAAAGCAAAAAAGGCAACACGATATAAATATGGAAATGTAGGCATATATTTCACAGACAGAAGTAGAAATGGCATCCTAGGACTTGTGCAGTTAAATGCAGAAACCAGATATCCCCAGGCATGTCTGAGTCAAGGTTTTAGATTCACTTGGGCAAGGTACAGAAGAGAAGAAAAGCCTCAGGCAGAGCAGGATTTGCCTGTGCAGACAATGGCACCACTATGTCAGTCCCGCCCCATCTGCACCGCCAACCCCCGCCCCCAGCCCCATTCTAGGACAAAGATGATGAGAACCTGTGTGCTGGAGGGTCCCACAGCACGCCGTGGCACCTTGATGTCAAAGCCACTCTTAGGGTCCTTCTCGCCCCGCAGAGCTGGGTCGTTGAAGGGTTCGTGCCCAGTCTCCCAGTCACACACAGTCTTCCTGATGGCCTGCAGAACACTAAACCGCCCATGAAGGCATCAGACGGGGATCTCTGCAATCACAGCGTCACGTCACCCAACCACCAACGCACAGAGGACGCCTCTGGCTGGCGTAACACGGTAAGAGTCTATTCATATGAAACTTAAAAACAACAACAAAAAAAGGGTTGCGTTTTTTAAAGTGACATTAGTCCCAAAAGACGTAGTTTGCACCAATAAGCCAGGAAACAAGGTTTAACTTCGTGAACATGAACCAGGCAGCCAAGTCAGGGCAGGGAGAACAGAGGCTCTCAAAAGCCCATCCAGACAGCAGCGTTCTGCCTGGCTGTGGACAATCGCTCCTGCACACCAGCAGGAACTGAACTCATCACATAACTCAGGAGAAAGGACATGTGTCTCGACTCCCTAGAAATGTAACCCCAATTGCTAATAATCTGTACTGTTAGGTAGGGTACATGGACTAGAGATATCTTATGTTGACTCTGGTCACGTCATGTGGAAAATTCTGGATAAAACTCAATGGCTGAGCAGTGCTGGAGCAACCATTTGATAACAGCACTTGGGAGGCAGAAGCAGGCAGATCTGAGTTCAGGGCCAGCCTGGTCTACACCATGAGTTTCAGGCCAGCCAGGGCTAGACAGAGAAACCCTCCCTTTAAAAGTGGCTGGTGGAACAGATCTGGCTTTTGTCAAGAGCAGGCACTGCTATATCCAATGTGTCTTCAACAAAATCGTTACCTGAAAGACTAGAACAAGGGTTTTGGATTTCACATCTGTTTGGGGTTGGGACGATTTGAATATAAGTAAATTTTCTTGGGGGTAAGATATAAGTCTAAATAGGATACTAATTTGTTTTACATATAAACTACACACATAGTCAGATGACAATTTTATAAGTTATTTTAAGTATTGTTGGATATAAAATTATCTAATTCAGGATGCGGGTTTCTATTGTGGCATCATATTGTTATTGAAAATGTTCTGGATCTTTAAGACTCAGTGGTAGAGTATGCCTAGTATGTGCAAGGACCCATGTTGAGTCCCTACCACCACACACACGTGCAGGTCTACAGCTATGTGCACATGTTCTCTCTCGCTCTGACTTTGGGGGCATCTTAGATTTTAGACTTTTATAATTAGAATGCACACACAGTATAGAATTTTCTTAATTTTAAAAACCATATTATCTCAGGCAACTCTAAAGTGAAACACTATATATTCCTGAACTCTGGTTTCATTTACACACATTTTTTTGAAAGTCAATATATATAAAATTAAAATAAAGTTGCATTAAAAACTCTCATGGTCTCTCAGATTTATCATATCTAGGTTATTTTTCACCAGACTTATAGGATAGTCTAAAAGATGTCATATTTGGGAGAGAAAGAGCAGAATGTGGGGCCTTATATCCTAGAACACTTGGCGGCTGGATGATTCTCTTGACTCTGGGTCTCTAAACCCCTGAATACTCAGCAGGTAACTGATGACTGCTGTTCAGGTCACTAATTAGATCCCACATTCTATGCAGACACAATTCATCAGAAACATGGCTAGGAGTTGAAGAGAAATATCCTGAGCCTACTTATGAAAGCAGACATGCCTTCCGTCTGAACCTATGCTCCCTCCGTGGCCTTGGGGCTGTGAGGGAGGATGAGGGAGGCTGACCTCTGGATGACGTTCTTCTTCTTCTTGATGGCCTGTCTCAGTGGCTCTCTGAGGGTCACCTGGGAAAAGTCTTGCAGGGCAGCGTAGACAGTGTGCCTGATGGCGTGATTGAACACGCTCTCCATCCTGCCCATCAGCACCTGCAGGCCTTTGATCATGGCGATCACCTGTAGGGACACAGCTTTCAGTGGCTGAAGTGGGACAGGGGACAGTCCTTCACTGCCTGGGAAGTCTCCTTCGCACTCACAGATCTGCCCTGGCTCCCGTCCTTGCCAGTGCCAGGCTGCCCTGTCCCATCACCTTCTGCCCCACAGCAGAAGACTCCGTCTGCTCTGTGCCTACCTGGAATCGACCTCACCTCATCCCACCATGAGTACCCTGAGGGCAGCAGTATCTGATTCAAGAACGCCCTGTCCATCATGTCCATCCCTGATGGATTCAAATACAGAAGTACATGCTCAAAAGGCAAATATGAACGTGACCCAGAAAGGAAAAAGAAGTTACCAGAGTTTGTATATTAAATCCTACTTGTGGAATAACAATGGGACATGAACTTAATACATGTGGAAAGGGTCTAGAATTAAAAACAAAACAAAACAAAAAAACGAAGCCAACTGTTTAAATTTCTATGTAACAGTTCCATAGATGCTACATATTTCCATGAAGTCACATGAAGGGTTGCCATGTGTTTATGCTGGAGAACTATATGATGGATTTATATAATTCATACGGGGGAGGGGGGGGACTTTTACTTTAAAAAAGTGCATAGGGCAGGGGCTGGAGAGATGCCTCAGCAGTTAAGAGCACTGGCTTCTTTTCCAGAGGACCTGGGCTCAATTCCCGGCAACCACATAGTGACAGCCAACCATCCGTAACTCCAGTTCCAAGTCTAATGTCTTCTCATCCCCAGCTCTACAGCTCCTGCAGTCTCCCTTTCCTCTCTGGCCCTGTGTCCCATGGATTACAAAGACCTTTTCTAGCCTTCCTTCCCTAACTCATCCCAGTTGCCCAGCCTTCAACCCCAGCAGGCATTCTCTGTGAACACACCAGCTGAATGGGCAAGAAAAATTGGCGACACACAATCACCACAGGCTCCAAAACGCCAGGGGAAACAGAAGCCAAGGAACAAACCACCCAGTCAACAAATCCAGAAATCAACACCTAGACCACTCAATCAACAACAGCCAGGGTAACATGTCTTCAATAGAGCCCAGCCACCCTACCACAGCAGGCATGTATATCCCAGCACACCGAAGCCCAAGAAATCGACCTTAAAACCAACAACGTGAAGGTGATAGAGGTCCTTAAAGAGGAAATGAACAGATCAATTGGAAGAATAAACGCCTTAAAGGAAGTCGAGAAAACACACACAGTGGAAGGAAACAAATAAAACTCTTCAAGACCTGAAAATGGAAATAGAAGCAATAGAGAAAACACAATGGAGGGAAATCTGGAAAGAAAAATTATAGGAAGGCAAATAGGACCGACAGAGGCAAGAGCACAGTATGGAGAGCCACTTGTTGGTTCCCGGCATAAGAGAGTACAAGACATGGAAGAGAGATTCTCAGACATTGAAGACATGATAGAGGAAAGAGATACATTGGTCAAAGAAAATGTTAACCACTTTCAACAGAAATCATAGAAGAAAACTTTCCTAACCTAAAGAAGGACAGGCTTATAAGGACAGAGAAGCATAGAACACCAAACACATTAGAGCAGATAAGAAAGCAGCCCCCATACCACATAACAACCAAAACACTAAGCATGCAGAACAAAGAAAGAATATTAATAGCTGCAAGAGAAAAAGATCAAGTAACATATAAAGGCAGACCTATCAGAATTATACCCGATTCTCAATTAAGACACTAAAAACCAGAAGGTCCTGAACAGATGTTTTGCAGACACCAAGAGACCATAGATGCCAGCCCAGATTACTATACCCAGCAAAAGCTTTTATCACCATATATGGAGAAAACAAGATATTCCATGACAAAGTCATATTTAAACAATATCTACAAATCCGACCCTACAGAAGGAAAACTCCAACCCAAGGAAGGAGGTTAACTACACACATGAAGACACACGGAATAAATAATGTCACACCAGCAAAACCAAAGAAGGGAAGCACACGCCTGAACGCCTGCGTACGCACACCACACCACCACCAACAAAACAACAAAATCTAACAATCGTTGGTCATTGATAACTCTAAACATCCATGGACTCAATTCCCTAATAAGAAGACACGCACTAATAGATGGGAAAACAGAATCCATCCTTCTGCTGCATACGAGAAACAAACCTCAAGATCAAAGACAGACATTCCATCAGAGGAAAAGGTTGGGAAAAGATATTCCAGGCAAACAGACCTAAGAAGCAAGCTAATGTAGTTCTTTTGATATCTGACAAGATAGACTTCAAACCAAAACTGATCGGAAGAGATGGGGAAGGACACCACATACTCATCAGAGGAAAGATGCACCAAGATGAGATTTCAATGCCGCAAACACAAGAGCACCCAAGTTTGTACAAGAAACCCTACTGCAGCTTAAACTACACACTGACCCTCATGTACTGAGACGGGGAGGCTTCAATGCCCCATTCTCAACAACTGGCAGGTTATCCGGACAAAAACGAAACAGAGAAATGCTGCAGCTAACAGACATTGTAAACCAAATGGATTTAGCCTACAGAATATTTCACCCAAACACAAAAGAATATATCTTCTACTCCGCCCCTCCAATAATAGAATATAATAAACTAAACCCTCCCACTGACAAACAATGTATCTTCAATAGTCAACAAGGTGCCAAAATAGTCCAATGGGAAAAGATCACCTTTCCGTTAAACACGGGGGACTGCTGGATATTCATACGCAAAAGAAAAAAAGCTGGGGTTCTTGATAGTAAGAGTTAGCTCAACAAGCTTGGGATGATTATATCCTTGCTTACTAAGGGCTGTAGCTGGAGAGACGGCTCAGTAGCCACGAGCATATGGGAAGTCCAAGCAGAGAACCGGCATTTCCAGCTCCCATGTCGAGCGCCTCACAGCTACCTGTAACTGCAGCTTCAAGGGAGGTAGAGACCTCACCAGCCTCCACAGACAACCCCCCCTACAAAGAAATCTGGCATTCACTCACACAGACATATATATATATAGAAATAAAAATGCTAACAGAGCGTCAAAAAAGGAAGGTCTACCTATTGGTCACTAATAAGGTACGTGATTGACTAAGTGAATGATTAGATAACCTAATCCAGGAATAAATATTAAGAGCATAGCATAGCATAATCAAGATGAGCTGGTGAAAGGAACTGAAGGGGAGTTTTAGTGATCATACCTAAAAAGGGGAACCGGTATCTAGAATATAAAAAGAACTCTTGCCAATTCAATAAGTCAGTTTTAAAAATAGGTAAAGGATGTACACAAAGAGCCAATCCGCACAAAACAAAGAGAAGCACAGAAATTCAGCTGACACGCCATATGTGGATTCTGTGACGGGTATAAGTAGAAAACTCCCCCTACTCAACAACAAAAACCTATGAATACTTTCTTGCAATTAATGAGCTTAGACATGTTAGTAGACAGAAAGAAAAATATTTAAAATTTACATTTTAAATAGTTATTTGGAAACATCAAAAGTATACCAGCTACAAGAGCCAATATCTAGAAATAAGACAGAAAATAATCTAGAATTTCCAGAGATATATGATAGAGAGAGAGGGTGAGTGAGTGAGTGAGTGTGTGTGTGTGTGTGTGTGTGTGTGAGAGAGAGAGAGAGAGAGAGAGAGAGAGAGAGAGAGAGAGAGAGGTACTATTAGAAGTTCATCAATTCTCCCTAAAATGACCTTGACATTTATATATATCCTGATGGGAAATTCCAATGTATTTCCCTGTGAGACATACAAGGCTCACTCTAAGATGTGTATGATGGGCTGTCTCCGTGGGCAAAAGAGCTTTCCGTGCAGACCTGCTGACCTGAGTCCAACCCCAGAACACTGCAAAAATAAGAGCCTCAACACATATGTTGTGCATTCATGCAGACATGTGCACGCGCGCGCACACACACACATACCAACCATAAAACTGAATTAAGAAATTTTATCCATTAGAAGAACCAGGAGAAAAAAAAGAACTTTAAAAAATAAGGAAGTAAGGAATGAAGAAGAGAGGGAGGGAGGGAGGAAAGGAGAGAGGGAGGGAGGGAGAGAAGAAAGGAATGAAAGAAGGAAGGAACGAAGAAGAGAAGGAAGGAAGGAAGGAAGGAAGGAAGGAAGGAAGGAAGGAAGGAAGGAAGGAAGGAAGGAAAGAGGGAGGAAGGCAGTTAGTTCAAGACTGTTGAGGACCATATTAAGTGAGATAAAGAATTAGTAGCCATTATGAGTAGAAAACAACTGGAGTCTGCTATATGCTCTTCTTGGGGTAGAGGCCAAGTCCCAATTTACCTATCACCTGTCGTTCCACTTTCAAGAAACTATTGTGCACTAGCAAGCACTCACAGGGGGGCTGGCAACACCTACCCCTCACCGCCCCATCATCGCTGGGCACCAGCATGAGCAGTGCAGGGAACAGGAAGCAGGCGTCCTCACCTCCACCAGGGCAAACTTCTCCTCGGTGGTGTAGTTATAGCGCGTGGCGCGCTCATACTCCTCAGCATTGTCCGGGCAGTCCTTGTTGGAGTACTTGTCGGTGGGGTGGACCAGCTTCCAGGAGTACTGTGGCAGTCAAAAAGAGGAACAATATTCCACACTGAAAACACTTGAGTTTGGACTGACGAGACCGTGGCTGAGGCCACCGAGAGGTGAACCTTTAAACATACACACTGCTTTCTAAAAGTGTCTTTTACACACGCACACACGTGTGCACGCACACATGCACGCGCACACTGCTTTCTAAGTGTCTCTTGCACACACACACAAATGTACGCACACACACACATTGCTTTCTAAAAGTGTCTCTTACATACATACACGCACATGCACACACATGCGTGCATACACAAACACACACTAGTACCTCCAAAAAACAGCACTCAGTCATATAAGCCAGGCTTAAGAACTAACCCAGGCAAAATGTCCAAGTTGTCGTATGCTGAGTAAGTAAAACTTCAGGCGATTTATTTGTATTTACAACAAAAGTATGCTTTTCAAATGATCATGTATGTGTCCAATTGCATAATGTTTATCTGACTAAAATAGACTTTTAAAAGGGAAAGACACATGCAAATTACAGTTATTTAAATCTTCATAGCTACCAGAAACATTTTACTAAACCTTAAAGATACTCATGGGTACAACTCCAAAGAGTCAAATGTTGGTCCAAACAGGAGACTGAGAGTTAGGGAGGTGGTGAAGGCACTGGCTATCCAGCCTGATGACCCAAATTTGGTGACTGACAATCTTGCCATTGCCAAGTCGTCCTATAAGGTGTGTGCCTTGGCACACTCTCTTCCCCTGCCTCATATAAACAAACAGGCACAGAAAGAAAAGCAATGATCCTGTTGGCCAGCTTTCCAATTTATATCTCAAAAGATGAGGCCCTTCATGTGACATGGAGGAAAAGCACCCCTAACCAACCAGGAGTGGCTACACATGTAGCTGCTCGAACTTCCAAACACACGGAGAACGCCGCCGTGCCTACCACTTCCATCACGTGCGCGCTCCACTGCGACAGAAGCTGCAGGCCCTGCAGAGCCAGGTCGAAGAGCTTCCGGTACTCAGCATCTGTCTTCTGGGCCTCCTGCCGGCCAGACCCGGTGACCACCTAGGGTACACAGGCAAAGGCATTCAGAGAAAACCCGCCAAGCTTCCTTCCTTACTGCTGTGCAACACAGCTCTCTGGGTATGACATCCCCCTGGCCCCTCTCTCAGGGGACCTACGGACATTCATGAAGGCTGTGTAAAGAGGCCACTAGAGGCCCTGCTTGCCCCTTTCAGGTGTGTGAGCAGTTAAAGGTTCGGTAGTACGTAACTATCTGCAAACCATCACGTTCCTGCAAGTCGCCCCAGTTAAACTCACTAGTTCACGAACTAGACTCCGGTAGAACAGTTTCTTTGATTTGCCATTAACGCACTAATTGGGGTGAACAGACACTTGTTTCTTTCTCCTCGAAAAGCTCACGTAGCGTCCAGAAAACCTACTCTAGGAGTCTATTTCAAAGTCACATATGCAAAAACAAAACAAAAATCCCACAAAGCGATCAGAGTCTTCTACATAGCTCAGACCGACTTGAACTCACTGCTGGTCTTTGCCTGCTTCTTCAGCGCTGTGGTCCTAGGTCTGCACCATTTTCTGTTCTTGTTCTTGTTTGGGTTTTTGTTGTGGTGGTGGTTATTTGTTTTGATCGCACAGTGCTGGAGGTGGGCTTCACGTATACTGGACAGACACTAGTGCTGAGCTCTGAGCTCAGTCCCCTGAGCAGGCATTTGTACAAAAGACACGAACAGCTGCCTGATCAATACAGGGAAGGATGTTCAACAACACTGGTCGGAGGACAGCCTAAATCCAAGCCCGTTGACACTAGCCTGAGCTCTGACCTATGTTGCCTCACAATGGTAGAGACTGGTTGTTCAGGCTGTGCCTCACCCTCATAAATCTCATTTTACAAGCAGCATTGGGCTCCACTTTTGAGCATTTGACACAGTAACAGGTTGATGCAGACATTTGGTAGGCATGGAAGGCTATAGAGCCCTCCCTTTACAAGGGACACACACATAAATCACTGATCCCTAAAAGTAAAAAAGGTGTCATCTTTATCGAAGTAAATGAAAACCATTTTAATATATAGGCAGATCAAAATCACAGAGGAAAAGCAGATGACAACCTATCTGACCACACTAGACCGAGAAAAGAGCTTAACTCCCTCACCTAGATCCGATAAGGAGGTGAATACGGACACCAAACTCCACCAGAGAAACAGTCTGCCTAGATGTCACCTGACCGCCAAGCATGTGTGTGCAGAGATGGACAGAAAGCCCAACTGTCCCAGGGGCTTCTGCTCAGCTTGGTCCCATAGAAGACACAGTCGACTCATCCACCCATCCACTTATTTGGCTGTGGGAGCCCTCATGTGACTCGGTTTCCATCTGGAGTCATTCTGACTTAAAGAAGTCATCTGAGTTCAAGCCTGCCTACTCTGCTTTTTCCAGTAACCTTGAGGCCCATGGGTAATGTCTGTGTTAACCCATAGAAAGAGCATTTTTTTGCCCAGATGAAAGAGTACATTATTCTATTAAGATGTGCGCTGGTAACCGTCCGGAGAAATGGCTCAGCTGTTAAGAGCACTGTTCGCGGCCCAATCGTGCTTCCTTCCCGAGGACCCGAGTTCGATTCCCGGCTTCTACACCGTGGCTCGCAGCCATCCGTCCTGAGCTCCTGCGCCCTCTTGTGGTGAATGGGAAAAAAGATTTTCTCTGGTGTCCACCAGCCAGAGGCAGTCCTGGTTAGTGATTAGCAGCTGCTTGCTGCTAACTGAATTCTTGCGTGCAACTGTGCACCGACTTGAGCTTCCTCTCAAGGACAGCGCAGGAGGTGGTTTACTGCTCTTTGTTCTGCCTTTTGCCTGTAATTAGTATATATGCTGGCTGAGAAAAAAACTCAGGGCTGTTTGGTATTCACCTTTAGTCCTCCCGGTCTTGCCTGTGTTTTCTCTCTCAGGTTCTTTTAATCTGCCATTTTCTATAACCTCGCGCCCCCTCCCAGGCAATCTCTGCTGATTCCTGCCAGGGTGCTTCAACATCTGGCCACCCAGAACTGCAACCTGGACCTTCCTGCCCTCTGCTGCTACATCCTCCTTGGTCCAGAACACTGCTTCTAAAGCTCAACCCAACCCCGAGGCTCACTCAGACCTGTGACCTAGCAGTGTAACTGCAGAAGTTCCTCCAGCTACCTCCCTCAGGGTTCATGCTGTGTGACTCACTTAGGTGAAATGATTCAACTACGCATATCCACACAGACAAGATGAGCGTGATATTTCTTTGGGATAATAGAACGGTAGGAAGGGACTTCATGATAGCTGCACAGCTCATCAGATATAACCATCTTCCAGTTATGGAATCTCAACCATTGATTGTACTATAAGTTGAGTTATAGCACCATAAACCTCTCCCTAACTCAACTCCAGGCCCACACTTCCCAACGGCACGTACTGAGGGACTAGGAGTTAAACGGATCACTGGGAAGCTGATAAAGGTACCCCAGAGAGATAGCAAAGGTGGCACACAGCCTGCTAACTTGCCCTCGCCTTCCTAACTCGAGATAAAGGCCTGGCAGCTGGGCCCCCTACAGGCAGACCAGGCCGACAAGTTCAAGGCTAGACCAGAACACATTTACCCAAAATTGTGAGTGTAGCAGCTTCCTTTCCTTCGATGAAACTGACCAGCCCTAAACAGGGAAAGATTCCTTCTCCCCATTCCAACACACCAAGAACCCTCAAAATCTGCACCTCTTGAAGTGAAACCAACTTCAGAGTCCTCCTCTGCTTTGTAAGGAGTCCCCCCCCCCCCGTGCCTTGTGGGAGTGTGTGTGTGTGTCCCCATCTTTTAAAAAAAAGTGTTTTCCATTGGCTGATTATGTCTGAGACATCCCCTGATGCTAACCACTGTGCTTGATTTTCCCCTGCATTTAATTCTTTAACTAGCAGAGAAAATGAGACCAATCCAGACGGGTAGAGGATTTCCCTGCACTGACCTTGAGGCCCCGGTTAGCTTCAGCCTGAGAACTGACTTCCCTTCTAAAGGCGACAAGGCCTGCAGATCAGAAACCCTCTCTGGTCTCCCTCTCCATCTGTTTCCATTGCTTCATCCTAGCCTGAGTTGTTCTTTGGGAAACCCTAACACGGTTCACTTTTCCTTCCCTCTTCTGCCCCTTCCCTTTCTCCCCTCCCTCCCTCTCCCCCTATCCGGCTTTTCACTGGAGCTGACGTGCAACGCTATACATGTGTTATGCAAGTGTCTACCAGTCCCAGCCCTTCCAGTGCTTTCCTGATAAAAAGCTTTATTCCATACAGCCTAGCCGATACAGACAAGGCTAACCCACACTGTCTCATCAAGTATGAGGGTTTTGCTTTGTTTTTGAATATTTCGGTTTAGGTTTGAGGGATCTTCCCCTATTTAGGTTTGGTCAATTTAAAGAAATGAATTTTAAAACACTGGCACTTAAAAACCAATTAACGTTAATATTTGAGTACAAAAGAATAAAAGCAAATCTTTGGGTGCCAATGTGGTTCTTGGTACAGCCTCATGGTGCAGTAGGTATGCACCCCACTGTTGTAGTGTGTGGCTCTGGTGCAGCCTACATGGTGAGGTAGGTGTGTAATCTCACTGTTCCTGTAGCGTGTAGCTCTGGGTGCAGTGGGTGTGCACCTCACTGTTGTAGCGTGTGACTCTGGGTGCAGCCTACACGGTGCAGCAGGTGTGCACCCCACTGTTGTAGCATGTGACTCTGGGTGCAGCCTCCATTTTGTGGTAGGCATGTACCTCACTGTTGTAGCATGTGACTCTGAGTGCAGCCTACACGGGTGCGGTAGGTGTGTACCTCACTGTTGCTGTAGCGTGCCAGCTCAGAGATGAAGCGCATGTGGTCCTCCCGGATCTGGATCATCTGCTCACAGATGTTGTACTGCGGGCTGCTGCTTGAGGACGTGCAGGTCCACCTGGGCACGGAGAGAAAGCCCTGCATGACCCGAGGCACCAGTGCAGTGCCTAGGACATCACCAACTGTAGTGGAGGAATACCCTGTGGGGCTAGGAGCATTCGGTGACTGAAACCGCCTGAGGCCTACAAAACCCGAAGGATGTACTACAAAGCTTTCACTAGTAGAGATCTCCTGTCCCCTGAGGAGAAATGTAATGTCTAAATCACAGCTAAGTAATACCGGTTGGGTATGGGTATGAGCGCTCAACAAATCCATGAGCCATGTGGAATTTACAATAAATAAGACTGCGTGCATATAGCAAGTTGTAATGGTAAGCTACAAACCCTTCGCAGCTGAGCTTACTCTAGGCCTAGAGACTGAGTTCTTCAGGACCCGTGGGCCATAGTGTTTCCGCCTTAGACATTACAGTCATTATCTATGGTTTGTTTGTTATTTCTATTAAAAATCATTTAAGACTAGGCTCAGCTCCAGGGACCTTGCAAAAATAGGCCTGGACTGGTTTAACCCTCAGGAGACAATTTTGTAAACTCTGCTAATGTACATGCACATCCTGCTCCTCTCCAGGATTGGCTGATATCTGCTAACATACATGCACACCCCTGCTCCTCCCCAGGGTTGACTGACATTTGCTAACGTACATGCAAATCTCTGGTCCTCCCCAGGCTTGGCTGACAGGCATGCTTCACCACACTACTGAGTGTAGAAAACTATTTTCATATATTTATATTCTCAGTCAGCACTGTGTGGTAGAAATCTTTGGAATGACAAACATATTTTTAAGGCTGCGCTGTCCAACATGCTGGCCACTGGACTCTGAACATTCAAAATGTGGCTTGCTTTAAGAGGGAAATTAAAATGTTTAGTGCTCTGATCAATGAATTTCAAAACAAAATTATATCTGGCAAAGAGCTACCATATGGGGCACCGGTTTCCACACTTGTGGGAATGTCAAGGTACTACTTTAGACATGGGAATGCACACTCTGGAGGTGCCCAGAGGGCCCTGGAAGAAGTTCTAGCAGCCTGTCGAGTCTCTCCTTACCGGGACTTATTCTCCTCATAGTGAGCACTGGTCTTGATGTATCTCGCCAGTTCTATCTGCATATCTCCAAACAGGGGAACCACCTGCAGCTGCTGCAGTCACATAACGAAAGGAAGAGAGCATCACAATGGACATCCCGTCACCAGATCAACAACAACAAGGGGAAACGGCTCACACTAACTTTTAGCTTGCATTAAACACGGCTGCAAAGCATTCAGTACAGGAACATCTCTGAAATGAATGAAATGCAGTTTAAGAAACAACACATAGAAAATATGCCAAAAGACAACCTACCTTGTTGCTCCAACCACTGCTGCATTGCTATAAATTAATAACCAACATGTAGAAGTCGAAAATTTATAGGGAATCAGGTTAGAATGACACTCATAAAGAAAACATGTGTTAAGACCTCAAAGCAAAAACCCTGTCCTTAAGATTCTAGAGAGAACTCTCAATGGATGGAAGAATATATCACGTTCATGTATTAGAAGGCCTAATAGTTTATTGTGTTTGTATGAACTGATATGACTGTTCCGTGGTATGGCTAAGGGGGAGGTATTTATTGTGGATATATAGAGAAAGAACAGCCAGAAGCTTCTGGAGGGATCCAGAGCAGATAGAGAAAGTAGACTGAATCTTTTCCAGCAAACTGGGCCTTGAGTACCCTCGTTAACAAGCTCTTGTGGATGCACCTGCAGGGCTTAGCTGGGGCTCTCTGTGCCAGGGAGGTAAACAGCGGGGATGGAGAACAGAGAAACACAGTGAGATGCAGGAGCACAGCAGAGAGAGAGAGAGAGAAACACAGAGAAAGGAAGAGCATGAACATATCAAAGATAGCAGGCTTGTAAGGCAATGAGTAGCTGAGAGAGGGAAGCCCGGGAGCTGGAGGGCGGTTAGTGGAGGGGAGAAGGTGCTAGGAGCTAGGATGCTAGCGCGGACTCTGAAATGGATAACTAGTACTGGCGACACAGAGAGACTCAGGAGACCAGAATGCTGGCACGCTGACAGGCACCACAGATCGGCCATTGTTCCTTTTGCCTTTCGGAATTTGGGGAAATGGGGTTTCCTCTGAATCTGACAGTTCTCACCAAGTTTATTCTTTGTTGTTGTTGCTAGGGATGAAAACCCAGGACCATGTGTCTATTAAGCAAGCACTCACTCACTCACTACCAAGCTACACTTTCAGCCCAGACCTGTATTTATGGAACCCAAGTCAATATCTCAGTAGGAAAATATCTTGAAAAGTGAAGGCTAGCATCTAAGATTATCCGAAGAATAAGGCTGGAGGAGAGTCTCTTCCAGATAAGCACACCTGGCAGAAGGCAGTAGCTAGTAAGTCAGTGTGGTGCTTGCTCTGAATGAAACCGGCCCCAGAGTCTCCACGGGAGTGGCGTATTGGAGGTGTGGCCTTGCTGGAATGGGTGTGGCCTTGTTGGAAAAGTGTGTCCCTGCGTGAGTAGGCTTTACAGTCTCAAGCCAGGCCTGGTGGCTCCTGTCCTTCCTGCTGCCTGCAGATCCAGATGTAGAACTCTCAGCTACCTCTCCAGCACCATGTTTGTCATGCTTCCCACCATGACGATAATGGGCTATATCTCTGAACCATAAGCCAGCCCTAATGAGATGTTTTCCTTTATAAGAGCTGCTGTGAGGGCCGGAGAGAGGGCTCAGTGGTTAAGAGCACTGGCTGCTCTTCCAGAGGACCCAGGTTCAATTCCCAACACCACAGGTCACCCCTGTCTGTAACTCCAGTTTCAGGGACCTTGATACCTTCACACAGATACACATGCAGGCAAAACACCAATGCACATAAAATACAAGTAAATAAATCATTCGAAAAGTAAAATAAAAATAAGGAGTTGCTGTGGTCATGGTGTATCTTCACAGCAATAGAAACCCTAACTAAGACAGCAGGTATGGCCTTGCGTCAAGGAAGGAAGCCAGAATAGAGGACAGAGACCCAGGACAGACACAGACCTACAGACTGATTTGTGTACGGGAGAGGCTGCAGAGGAACCGAGAAATAAATGTCTTTGTTACCAATAAGCAGGATCACCTGGATAACCATAGTAGAAAAAAAAATTCTAAGAATGTCAACCCTCACCTCCCACAGAAATAAACACAGGGCCAATTCCAGAGAAGGATTCCAGATCTAGATAAGAAATGAATCACAATGCTTCACAAAGGTAACCTAGCAGAAGATTCTTGGGATGTCTTCAGTGGGTATGAACGAAAAGACTGGCTTATTAAGAATACAAAGAAACCAAGAACTTCTGTTGACCAAAGGACACCATAAAGTAAGTGACGAGGGGAGGGGTTAAGAACATGGCTCTCATAGTCTAAAGACAGAGCCAAATGCTTATTAGCAGGGACCCTGGGTTCCGTCCCCACCAGCGAAAGAAAACAGAGCCATGACAAGGAGACAGGCAAAGTTGGAAGGATGCCTAAGGGCGTAAAGTTTCAGCTCTGGAGGAGGACCCACGGCTGACAACATTTAACAATCTTACATGGCTTGACATTCACTCTTAGAACACAGTTAAATGTTCTCTACATGAAAAGGTATGAACTTGATTTAGTCAGTCCACAATAAACATGTATTAAGATATCACGTTATAACACCATAAATACAAACATTATCTATTTGCCAATTGTATTTCAGAGCTGAGGTAAAGTTGAACCATGGAAAGGAGGGTGTGTTATTGGGGGGAGGAGGGAGGGGAATCCCTGCTGGTTTCACCGCACAGGGAACAAAGAAGCAAGAATGACAAATTGAACCGCCAGACGAGCCAGGGTTTGATGGAGGATAAACTCATAAACAAGGCTTATGGGTCCACTGCTTCGGACACGACGGATTCTACCGGGTGTGATACCATAATCTTATTCTTCCTGAGAGAGCCACGGGATTCTTCGCACAACTGTCAGCAGTGTGTTCATTTACTGGGCACAGAAGGATGACTGCCTCCTGTTCTGTGCACTTCTGGTGAATGCAAGCTACTCTCTACAGATGAGACACGAGGACAGAATTGCAGGTGTGTGGCTTGTTAAATCAAGGTCTTTTAGACAGAGGGACCTGGAGTATTTGCTGGAGTATTTGCTAGTTTCTCTAGTCGGGCCCAGCTGACCGGCAGCCACTCCCTACTGAATTCCTTAGCAATTAACACTGCACAAAGTGGCACCTGCCTTTAATCCCAGCACTCGGAAGGCAGAGACAGGCGGATCTCTGTGAGTTCAAGGCCAGCCTGGTCTAGAAGAGCTAGTGCCAGGACAGGAACCAAAAAAGCTACGGTGAAACCCTGTCTCGAAAAAAAACCCAAAAAAACAAAAAAACAATGTACAAACATCTAACCTCCGTTTATGCGGTACATTTCAAGACTCAGCTAATTAACTGTTTATGTTTTAGTCCTAAAATTGACATGTACGACAAGAACAACAATCAACCAAGTGCAGAGAGAATCTGCTTTATGTGGGAAAAATTTCCGAGACAGCCAGGGCCACAGGACGGTCTAGCCTCACAGCCTTGAATAATAAAGTTGTAGGCTTTCCGCCTTGGACTCTGGGGCTATGTATAGGATGAGAAAATATATTCTTAGGCTTGGGACACTTTAATGCCAGCCCTTGGCAAAGAGCACTGAACTGTCCAGCGCTCTTCGCCCCGCCGAGGCGTTGCCATGGTAAATGGCTCTGTACCCTATTGTTTACTGGAGGAATGCATTATGACCCTGAGAAACAGCTTCGTAACTTTTCCACTGCCTAAAGATTGTTGCAAAATGGGTATATAGGCTGTGTGAACAGATGATTAAAAAGAATCGGTATGAAAGAATTGAAACTAAAGGTTAGAAAGAATTAGAAGAAGAGAACCGGACCCGGAAAAGGATAGCAAAAAACAAACAGAGCATGACCCTCCTCAGATCATGTATGTCTGAGTCTTTCTCCCTCATTCAGATAGAAACTTGCTTCCTAAAGACACTCAGATGAAGGTTTCCTAAAATCCTTGCTGCTCTGAGGCCTTCTTTTGGCGACCCTGGGTGCAGTGTTGGGACCTGAACACCTGGGCTGCAGCAAATACATGTAGGCAAATGACCCAAACACACCAGATGAGATGAAATAATAATAAAAAACCAAATTACCCACACACACCAGACAGATGAAATAATAATAAACCAGAAGGAGGACAAGTAAATGACTTCGTGATACAACACCAAATTCGGGGAAAACAGGGAAAAAAAACCTAACCCGAACCACCCAGACAGCAAGAAATAAAAATCAGAGCAGAAATTAAGGAAACAGAACCAAGGAAAAAAATACAAAGAATCAACAAATCTATGAGCTGTTGTGTAAGAAGATAAGATCACCAGGCACTCGCCCAACTAATCGAAATAAAGGTCGGAATAGGGAACTAAGAGGAGATCATTCCAGCAGACACCAGGGAAACTCAGCACACTCGGAATACTGAAAACACCTGGACTCCATTACACCGTATAAACCTCGAAGATAGGAATGAATTACCAGCGTCAGCCAAACTACCAAATGCAACCTGGAATTCAATGACCTGCACGTCTTACGGACTGGCCTAACTGGGGTTAGGAGGAACAAAGGAAGCCACAAGTACAGAAAAGCTGGCATTGGGTGGCCATGCACTCTGATCCAGGCAGCCACTAGCACCAGCGTGCATGTTCAGTATATTTATTTCTCGCATCTGGTCCAAGGAGGCGGGTTTATTGTAGACAGCGAAATGAGGAGGTGGGTTTCTGTGTCAGCTGAACAGAAGGCAAGACTACTATCTACACCTGAGTAAGGAAGCAGGCATTTGATCCCAAGTGGTAGAAACACGTACAAAAGGGACTCAGTAGTGTGTGTGTGTGGTGGGTGTGTGCATGTGTGTGCGCACAATAAATAAAAGACATCATGAATTTGGGAGGGGCGGGGAGAATTTGGAAGAGGGGTAGAGGTGATGCACATGCAGTGCTCACGTGCATAGTCCTCAAAATATTAAATTAAAAACAAAAGCAAAAAACTGAATGTCACCACCAACAGCAGCAACAAATGGTAGAGAAAAGTGAGATCTGCCCCAAAGAGACATCACATGGGTGAGCGTTGCTGTCCCTTCTGGAGTAGAGCTCTCCCCACCTCGTCCATCTGCTCCCCGATAGGCAAGGGTCTTATCCCATGACCTCCACGTCATAGTCCAGGCTAACTGGCTTGTGAGATTCTAGGTAATTCTATCCCCACTTTCCCATCTCACTGTAGGAGCAGTGGGGACTCCAGCTGCACACCACCACAACCTGGCTTCGTACGTGGGTTGTGGGACCCAACCCCAGTCATAGAGCTTATCTAGAAGATGCATCTTAACTTGCTAAGCCCAGGATCGTGGGTCTTATTTGAGCCCTCTGCATCAATATCCTCCTGGGCCAGAGGTGGGTACCAATGCGGTTACCAAGCACTTCAGTCAGTCCCCAGCTTCTCTTTCCACCCAGGCACGCAAAGTTTCAAGCTTGGGTCTTAACCAATGCTGCTCGGATTATAAAGACCTAACTACCTCCTGGAGGCTTACCGTCAACACCGAAGCCTGGATTAGAAAGATCAGACATTCTTGAGGAAAATCCGGGTTTATGAAGCCCTGTAGAATCTTTTGATGAATATTTGCTAAAGATGCCATAGTTTTAGCCAGGCATTGGCAAAAAAAAAAAAAAAAAAAAAAAAAGGTGCGCTGACTCTCAGATTCCTCAAAGCTCCACAAACCACAGAAGGAAGTATCAAGTTTCTTAGAGGGGTCTTAGCAGAGCAACCTGCTAAAGGTGCTATTGCTTTAGATCATAGCCTTTTCTGGTTTGCGAAATGATTAATCAAGCAGTCTAAACAATACACAACCACACACCATTTAAAATTAAAAAAAAAAATCAAGTAATGATCCAGTGTCTTAGCCAACCCTGGGTTGGATCTTGGACAATATCTCAAGCTTATTCATATTGCACAATTAACAGGCAGTTGTCGCTGAAAAACTACCCTGAGCTGCGTGAATCAGGTGACTGACTGTCCTAGATGCAATACTTTATATAAAAAATAATGTTCGTGTTAAGAAAAGAGAGTATCCAGGGAGTATACAACAAATGCCTATATCAACACTTCAGAAGAAATGAACTTTAAAATGTTAACAGTTAACGCAGAGCTTAAAAGAAAATCCAAATATACATTGCACATCTACAGTTTTTCATTAATGTTAGATTTCCAAACCATGATCTCCTGTTCCTACGTGCTACCTTGAACTCCGTCTCTGCAGGGTTTCTTCTGTAATTAAACCGGTTATAATTACATGGAAAATTCAGAGCAGCTGGCTACTCAGCTGCACTGAAACAGCCTAATAAGATGCTCTAGACGGAATGACAGGAGAAGCAAAGGGACACTGATGTACCTATACTGAGTTATTATGACGCCTGGCAGTAAGAGACACCGGTCAAATGTACAGACGTACTTTGAAACCGAGCTCAAACATTGCTCTTCGTACTTATAGGCGTGACTGAACAACATATAGGCATAAGCCTTTTTATTCCTGTATCTGTCAGATATATTTCATTCTAAAGAATGGTTCTAACACAAAATAAGATGAAGATAAGGAAACCTTCTCCCCCCACACCCTGGGATCCCAGAAGCACTCTTTACAAACAGAGGTTTGGGCACATGCGGTCTGATGAAGAAGAGAAGAAACTGTAAGATGTCATTTCGACACAATTCAATCCGGGCAAAACCAAAGCAAGGAGCAAGAAAGAGAAAGCCTGGCTTTCAGAGGGGAGAAGTCTCAAGACCCTCTCTTATCTTCCTGCATTCCGATAGACATCACAATCAGTCACAGATTCACTTGGCAAAAATTCAACGCAGATATTTATAAAAACATTGATCATCAATGCTCAGAACTAAGCAAAAATCTGTCAAAAAGCTCTTATATATATAAATTCACATTTATATCAATGTCTCTACATACAGACACACATATATGTATATGTACATGCACACACATGTAAAGCTCACCTTGAAGTATTTGTCTATTTTGGATAAGTTGATTCTTTTCTTGGCATCGAGTTTGTAGATGTTACTGACACTCCCATCCATCAGGTACAGGCCAAATCCCATGACCTGAAAAGCCACAAAATGGTGCCATATAACACTTGGATCTATGAATTTACAGATGCACACTGCCAAGCTGCTAACTTTGAAATCACAAATCACTCTTCTTTTAATGGTGCTATGAAAGGGGCTAGCTATCCTTTGCACAGCCAAGAGAACTTAACACCCTAACCACTCAAAGGCCACTCGGTTGTTACCCAGCACACAGCAAGGGAGACAGAGTTTGTGGAGATGGGTATCCTTTTAAGGTTTCGTTGTGGTTAATGCCTGCTATTCCCAGTCTGGTGCTTTGAATGTATTTTTCCCCCCTTCTTCTTCCCTGAAATCAGTTACAAGGGATAATTTGATTTCCAGGCTAGATGCTAAAAGACAAAGCAGTGTTGACTAGCCTAACCTGAGTCCCAGGGATATTGTAGAATTGCACAATCCAATACACAGCCATGCCTAACTACAGAACTTAACTCTGTGCAAAACTAACAAATTCCATCCGGCAACAGCCGTGTGCATATCCCCAGTATGCCCTGGGGACATGACTAGAGCTCCCTCATCAGCCAGCACAGTCACAGTCATGACGTTTCTACTGTCACAGCCGTCCCCATCACCTCGGGGGAACTTTCCTGACAAGAATGTGTCACCAGCTGGGACAGCAGGTGTACTCAACAGACAGTGCCTCAGACCAAGTGTGTGTTGAGGCGACCAGCAGACCAAAGGACAAAGGATTTCATAGTCAAGAGACCTGATCCACACACAGAAGAGCTTCAGCATAAGGAAAAGCTGGCGAAGGATTCTAGACCAAGTACAGCCATGCTCTGTCCCCGAGAGAAAGGCTGCCACCCCACCCTCCCACACCCACCCACGCACTTTGAGAAGCATGTGCTTTTCACTGGGTGTCAAGTACATTCTGTTCTCGTAGTAATCCACACAGAGATTCACGATGTCCGCCAGGAGCTCTTCATAGCCAGAGATGACCTCAAGCTGCTGCTGCAGAGACTGAAACACAAGGGGACACAGAAAGCTACCGCCGGCTCCAGCCGCAGCGGCAACACGGGCCGTCGGCGGCGCACGCGGAGAATACATCCTTACTTGTGTGATCTTGTTGTGGTTGGCCAGGAACATGGACAAGTTCTGGGACTCCTGGATGGACTGTGGATCTGCCATTTTACGTAAAAACTGAGCAGCCCTAGAAAGAAAAGTCAATTCTAAAACATATCCACAAATCGATTTAAAGGTGAGGGGTTTGGGGGAGGGGGCAAGGAGGGGGACCAGGAGTCCTCTCCTCTACCTGAAGTTATTTGTATTTACAGAAATATGTTGCAGACACTCATTATGGTTTCAGACTCCTGAAGCATCTCTGACCTTGACTCTAGGGCAGTGGCTCAAAACCTGTGGGTCATGACCTCCTTGGGGGTCAAACAACCCTTTCAAGGGGAGGAGTTGCACATCAGATATTCTGTGTATCAGGTATTTGCACTATGATTTATAACAGTATCAACATGACAGTTATGAAGTAGCCATGACAATCGTTTTACAGCTGGGGGGGGGGTCATAACAACATGAGGATCTGTATTAAGGGGTTGCATCATAGGAAGGTTAAGAACCACTGCTCTGGGGAAACCTTTAGTCAACTTAGACGTATCTTATACAGCTTTTGTGCTTACTGTCCACAGGTATCTCTACTCTGGTGTCTGCTATACACAGGTAAATGCCCTCCTTTGTTTATGGGTCAAAGGACCCCTAGCCTCCCTGTCAGAGGCAAGTCTCCGCATATTCTGACTCCAAAACGCTCTGAAACGCATTATTAAAGATCTTTCTAGAAACCATCTCTGGGCCGCCACGAAGTGCCGTCTCAGCCCCCCAGCGCGGTAACAGCGCAGAGTCCTTGAACTGCCATCTATTCAGCTGCACAGTGTGCAGGAGACCAAAGGGCTGTACAGGAAAGTCCCTGAAGGCACACGGTGAGTCTATGTAGGGAAAGAGCAAGGAGCCTTTCCATGTAACAGACCTGCCAACAGGGCCTCCCTACGCGACTCAGAATCTTAAATATTTAAGTTTACACAAGGAAGGGTCATATCCATACTGAATTCACTTCCTTCCTTCCTCACGGACGGTCTGAAATGATAATGTGTCTCCCTAGCTGCTGGCTGTGGCCATGTAACAGAGAGCAGGCCGTGAGATACGATGCAAGGGACTGTCAGGAACTTGAACGTGTACTGCTAAGAAAGAGTACAATATTTTAAATATTTCTTTGAAAGATTTTATTATTATGTATACAGTATTCTGTCTGCATGTCTGGCTGCTGGCCAGAAGAAAACACCAGATCTCATTACAGATGGTTGTGAGCCACCCTATGGTTGCTGGGAATTGAACTCAGGACCTCTGGGAGAGAAGTCAGTGCTCTTAACCTCTACGCCACCTCTCCAGCCCAAGGTTTATATTCTCCTTCCTCCCTGTCCACCCTAATGTAAACAGTGGGCAGAACTCAAGCAGCCACGCTGTACTCTGAGCAACACGTGATGAATGCAGAACAGCCTCACTCCCTAATTAAAATATAAAAAATTTAAAAATTAATAAGACAGTTTGAGCTGTGCGGTGGTGGCGCACATCTTTAATCCCAGCATTCGGGAGGCAGAGGCAGGCTGATCTCTGTGAGTTCAAGGCGAGACTGGTCTACAGAGGGAGTTCCAAGGCAGCCAGGGCTACATAGAGAATCCGTCTCAAAAATACAAAACAAGACAAAAACAAACAAACAAACAAAACTTGTATGCAGTTTAAACAATAATAATAAATATGATAATAAATCATATCTTTCAATATGTTCATCTTATTGATTCCAATTGATGCTAGGGTAGGATCTAAGGCAACCAAGGAAGGAATCAATTAAGGGCACTGTTTCTATTACAGTCAAGACTCATCACAATCGTGTGGGTCATTTTTTCCATTTTACTTAGAATATGAACCAAAAGCTACCATCTGGACACAAAAGAAACGGGGGTCAATGAGAGAGAGAGAGAGAGAGAGAGAGAGAGAGAGAGAGAGAGAGAGAGAGAGAGAGAAACAGACAGACAGACAGAGACAGAGAGAACGAGCATAGAATAAAGGGTAGTCCACTTGTTCATCTTATTGTCAACTACACCTGGAATCAGGTAACACCCAAGCAGCTGGGCATGCTCGTGGAGGATTTTCTTGACTGATCATTTGCCGTGGGAAGACCTAGCCTAAACCTGGATGGTTTAAGGTCGGAAGACCTAACCCTAAATCTAGACTTGGCACATTTCGTCATAGCAACAACAACAAAACTTGTGTAGCACACTCCTGCTGGCCTCTCTATAGATTGTAGGCTGCTGTTCTTAAAAACAGAAAGTCAGCACAGGGAAGAGCTGTCCAGAGGACCTGAAATGCAGTATGACCCTAGGATACCTCCCATGGGCCAACTTTGTACAACGTCACGTCTGCAATGACGTGCAAGGGACGGCGAGGGGATGGAAACCCTGAGGACTGCAGCTAAGTATCCTTGGATGAAAAACACACTTTCCCTAGGATGAGATGCTCCCTGGGCCAATCCCTATGCACCGTGAACAGGGATAGATGTACATATTTATTGTCTCATGGTTACTAAGCACTCGGATTTTCCCATAAACACCTGAGGCTCAACAGAAAGCACCAGGCTGCTCAAGATGTATAAAACTACCAGAGACGACAGCTAAAGCCGTCGGCAACTCCTGCATCTTACTCTGGGTAGCACGAACTCACAAGCTCAAGACTGCTAAGTAGCTGCTCTCAACACAAGGGATGATTTTAGCACCCAGGAGACAGGCGTCTGTTACTTGCAAGGCTGAGATGGGACCTCTCTGGGACCCCACCACACGCTGCAGGCCTGAGCTCACCTCTTATACGCAGAGTGGTCATTCTTCACGCTGCACTTCATGTTCTTCAGCTCGTCCAGCACGGCAAACATGTTGATGAATTTGCCCAAAGTGATCAAGTAGGCTTCGGACACAAAGTCCTTCCTCCTCTCTGCGTGACACAGGCGTCTCACTTCCCCACAGAAACGCTCGATGGCATTTCTCTGAGCACAGAAAGGGAAAGGCAGAAGACCCCTCTCAGCCGCTGATGGGATCTCCACTGGCGCTCCAAGGACGGGCCCTCACTTACTGTTCCTCACTAAGCTCTAGATCACCTTCCCTCTCACAGACAGACCCTTATCTGAGCAACGTCCAGACCTTTGCTCTGTAGAAATCATTATTTATTTCACAGTTCAGCAGCTGCGGCTCTCACTAAAGTAAAAGAATTTGGCTGATTGTTCTGGTAAGACTACTAGGGCGGATCCCGCTGACTGAACCTGACGGAACCTAGAATCACCTGGAAGATGGGTTTCCAAGCATGCCTATGGGGAAACTGATGGATCACCTTGATTATACAGAGATAGAAAGACCCATACACACCCCTGTGGGCGATGCCATTGCCTGGCTGAGGTCCTGGGCTGCAGAAGTGGAGAAAGAAACCGGGACACAGAATGAATTCTTATCTCTCTCTGTGTCATAATAATGGAAGCGGCGTGACCAAGTGGTTACAAAGCTTCTACTGTCTGGAAGTCCCTGCTATGATGGACGGAACCCTCGAACATTGGGCTAAAATAAATCCTTTCTCCATTAAACTGGTTCACTGGGATATTTTGTTTGAGCAACAAGAAAAGAACTACAGTCCCTGAGGAAAATGCTCCAATAAGCATCTATGATACTGACGTTGACAGGTGAAAAGCAGAGTGGATTTTCTTTTTGCTAAGTGAAAAAGATTAAGTAAAAATTCAAAGAAAACTACAGTTGAAAAATTGTAGCTGGTGTGTGGTGGCACACACCTTTAATCCCAGCACTTGGGAGGCAGAGGCAGGACAATCTACGTGAGTTCAAGGCCAGCCTGGTCTGTGGAGAAAGTTTCAGGACAGCCAAGGCTACAAAGAGAAACTCTGTCTTGGAGGAAAAAAAAATGCATGGGGGGGTTGCTGGAGAAATGGCTCAGTAGTTGGGAACACTGACTGCTTGCTCTTCCAGAGGCCCAGGGTTCAATTCCCAGCAACCACATAGCAGTCCCCAACTGTTTGTAACTCCAGTTCCAAGGCCAACACCCCTAAAGACATACAAGTAGGCAAAACACATAAAAATGCACATAAGATAAAAACACATTAAAAAAATCGTTTAGACATTTCCAATGGGCCACTTTAGAGTCAGCAAGTCTCTTCCATGTGGCAACCCCCCCCACCCCCGTAACTGAGGGGTCAAAGGAGGTCCAGGTAGGAAGTACCAGAAAGGCAAAAAAAAAAAAAAAAAAAAAAAAAAAAAAAAGGTTGGAAAAACTAGATATACACTGTACTTGGAAGTGACGAAAGCAAGCTTTGTGCAGGGTAAAATTTCACCCTAAGGAGAGGTGGAGACACAAAAGAAGAATTTTCTCAGAAGAGTGTTGAAGCCCTAGTCCTCTGTCTAATGTGGTTTGTTCTACTTTAGATTACACTGTCCCTATCCTTAGTATTAAACCCCTCTACTGGCCGGGCGGTGGTGGCGCACACCTTTAATCCCAGCACTTGGGAGGCAGAGACAGGCGGATCTCTGTGAGTTCGAGACCAGCCTGGTCTACAAGAGCTAGTTCTAGGACAGGCTCCAAAACCACAGAGAAACCCTGTCTCGAAAAACCAAAAAACAAACAAACAAACAAAAACAAAACAAAAACAAAAAAAAAAAAACTCCTCTACTTATTTTAGTGTTTTACCTGGAAGTACATAAAATTCATCAGTTTTGTGACCTCTGGTTCAAGGACTTCCACCGTCTTCTCATAAATCTCAACTCTATTAGGCTGTTCGTTGCACTTCACCTAAGCGCCAAGAGACAAAAGCAAAGTCGCAGAACTGCACGAGGGGGCGGGGCCTCGCAGGGCTGGGGTCGGGAATGGCCGGGAAGGGCGAGGCACCTGAGGGATGGCTCGAGAGCAGCTCCTCCAGGTGTAGAGCATGACAGCATACTCCTGGCCTTCCTCCAGCATCTCGTTCTGCAAAACACGCGGGACGACGCACGTGTAAGTAGGGGATGAACACACAAGGAGACGCGAACGGCTGATGGCTCCGCCCACCCCTTGCAAGAGATACACTGTGCACGGCAGACAACCACAACAGCCCCACCAAATATCCCTACAGCTTCAGCAGGCTGCAAAGGGCTCTGGATGACAACGTAAGCCACTTCTGAGGAGAGCCATCACAGAGGCGCATCCAACCCCAGGCAGCCCTCAATAACGGCCTGGAAGGTAGAGCTGAAGTTAGGGCAAGAATCCCTGATAGCAGCAGCCTCACAGTTTCTTTTCCAGGTCACACCAAGCTTCCAGGCTTAGGCAGGATCCAAAAAGCAGAGCTGCTAGCCCGGGATACATGGGAGGAAAGACAGACTACTTCACACAGCACAAAGATCCAGGGACGGTACCCACGGGAAGAGAGCTATCATCATCTTATTTTTAAAGAATTCTACTTATTTATTAAGTGTACAGTGTTCTGCCTGCATGTACACATGCAGGCCAGAAGAGGGCACTAGATCTCATTACAGATGGTTGTGAGCCACCATGTGGTTGCTGGGAATTGAACTCAGGACCTCTAGGAGAGCAGCCAGTGCTCTTAAACCACTGAGCCATCTCTCCAGCCCCAAGCTACCATCATTTTTAATAACAGCTTTGGTGTGCGGTCCCATTACTTCCTGATAATTTGCTATGGTGAAAAGGTAAAAACCCATAAATCTTCTTTAAAATGTGACTAGAATTCTGGCAATGACTTAAAAGGCATCAAAAGAACTTGCTTTTCCCAGCCTGGTCTGCAGAGGGAGCTCCAGGGCAGTCAGGCCTACACAGAGAAACCCTGACTCAAACAAACAAACAAACAAACAAGCAAACAAAAATACAACCTTTCATCTTATAACATCATTCCTACAAATATTTAGGAAGATGTTCATCACAGCATTCTTTATTACACAACAGGGGAAACTGAGTAAATGTACACAAAGAGTTAACGGAGGACATTTACAGAACGGGCTATTACAGACATTGAAGGCATTTTTCTCTGGTGCATTTCATGAGATAAAAATGTTCACAAGATCATTAAAATACATAATTACAATGACAGGATTCATTTAGAAAACCCAAGTCTCATATGAGTGTACACCTGACACACGAAAGTCCAGGCATGGAGAAATGGAGAGAGAAAGAGCACCAACCAAGGGAACCCTTGCAATGCTGGCAAAGACTTTCTCTGGGCTGGGCTGAAGAGGTGGCTCAGAGGTTAAGAGCACTGGCTGCTCTTCCAGAGGTCGTGAGTTCAATTCCCAACAACCACATGGTGGATCCCAACCATCTATAATGAGAAATGGTGCCGTCTTCTGGTTTGCAGGCATACATGCAGGCAGAACACGATAAATAAATCTTTATAAAAAACAAAACTATAGACTGTTTTTTTTATAATAAAAGCAAGAACTTTCTTAAGACTGTAAGACATTTCCATCTCTTTTCCTCTACCTGGTCTATCAGGAAAACATGTAATTCATTTGTTGCTTAAACGTGACACCTGCTAGACAGAAACAGAGAAATGGACAACATTACCATGCTAGAGTGGACAGTCGCTTGTTCAATGTATCTTGCAATGCCCGTGACAAATGCATTTCTGTCTTCAAAGTTGGTGTTGAAGTTGGGCTGCAGGGGAGGGAAGCAGAACAAAGTCGTCAGGCTGAGGTCAGAGCGGCCAGCCGTGTTCCGTCTTCTCAGAACGGAACCTACCTGATAGAGCAGGGAGGAAGGTGGAGGCTCGATGCAGGGCTGCTGGTCAGGCAGAGGCAGCTCCTCCAGGAGGTCCACGTTGGACAGCGCATCTTCTAGTGTCACTTGGGCAGCCATACTGTAATAGAACAAAGTACAGAGCCGGCTGTGAGGGAAGATGCAGTCCGGAATATACAGCAGGCCTTCTGATGGGACTTAGGTGGCTTCTAGTTTCCCCTCACCCCCTTCTTGCAAGGGCACTGGAGACACCCACAGGATGGGGGCATAGGAACTGCAAGTCCATGAGAGTCCTTTCCTTCCTCCAGGCTTATTGGGAAAGCTCTCCTGACCTCTATAGAGTATCCTGTGGCAGAAAGTACCGGTTCCTACGGTTCCTACCACACTTGCCGTCTCCCTTTACCCTTTCCACATTGTCGCTCCTATCCTAGCTGCTGGTGCTTAGGGCCCCACAGAGGGTGTGTTAACCCCTCACATGGCGGGAAGAGGGCAGCATCTCCTGCACAGTTATTCCAAATATGTGAGGATGAGAGGACTGCCCTTGGCCACCAGCAGTGTAGCTACAACCGGCTGGAATCGCAGGGACTGTACTAGAGCAATGGTGTGCTCGAGAGAAAAGCATCAACCCCAAAGCTGGAACAGAGAGGCAGAGAAGTGCAGGCATAAAACACACATCCACACCAGCTACAAGACGCAGAGGCAGCACACAGCTGTCTCCCATCGAATGGCTTCTGACCCTAGCAAGATGGGTGGTGGGGTAGAAAGACAGTCCACCATCCTGGAGGGGAGACAGGAAGACTTGGGATTGTGTCCCTATTAGAGCCACAGGACGGGTTATGTTCTAAGAAGGAAGTGACAGCAAACAAGGCCAAGGAAGAACTCAAAGGAAGCCTCTGAACAAAATGGCAGCAAGGAAAATAAAGACCCACAGACCATAGCATGCTGCCTGTGAGCCTTCTCAAGGGTCAGAGTTCTATCCCAAGATGAAAAACTGGAAACAGAAGTTCCAGAGACCCAGCAAGTCCCAAGCCCTGGTGGTGAGGGAGAGTCCACAAAGCTGCACCCAGTTTCCGTTCGAGTTATTCGGAACATAAAAAGCTAATTGCTAACCCAGATTGCTAACAGTAGACTGCTGTGACCTGAGCCCGCAGAGTTCCGGCCCATACTTTGTGACCTAGGCCTTAGATCATGAACTAACAAACCTTGACCATCCAGGACCGCTCTTAGGCGAACAGCCCCAATTGGCATGACTGGGAACTGTGTGCACAGTGGCCAAGCCTGACCCCTCAGAGCTGTGCGTAGACAAAAGTGGAGTTTACTCCTTCACACGGTACAAATCACACGGCAGGGAACGGCACACAAAGAAACTCAGTATAACCGTACTAAGTGTTACCCCCAAGCGAAGAGCACCCCAGCCTTCACCACAACCAGCACTCCAGCCACTCAGCAGCCAGCTGCCATCGTCCAGTATGCTCGCTACACTACGGTTACCAATTCTGTCTGAAGATAATTGATTCGCTGCCTACCGATCCTCTCTGTTACTCTAGGGCCTGATAGCCACTCAGTCTACTATAATATCGGGTCTATATAAACGGCAGTTATATAAATTGTGGTATGTACTTATTTATATTGGTGCCGAAGATCAAACGTAGGGTCTGCATATGGTTAAGTCATATATTAGCAATAAGCAGTAGCCCATATAAATATGCAGTATTTATGGGATTATATAAGCTATATAAAATAACTGTAACATTCAGGGAGTGTTAGATAATCAAACACACAGGCTTGACACAATTAAAGATGGACCCCATCGATCCACTGTCGATAATTAAGGTAATTAAGGTTTTAGGTATTCAAAAACCATACTTGAAAACCAAACCAAAGTCAATGAGGATCTATAGGCTAAAAAGGATAGTCAAAGGGCTGGAGAGATGGCTCAGAGGTTAAGAGCACTGGCTGCTCTTCCAGAGGTACTGAGTTCAACTCCCAGCAACTCTATGGTGGCTCACAACCATCTACAATGAGATATGGTGTCCTCTTCTTTCCGGCATGTAGGGATACACAGAATAAACAAATCTTTTTTTGTTTTTTCGAGACAGGGTTTGTCTGGGTAGCCTTGGAGCCTGTCCTGGAACTCACGGGCTAAGGTCCTTATAAAACCCTTCTTCAGACCTTCTCTGCTAAGGCTGCCCATTTTCCCAAGTTGTACAACCCTTCCTCCGGTCTATCTCGTCTTTGGGCAATAGCTGTTTTCTTTAACAGCGTGTTTATATACATCCATACGCCGACTCTAACCTAAAAGCCTTTCTTCATCTCCCTCTCCCTGTCAACTGCCGAGATTTACAGCTTGCCTGCCCTGTTGCTCTTTCGCTGGAATAAAATGGTTCTCAAGTGTCCTTCTCAGTCTACTTTTCAATTCTTTTAGTGAGATTAAGAAGACACAAAAGGGAACTCTAACAGGGGAAAAGCAAGACTATATGGTGGTAAGATTTCCATATTCTGTGAGAGTAGGAAAAAATGCTAGCTCTAACAGTCTACAAAGAGTTCACAGGCATGCACTTGGTAGTTTTTACAACCACTAAAAGAAGACTAATCAGTGTGAAAAACTATCAGACTTGTGATTTCGCTTGGTGGTAGACTGTTTCCCTTAAATGCACAATGCACAAAGTCCTGGGCTTACCACCCAGCCAACATCACCACTGTCACCAACCCAAAAGAGACAGTGGGGGAGAGCGGAAATAACTATCCAATATGCACAATTTGGGATAAATTAAAGTGGAATACTACAAAATGTTCAAAGTCTAACAGGAGGCAGAAACAGGCCGACAGTGTAGCTTAGTACACTTAAAGCCCTGAGCTCAACTCAGCACCAAAACAAACTAAGCAACCACACAAAGCCGAGAGAGTAAAGAATCAAAGAACGAAAGAGAGGATGTAGCCAGATGTGGTGGGGCACACTTTTAATCCCATCATGCGAGAGGCACAGGGAGGTGGATCTCTGAGAGTGTGAGGTCAGCCTGGTCTCCCTAGTGAAGAACCAAGCCTGTGAAGGCTACCTAGAGAGACCCTGACATCATCCTCATCCACACCCATCTCCACCATCACAGTAACAACAACAAAGGCGAGATCTAAACCTAAACACATCAATAATTACGTAACTATAGATAATCTAAAAAAACTACAAACATGATTACACGGATCTGCTAAGTGAATGTAGAACCGGAAGAAGAAAACCAGTAAGAACTAGTCAAATGGAAGTGGGGTGGCTCTGGGCACTAGCCTTCAGAAAAGGACATTACTGCGGCTAAACGGTGACTCTGCATTATAAAGGAAGGAGCAATACCCCAACACTAGAATGATCCTAACTCTGTCTGCAGCTAGCCTACACATTTCAAACTCCACAGCAAAAATGGGCAGAAGAACTGGGAAGAGAACCCAGAAAATGAACAACTCCAAACCAGAGACTGACAGCGGGGCTGTTAGTAGCAGGCTGGGCAGCAGCCTGTCTCCCTGGCAACACACCAATATCAAGAAAGGAGTAAATATCACAACCACTCCTCCTTAGAGTTGGAAACAATATGCAAGAGCTCCCAGATGCCTGCCCCTCTTCAAAGCTGCAAGTGCCCTTCGAAAAGGCGGAGGCCCATCAAGGAAAAGCTGTCTCTTCCTGGCAAAGAATGCATATTTCGCAGACTTTTTTTTTCTTTTTAAAAATCTATTCTTACACGATTTGTTTTAAAGCCTATCAATGGCACACATCCGGATTAGCCCAGAAGCCCGATCTTTAATACCTACAGACCCTGACTGCTAAGCCTGCCTGAAGCAGAACTTTCTCTGTTCCCACAATCTCCCATCTAGGAACACTGGCCATATTACTCCAGTCTGCAGACTGCTCTGGGCATTCTCATGCTCTCTGAATGACTCTTCCTCCCCGCCCCGCGGCCCCGCCCACTCTGAGCCATCAAGTATGTGATCTCAGGTCTCCAGGGCTGAGCTTGTCTGCTTTCCTGACCTTACTTACTTCAGAAAGTATAGCTTGCTCTCGGGCTCTGATGAGTCCCCTCCTCCCAGCAGCTGCTGAGACCTCCACCTTGCTTGACCTGTCTATTTTCCCCTAACTCTTAGAAACTGTCTCTCTCGTGTCCTTCCGAGAGAGCCAGCTTCCTTCTTCCACAGTCTTTATACAGCAGAAAACGTGGCCCAGATTAAAGCTAAATCTTCCCTTCTCAAAGATCTGGATTAGAAGTGGGTCATACCACTTCAACTGATTTAATTAAGAAAAAACCCGTCATCGGTGTGCTCAGCTGCTTCGGTTTTAGTTCATCCCAGACGCAGTCAAGTTGACAAAAAAGAATTGTCATCACAACTCCACCCCTTGTCAGTCTGACAGACAATCACATCCCCTTACGTCATGCTTCATTTCCAAATGAAATCAGTAACCAGGTCATAATTATCCCTAACATGATATAACTATCCCTTGTACAACGGCAAACACTTTAGAAATCTAGAATAGGTAGCCATGTCCCTTGAGGGATATTTTTCTGTATCTCAAACTTAAATGATAGCCACTGATAGTCTCTTAACTGATGTTACATGATAAAGAAGTAGAGAAAAGAAAACACAAGTAACTGTACAAACACATTCTTAACAAAATACTCACGTCAATTATAATCCTCTTTCTAAAACCTGGTCACGTGGTCTTTTGCTGCGGTTTATAGTTCCCTTCCTTTACTACCCATTCTTTATTTCCTCCACTCTCGGCTGCTCTTGGCTCTTTTCCTGCAGAAACGACCCATAGTTTCACTCTTCAAGCGTCTGTGCCCACTGTCGCCCTGCCTGGATTAGGACGTTGGAGTTTCCCATTGACTATAATCACGGGACATGGTAGCGTCAAGAGATGACCTAAAGAATCCCCTGCATTCCAGACAGCATCTTTCTTAAAGTCATTGTGGAGAAGCAATCCAATTTCCCCTTGGTAATCCGGATCAATCCACCCCTCCGAATACCACTATTCCTTTCTTAGTCCGCTGGCCTGAAGGGCGTCAGAAGACCATTCCAGTTCAATGGGATGTTTGCTGTGGTTCCAGGCAGGAACACTCCCTCTTCTGGAAAGAAAACTTCTAGACCAGCAGAACTTAAGATCACGGAACAGGATGCATCCCCAGTGGACCACTAGGGATCATAGTGAGTGGATCTACTCCCCTTTCCATCCCTTGATTCCTGGACACGTGGATGCGGGCTATGGGAGAAACCGTACCATACACTGGACCTAGATCCGAAGCAGGTCGCACTTCTCGAGAACCCCGTCCCCTCTCTCTAGTCTGTGGCCATCTGATTGGTGCTGTCACTGTGTCTTCAATAAAACAGTAAAGGCCATGTTTTAACAGTGCAAGAAGGAGACCACCTGGAAGTCAGCGTCAAAGGCCTGAAATGAAAACTCCACCCCTCCTGCTGCCTTGATCCCTGACCTGTAGCCTCCAGAAGCTGAGGAGGTGAGTTCCCACTGATCTGTGGTATCTGTAGGACCATCCTCAACAAACACACGCAGAGAAGCACCCAGGTAGGATCCAGATGCCCCTGGGCTGTCAGGTAGAAAAGAACATGCAATCGTATCTTGATAGTTAGGAAAATGCATGCTCCATCCAGAAAAGACATGCTGCCATATACAGCACGCAACCACCTGCCCACGCGTGACCTGTAAGGCCCGGCGTTCCACTTGTCTAAGCTATAGGCGCTCTTGCCTCCTCGGGCCTTGAAGTCACCCAGGAACAGCACACGCTTCTGTGGTTTAGATGATTAAGCGGTACCGAGGGCACTCCGTTTCTTGGGCTGCATTCTATCGGCAGCAGAATTCAACGTTCACCTTTGCTTCCAAATCCTACACCTCCTGAGTTACAAAACGACCTTACATGTGGAATTGGACCTGATGTCTTAAAAGTCATCACTTCTTTTATGTTACAAACCTGTTCTAAATATCTTTTCAAGAGATTTTCAGCGTTCATCACCAAGTATCCACGGCCCGGGAGACACCTGCTCTGCCAGGCTAAATGGTAATTTCCATAGAGCAAGCTGCTACCATTCGATGAGAGGTCCAGTGCCATTTGAGTTTGGAGCCGCACACCGCGTGTGAACTGCTTCACTGCCTGATGAAGGGACCACAGGTGAGCATCAGAGGGCACCAGGCACCAGGGTATCATGGGTAGAAAGGAGGCTGAGTTTCTCAGTGTGCCCACAGAAAGTAAGTATTCATCAGGCTGGAGGTGTCACATGTTCTCACATGCCACTCCCATGGTGGGGTCATCCCAGCATCCTGATCATAGCCACTCCCATGGTGGGGTCATCCCAGCATCCTGATCATAGCCACTCCCCTGGTGGGGTCATCCCAGCATTCTGATAAGAGAAGCAGAATGATGCTCTCAGAGGTCCCCTGGGCATAGAGCGGCATAGTCACAGGCACACACACACACACACACACACACACACACACACACACACACACACTGATCCAAGCTAGATAATGTATGTCTGTTTAGGGCTGAGCAACTGGACTTGTGGGGTCAAGGCCAGAGTTAGCAGCCCAAACTGGCCCAGTCCAGCCGCTCTCCTTCACCCTGGCCCTTCTCGTGGATGCTGAAGCGAGGCAGGCCTGGCGGGTAAACACAAGCCAGGCCCTAACCTATGAAACGCACCCTCAGACAGTTCCGTTCAGCCCTGTCGCTGCATGCCATGCTCCATCACGTCAGTACCCAAGAAAACAATGAAGCGACTTTTGCAAAAACTTACCAGTTAACTACATTTTGAAACAAAGAACATTGAATAACTAAACTCATGTTTTTTTACCAAATGATGATGACTTGATCATTTTCCCTGTATCTGGGCAACCTGAGGCAGACAGCTGAGAACACAGACGCTCTTGTGTTTAGACAAGCTGTCCTTCAACAACTCCAGGCTCACGAAAGGACTACTGAGGTTCAGCCTCATGGCACAGACCTGTAGTGCAGGCTACGGAGGAGGCTGCAGCAGTAGAAGCAAGAGTTCAAGCCCTGTCTGGGCTATGGAGTCATTCCAAAGCCAGCCCGTGGGACTCAGCAAGACAGTCTCAAAAATTGAAAAACAAAAACTCCTGGGCTGAAACTGCACAAAAAGAGTGAAAATCAGAACAGCAAGACTGAGGTTCAACCTGTTTTCCGAGACAGCGCTAGGAGACTAGAGGAAACAGTGAGCCCAGATATATCCTCAGTCGGGACAGCAACCCCAGGAGAAAATCAAAGACATCATTTCTAAGGGTGGCCAGACAAGCATTGTAGACCATGTCAGGTCCTTCTGGCATTGGAGGGCACTGTACGGATGTGATGTACCTGTATATACGCAGGCAAAATGCTCATACACATAAAATGAAAATACATCTTTTAAAAAGGCTATCTGGGCTGGAGAGATGGCTCAGTGGTTAAGAGAACTGGCCGCTCCTCCAGAGGTCCTGAGTTCAATTCCCAGCAACCACACGGTGGCTCAATAGCATCTGTAATGAGATCTGGTGCCCTCTGACTTAAAGTCGTTCATGCAAATGAAGCACTCATAACTTTAAATAAATAAATAAAAAGGCTATCTATGCACGTATGTGGGTCTGAGTATGGGGACAGGCTATGAGACTAGACAGAGACCACAGGAAGGGGAAAGGGGAAGGGAAAAGAGGTGCAAATGAGGAAGTAGGGAGGCCAACAGGACACAGCAGACATGGAGTCAGAGAGAAAACTACCAGGAAGTCAGGCAGAGAGATGGGGGGGGGGCGGGGAGAAACGGAGAGGGAGATCAACAAATCAAATTAAGTTTGTACGCTCTGATGTAACCTGGTACTTCGTGAGACAGTTTACGAAACAAAACTAAGTAGTTTGCTTGCCTAACTATGGCACACGAGCGAAGAGAAACGATGACATTTCTGCCAAAAGAAACAAGGTATCAGCTGATTTTTCTTCCTCTTTTACGCGCAAACGACAGCCCTCCAGAAAGCAGAAATCCCAATGTTTCTGTACACCCTGCTCACAGGCATCAGAAATCTGTGCTACGTCTTTCCGAGCTGCTCCGTTTCCTCCCATGTGCTACAATGGCTAAACCCCACACTAAATCAACTAAGCAAGGGCCGCTGGCTGCCACTTTTATCACAGAGGTAACTGCTATGCTATGCTAAAGTGGGCAAGATGCTTCTACCTAAAGACTATCCATGCAAGTGTGGAGGCACACGTCTTTAACCCAGCACTCAGGAAGCAGAGGCAGGCAGATCTCTCTGAGTTCAACTTCCAGGCCAGCCAGCGCTATAAGAAGTCTCAAAACAATAAACGGAAAGCAAACGAGCAAACAAAGGAATTGGAAAAATGGCTCTGTGGCTCAGAGCACTTGCTGCCCTTGCAGAGGACCCACCCAGGTTCAGTTTCCAGCACCCACACAAGAACTCATGATGACTACAACTTCAGACTCAGAGGATCTAACGCCCTCCTCTGGTCTCAGAAGGCATGGCACGCAAACACACATACACACAAACACGCACGCACGCAGAGCAAGCACACATGCATGCACGTGCACACACGCGCACAGACAACGCTCATATACATAAGACAAAACAAACACGCCTTTAAAAAGCCAAACAACATACCCTAGCCCAGCTCTGCAAAAGGAGGAATTCCCTTTTAGAACACAAAAGTTCCACATTTCAAAAGCAGCAACTCCAAACAAGCTCAAAAGAACAGTTTCAACAACAACAACTCAATCTTCCAGGGTACCCATCCTCAGCTGGCAGCCCCTCCAGCCCCTCCCACGACCCAGTGGTCTCTATGCCACCTGGTACTCCTGCCCCATGCTCATGCCTGGGCACGAAGCAGTCTGGGTCACTCCAGATGGCCATTCTTCCTTTTATGTTAACTGCGGAATGCATCGTTCTCATCGCTTCCCTCTCCGGCCTGTATCTTCAATAGCTTTCTCTGCCACAGGCGTGCTGCCCAATCCATGTCCTATGGGATTCCGGCATGCTCACCACAGCAACAAATACAAATCTCTTGTCTATTTCTTTCATTCATTCATTCATTCATTCATTCATTCATTGTGTGTGTGTGTGTGTGTGTGTGTGTGTGTGAAAGAGAGGGGGGGGAGGGAGGGAGGAGATGTGGAAATCAGAAAACAAGAGACAGAGTGAGACAGACAAACAGACAGACAGACAGAGAGGGAGGAATGTGGAAATCAGAAAACAGCTTTCCAGAGTGCATTCTCAGTCCCCTTTGTTGAAGCTGTCTCTGCATTGCTGTGCTAACAGGGCTCACGGGAGTCCAGCTGAGTCTCCTGCCTCCACCTCTACCTCGCCTCCCATCTGCAAGGAGGATTGACTTGCTCACACCTAGCCCTGCTCCACATCCGGCTTTTGACACAGTCCCAGGGAACTCACCAGGCTTACAGAGCGAGCACTTTTACCTACGGAGCCATCTCCCGAGCCCTGCCTCTGTCTACTTTATAGACAAAAAGGACTGTTTATGAAAAGAGAAAAAGCCAGGCGGTGGTGGCACACATCTTTAATCCCAGCACTTGGGAGGCAGAGGTAGGCCAGATCTCTGTGAGTTCAAGTCCATCCTGGTCTTCAAAGATCCAGAACAGTCAAGGCTACAAAGAGAAACCCTGTCTTGAAAAACCAAAAAAGCAGGGGTGGGAGGACAGGGGAGGGATGGGGGGACGGGATGGGGGGTACACGACACGGGACGGGGGGGCATATATTCTATAGGATAGAGTTAATTCTCTTGTAACAAACAGTCCAGGGTCATCTTTGGCTCCTCCACTGGTATCCTTTTTGTCCTGCCATAGTGGGGTTCCAAAGCTGTGTCTCTACAGTTCCCATTGTGCCCAGTGATCTCAGAAAGAAAACACTAGCGAAACTCCAGCGCTGACCAATTTGACAGATGCCTGGATCATTGGCACAAGTCTCCCTGTCGGGGCCTGGTCTTTCCTCCACAGTGTGAGATTCCCAGACACTGCATGAACTACTCACTACGGAATGTTTCCTTCTGATTGTGACATCCCTTTATCTATAACACAGCACACGGAAGAGACAAAAGAAGAAAATACATCCAGCTCATCTTATTCTAACACGTGGACCGTTCCTCCCACGGTTGTCTCTGATGCTTAGGAGGACAGCCACACCACAGACAGGGAGCTGCCGGGGTCCAGAATAGACTGCTGGGTAGTCTTCAGTGAAAGAAACCGAAGCAGAGCCTTGAGGCACCAAGCAGACAGCTCCAGCCACCGGGCGAGCAACTCCTGCACCAGCGTGGGTTCCCAAGGCTCCCTTTCACCCGCGGACCATCTCCATAACCTGCCTGTGGCAGCCTGGGCACTCACGCTCAGACACAAGGACAGTGCAGCTGCTCCCTCAGAAGGGCAGAGGTACACTCGTGCCCCTGGAACCTCCTGGAGAGCTAACAAATTACCCCCGGGTGCTCATCACTGCGGCTGGAAGTTATGACTTCCCCAGCTCTCTGCTTCTCGGAAGGAAAGGAACTGCCTGTTGCTGCCACCACTAACAGCCTGTGTGTATCCGCAAGCTCCTGAAGGACAGCTAAGGATTCCATCCTACACACGATCAATACTCCCTGGTCCCCGCCTCCCTTGCTATCCTCACAGTTCCTATGAAGCAGCAAGCAAAACTCCAGGTTTTGAGACAGAGCAACTATTTGATTCGGGTCCTGGTTAACTTTCTGTCAACTCGACACAAGCTGGAGTCATCTGGAAAGAGGAACCTTAATTGAGAAGACGCCTCCATCAGACTGCCTGGAGGCAAGTCTGCCAGGCATTTTCTGAATTAATGACCGGTGTGGAAGGGTACATCCCCATGACTGGGTACCACGCCTGGGCAGGTGGTCCTGAATGGTAGTGGACCTCTGTGAATTCAAGGCCAGCCTAGACTACAGAGTGAGTTCCAGGACAGCCAGGGTTACGTCTGTCTCAAAACTAAAAGAAAAGAAGGTACGCTGAGCAAGCCATGGGGAGCAAGCATTCCTCTCTGGCTTTTGCTTCAGTTCCCGCTTCCATATTCCTTCCTACCTTGAGTTCTTGCCCTGACTGCCCCCAATGATAGAATGTAACAGGAGATGAAAGTCAAATTACCGTTCTCTTCCTCCCAAATTGCTTTTGCTTATGAAGGTCAGCGTACGACTAGAAAACAAACCAAAGAACTCATCTCCCTCAGGGGTCACACCACCTGTAGACGATCTTTCCTCTCGTCCCGTCCTTCCTCTTACCCAGAAGAGCTGAGTCTTATCAGACAGCCTAGCCTCTTAAGTCCTCAGCCAGCCTCTTTTCCCTAGGCACGGCCACAAGGAATCTCGGTCCTCCACGGTCCTGGGTGAGCACTCCCCCAGGGTCCCCTGAGATCATCAATAACCTGTCTGTGGCCCACTAAGAGGATCTGGCACACCCGCCTACTCCACACCCTATTCCCAAATCTCTACCAAGGTTCCTGCCCTCACACTGGCTGGGTTGAAAATGTCTATCAGCCCCATCGTCTTCACCTTATAGGCAGTGAGATATTCCACAGACCGCCCAGAGCACAGAGGCCTGTATCCTTAGGTGTCAACGGTAGCTCACAAGGGACCGTCCCGGAGATGGCACTCTACGGCTGCCACTGTGCACCTCGCTCGCCTCAACAAGAGGACAGAGGAAGGGACCCAGAGGAAGAGGGCTTTGCTGTGTTGTTGTGGTGGTTTAGGTCAATCATAATCCTAACCGCCCAGCTGGCTCCCCACAGCCTTCAGAATAACCGTGTCCAGATATTTAGCCATCTACCAGGACAAATGCGGAGAGGACCTCCTACACAAAGCTCATGAAGTCACCGTCGCCATACCTGCACACAGAGGACTCCTAAGAAAGAGAACGCCTGCGGGGAAAGCCTCAGCTGTGGCCTGTATTTTCAGGCCGTTTGTGACCCAGCATAGGAAGGATTCTGACGTCATGTGATTCGGAGCAGAAGGTGAATCCAGGTTAGGGGTACCCTCACGGCCAAGGCAGACACAGATCAGAGGCACGCTTACGGCTTAGTAAGAGGAACAGCGTTTGATGGAAGAAAACACCCACAATGTGCCCGACAAGCGGCTAACACAGAGAACACAAGGGACTCAAGCAATGTGACAACAGAAAAAGCAAAGAATCCCATTCTCAAATAGACACAGGACATTTCAAAAAAGACAAATGGGCATCTCTCAAAAGATGCGACGCTAATTACTTCCCGAATCATCAGGGAAATATGAACCAGAACCACAATGAGGGAATCTCCTCTTCCTGATGGGAATGACCATTATTAGAAAAAGTGCTGGTGCCGGGCGGTGGTGGTGCACGCCTTTAATCCCAGCACTCGGGAGGCAGAGGCAGGCGGATCTCTGTGAGTTAGAGACCAGCCTGGTCTACAGAGCTAGTTCCAGGACAGGCTCCAAAACCACAGAGAAACCCTGTCTCAAAAAACCAAAAAAAAAAAAAAAAAATGCTGGTGAGGATGAGAGATGGGAGCATCAGGAGATGGAGTGAGCTGGTACAGTCGCTATGGGAAAGTACAGAGGTTCCAAAAAAAAAAAAAAAACTAAAAATAGGTCTACCGTAAGACCCAACAATTCCAATACTTGGTCTTTATCCAAGGAATTAAAACTACTTTGTCAAAAAAAAAAAAAAAAAAAAAGGCAGCTAAACTCCTGCTCACAATAAGGGCCCTTTAATTTGCTTATAATTTGCATTTCTCTTAGATTTCTCTTAGGCTCTGACTGAGCGCACTCCTATACAGCAGCCAGTTTTTGCTTCTCTTCCCCCACCCCGCCACCCCCTTCACGTCCAGCAGGCATGGGTTGCTTCTTCTTTGCTTTGAACCTTCTTCACCAATTCCTGAAGTCATTCGCTAGACTTCCGCGTCGACAGACCAGCTGCGAGCGTGTTTCCAGTCCAGCTCTGCGCGCTTCCATTTCACTTACTTGTTGGAAACCTGTCTTCTCTTGTGTTTCCTCGAAGGGGTAGGAGCGGCAGGAGACTGAAGTGAGCAGCCACTGCGAGGTCCTAAGTTTCAGCACGCCAGACTTGTCGGTCTTTCACTCTCGAGTTTCCTCTTTTACTTCTAAATTCACCAAGGAGCTGCCAGCCCCAGCCCCGGGAAAGAAGTAGTTTCTAATAGTCCAGGACTCAACAAACTGCTGATGTCACTACCAGAAGCCAAAAATAAAATAAAAAATAAAATTAAAAAAAAAAAACCCTCATGAGAGACAGTGTTGGAAGCCAATGAGTAATCCCACAGAATTAATGATGTAGAAATAGTATTTGTTCTGCATAAAGTTCAATAAACGGATGATGAGAATTTTCTAGGCAACTTTTCAATAAACGATGCTGGCCAAACTGGATAGCCACCTGCAGCAGAACGAGATCACGTCCTTGCCGTCACTCTGTACGAAAGCAGTTCAAACCGGATCACAAACCTTAATTTATAAACCAGGCATGGTGGCAGGACTTTAATCTCAGCACCTGAGAGGCAGAGGCGGGAGGATCTCTGTGAGCGGGGCAGTCAGGGTAAAGAGAAAGAGAAACTCTGACTGGGGGTGGGGTGTGTGTGTGTGTGTGTGTGTGTGTGTGTGTGAGAGAGAGAGAGAGAGAGAGAGAGAGAAGGGGTAAGGGGTGGGGGAGTGGGAGATGGGTGTGGAATGGATGGAGGACCCACTGATGACAAAACAAAACCAGAACTATAAAATGCTTCAGCGTAAAAAGTATAGCTCTAAGATTAACAAGTTTTTTTTTTTTTTTTTTTTTTTTGGTTTTTCGAGACAGGGTTTCTCTGTGGCTTTGGAGCCTGTCCTGGAACTAGCGCTGTAGACCAGGCTGGTCTCGAACTCACAGAGATTCGCCTGCCTCTGCCTCCCAAGTGCTGGGATTAAAGGTGTGCGCCACCACCGCCCAGCCAACAAGTGGTTTTGACAACAAATTAAAATGAGTTTTGTACACAAATAAAGATAAGAATAAACACATAACCTATGGAACAGGTGAAAATCTTTGATAGCTACATGTCACTATTATCTAGAATGTATATTTACATATTATTTAGAATATATATATATATATATATGTTGTCTTAAGATGCTTTCTATCTCTGTGATACACACCATGATCAACATACCTTGGGGACAAAAGAGTTTAAATAAGCTCACACTTCCAAGTACGGATCCACCACTGATAGAGGTCAAGGCAGGAGTCACGGAAGGCAGGAACCTGAAGACACCAACTGAAGCAAGACCATGGGAATTCTGCGTAATGGCTTGCTCTCTGTGGCTTACTCAGCCACCGTATTCTTCTATGGCACAGAATGGCCAGAGATGGCCCCTCAGTGGACTGGGCCTTCATCAGTCAACAGTCAAGAAAACGTCCCACAGACCGATACAGTGGAGGCAACTCTTCAACCAAGACTCCCTCTTCCCATACATGTTCAAGCATGATAGTCAACTCTTCAACCAAGACTCCCTCTTCCCATACATGTTCAAGCATGACGGTCAAGTCAGCAAAAACGAACTAGCACAATTGTAAAAATTAAACACACACAGAAATCCTACCTACTAATAAATGGACACATAAAATGAATATAGCTCTCAAAAGAAGTACAAATGATCAATAAATATTTTTAAAAGAACTTAGCATCTTTGGTCATCAGAAGAATGCAAATTAAAGCTACTTTGAAACTCCATCTCATCCCAGTCAGAATGGCTACCCTCAAAGGGAAACAAAAATGAGGGGTCCCCAGGATGACTCTGGATAAAAGCAAGGTGCTTCTGCAGAAAACCCAAATTCAGTTCTCAACATTCACGTCCGACAACTCACAACAAGCTGTAACTCCAATTCCGGGGGATGCAACACACTCTTCTGGCCTCTGTAGTAGGCATCTACACTCCGGTGCACATACCATAATTAAAAATAGACCAAACTTTAAAATACGGTAATAAATGCCACTGACTGAGGACACAGGGGAAGGACCCTTATTTACAACAGGTGGGGGGGGGGTGACCTGATATATAGCCACTGCTCTACTCCATACTCTACAAGAGATACTTGCACATCCATGTTGATTGCAATTCTTTCCACAGCATCCAGGGAATGGAATGAGCCCAGATGCTATCCATTGACAGAGTAGAAGACAGTAAAAACATGGTAGAGACAATGGAATTTTATTCAATCATAAAGAAAAACAAAATTGTAAAAAAATTTCCAGGAAAATGGAGCTGCAAATGCCTTGCTTGTCTTTTAAGGATTTCATACGATGTCTCTTTTACATTAGCCTCCAACCCTCCCCCCAAGTTCCACCCTCAACTTCTCGCCCCCCCCCTTCTTATTTTAATAACCCACTGACTCCAACTTGAGCTGCCCACAAATTCCTGGGTATGGGGTCATCTATTGGAGCATGGTCAACAGAGCAGGAACCACAACCTTAAAGCAAAAGGACTGTCCCTCTAGAAGCCACCAACTGTCCATAACTCTTCTGTTAGGGGTTGGGGCTTAGGAATCCCTCTCACCCTGTGTTAGAATGTTGACTCGCTTGTTCTTTTTTTTTTTTTTTTAAATATTTTATATATTTATTTATTATATATACAACATTCTACTTCCATGTATGCCTGCAGGCCAGAAGAGGGCGCCAGACCTCATTACAGATGGTTGTGAGCTACCATGTGGTTGCTGGGAATTGAACTCAGGTCCTCTGGAACAACAGTCAACTCTCTTAACCACTGAGCCATCTCTCCAGCCCGACTGGCCTGTTCTTATCCAGGCCTTGTGCAGGAAACCACAGCTGCTGTGGACAACTGCAAAGCCTGATATTAAGTTAGGCGACCCAGGCTCGGAAAGAGAAATACCACATGATCTCTCCCAGTGGATAGCCTAGCTTCTAAAGATTATATGTGTGTGTTTAAATGAGAAGCCAGAAAACTAGAAGGGGGCCCATGAGATGAAACACAAGAAATGAAGGGGAGTCGGGTGTGGTGATGCACGCCTTTAACCCCATCCCTCAGGAGGCAGGGGCAGGCAGATCTCTGAGTTTGAGGCCAGTCTGATCTACTGAGTGAGTTTAAGGACGGCCAGGCATACATAGAGAAACCCTGTCTCAAGAAACAAACAAAACAAAAAGTGAAGGAGGGGACGCTGAGAGCAACAGAACACATGAGATAAGAAAGGGGAAGAGGGGGTAACTGGGGAGGAGGGGTGCAGCAAGAAGAGGGGGGAAGGGAAGTGGGGAAAGGAAGCTACGACTTCTTATAGCCGCGGCGCCTGTTTCTGGGGAAGGGAAGTTAGGAGTGTCACTTCTTCCAGGACGAGCAACTCAGCTGCCCCCACAAAAAAAAAAGAACACTGATCCTATCTCTGTGGGAGGTGGCTGCTCTCTAAAACACAAGTCACTGAAGCACAACTAAAAACCCCTAAAAGACAGAAATGGGGTTTCAACTTGAAAGTCAGAAAAGCAAAACTGCCGGCCACTGGTTCTTGCCTCTACCTCAATCCGAAATGGCAATCCTGCCTCAAGGAATCTCAGAATGAGACTGAGAGCTGTCTCCTCCCGTTTTACAATCCTCTCTATTTCTGGGATTAAAGGTGTGCACCACTACTGCCTGGTTTCTATGGCAATTAGTGTGGCTACTGGGATTAAAGGTGTATGTCATTGCTGCCTGGTCTGTAAGGCTGGCCAGTGTGGCTGTTTTCTGAGCCTCAGGTAAGCTTGATTTACTAAAATACAAATGAAATGCCACTATAAGTCACCCCTGTGATAGCTATCTAGGGAGGTCACAGTCAAAGGCAAATTCTAGTCTGGACTTATCTATGATGATATATTTAAAGAAAATAAATTTTAAGGTCAGTAAAGCAGGCTACCCTAATTTACACAGGTCTTGTCCAATGAGCCAGAGGTCTCAAGACAAAAGAACGCTGACACCCCCAAGAAAGAGGCAGTTGTGTTTCCAAATGGTCTTTGGTCTCAGACCGCATTATCAGCTCTTCCCTGAGGCACCAGCCAGCCTGTTTGCCTGCTCCAGAAGGCAGAATTTGGACTTGCAACTCCTTAAGATGGTTCTCACTGTCTCTGTCTGCCCGCCCCCACCCACACATACCCACACACATATAACCTATCTGTTCTGTTTTTCAGGAGAATCCCTGCTAAAACACTGACTACCACCCCCACTTGTGTGATCAGAGCAAACAGCAAAAGACAAAATCCTCTGAGTCTGGTGTGTGGGACAGAAACAAGGATGAATGTCGACAGCCTCTGAGATTCTCGTGTCCAAACATGCTCACAGTCAGCAATCTCCGAAGGCAGGGACCCCAGTGAGCCAAGAGAAGCGGCTTTGTACAGCTCCCCGCTTTCGTAGAGACCGGTGCATGCGTGGTTTGTTGCTGATGACAAACAATGCTTTAAAACGGATGCGCCTAGGCTGGGTGGTAGTTTAGTGGGGCAGGAGCACCAAGTACGGCCCTGGGTTTGTGATTCTGTGTCAGGACGGAAAGGTTACGTCAGGGGCACACAGGAAGGGAGCCCTCCCTCCAGAGTCTAGACTGCCAGCACAATGGGCAGAATTTGCTGTGAAGGTTGTCAAAACAGAGACACTACCTCCTTTACACAGCAACGAACCAGGCTTACGACCTGAATGTCTATCACCCTGGGCAAGCGTTCTAGATTCATTTCCGTTGCATCCTTTCCACGGCCAAGAGTAGAGGCAGAAGAAACGCACGGACCCTTGCTTGCTCTCGGCCAGCTTTCTTTATACTGTTCCCCGCCTAGGGAATGGTGCCACCCACAATAGGCCTTCCCCCATCAGCTCACAACCAAGACAGTCCTGCACAGGTATGACCCAGCTTGAGCTAGACAACCTTTCGCTGAGCTGCCCTTCTCAGGGGATTCCGGGAGTCAAGCTGCCAAGCTAATCAGCACAGGAGGGCCTCACTCCCGTCCTGGGCATTTCAGTGCAGATATCCCAACCCCTACATCACTGTGATCTAGAGTTTTACCAATCAACTACCATCATGCCAGCTGCACAGAAGGAGCCACACTGCGATGTCATTTGAATCCCTTAGTGAGCTTTTAAAGACAATAACTTCTGATGTCACCAAAGTCCTATACATGGCTACTGGAAGGACAATTAAGCATGCCTTTCTCTCTCTCTCTTTCATTTTTTATGATTTATTTAATTTTATTTTATGTGCATTGGTGTAAAGGTGTCAGATCTCCTGGAACAGGAGTTACAGACAGTTGTGAGCTGCCATGTAGGTGCTGGGAATTGAACTTGGGTCCTCTGGAAGAGCAGTCTTAACCACTGAGCCATCTCTCCAGCCCCCTATTTTTATTTTTACGAGACAGGGTTTCACTGTAGCTTTGGAGTCTGTCCTGGAACTAGCTCTTGTAGACAAGGCTGGCCTCGAACTCACAGAGATCCGCCTGCCTCTGCCTCCCAAGTGCTGGGAAGAAAGGCGTGTGCCACCACCACCCAGCTCCATGCCTCTATCTCTTTCTTAGCTCTTGTACTGAATATCCAAGTTAAAATTTTCTTTTAATAAATTACAGCCTCTGGTTCATACTGGCCAGGCTTGATATTTTGGCAAGGTGAGTCAAGATCCTCAGAATATTAGAGACTTCCTCAGGCTGCCAAGGACAGTGTGGAGTTGTGCCCTGTGTCCCCACTGACAATCCTTCAGATCAATTCTGCCTTCCCAGAGTGGCTCCAAGGAGACATCGATATTCATGCCAACTGTCCTAGGCAGAACAAGGACTCACATTCAGAAATGGAACCCACTGCTTTCTGAATATCGGTTTTTCTTCTCTGTGGGGCAAAAATCCCTCCATGAGCTTGGGAAATGACAAGGAGAGAGCTTGGCAAGTTCGGCCAGGAGAGCACTTGAGATGCGAATACAAATCACAGGCGTTGGGAGCTCAAGTTCAGTGTCCACCCTTTCTGCCTCCACAGCCTGGAGTGGAGAAGCAACCCTAATCTAGGTGGCTGGGGACCAACTAGGAAGATGAATGAGTTTCTGCTATGCTCACCATCCCGGCCCCTGCCACCTGCTCAGAAGCAGAAGCACAGTCTGCGGTCTTCGGGACCACAGGCAGAGAGAAGCCTTTGGTGACCAAAATACCAACGCTGTGTTTTAATGTTCTGGAAGCCTTATAAAACCAGGCAACACCTGTGCGACAAGGCTCCTTGTAGCCATCAGTTCTCCAGATAAAGAGAACAAACAGCAAAACGCTGAACTAAATCACAGTATGCACCCAGTTTGCATTACGTGGGATGCTCAAATTGAAAGGCAGAGATATACACAATGTCTGAACACCCAAAACACAACAAAACAAAACAAAATCCACAGGAGCCAACCACACACAGCCCACGAGAAACGTGTTTTAAGTTTAAAGACACAAAGGAAAGAAAATGAAAGAACTGGAAACGTGCATGGTGGAGTAAGCTTTTAACCTGAGCGCTCGGAAGGCGGAAGCAAGTGGGATCTCTACGGAGTCAAGGCCAGCTTGGTCTACATAGCAGGTGCCAAGCCTGCCAGGGACACACAGAGAGACCCTGCCACAAAAACAGCAAAGGCACAACAAGCAAAGCCAAGCCAAGAAAGTATGGAAGTAGCTGTCACCCGGATATACAGAAAAAGAGGCTTGAGGACAAAATAAATAAATAAATAAATAAAAGTTTCCGAAAGAAACACAGCCATACGCGGTGGCACTTGCTGGTCACCCCATCATTCAGAAGGCTGCGGCAAGGGAGTGGTTATGGGATTGAGGCCACAGCATGCACCTTACAACACTGTCCACAATGCAGCTGCAGAAAACACTGTTAAGAGTTAGTTATTAAAGAATTCAACAAAGCTGCAGGATGTAAAACACGACCAAAAAAAATAGCATGCAGATAGTGACTACGGAACTATCTGGCTTGTAAGGCACAAGCCAATCTAATAAATCTGCTTTTATGAGGTTATCTAGACGAACAGAGTCCTAATATGCCTCTCTAGCCATTGCTTGCTAAGTGAAACACATCAAAAACCATGACTTGGACAGACACCCAGTGAGAGGGACTGGGAGGACAGCCCGAGAGAAGGAACGGCAGGCTGCTGTGACAGATTCCACAGATGCCTGAGGGACCGACACTTGGAGGGCAGTATTTTCTACCCTTTTTTAAATAGTTTTTAAACTTGCAGGCTTAAGAATCTGACGGTCTGGCTTTTCGTGTGGTTTTGGAACTCCTATTTCATCTGACAGTTCTTCATCTGCGAAGCATAAATAATACCTACTACACCTATTTCGGGGGACTGTGAGAATAATTAAATGTGAACTGCTGAGAAGTCAGCAAACTACAGGACGCCTCCTTTTATGTAAAGAACTTTACAGGCAGACAGCCGTACCCACTCACTGCCCCTGCTGCTCGGGATGCTACAGCACAGTAAACAAGATCCCTAACTATTCACGACTTGCACCTCTGCAGGAAAAAAGCAATAATGCCCCAAACAGGAAGCAGTAAGAAAGTGAGCAAAATAATTGTCATTCTGTGGTGGTTTGAGCAGGTACGGCCCCACAGGCTTCTCTACTGGGATGCCCTGTCATCTGGAAGTAGCAGTATTTGAGGATCAGAAGGTGACTCTCAACCTTCCTAATGCTAAGACCTTTAATACAGTTCCTCGTGTTATGGTGACCCCCCCAACCATAAAACTATCTTCATTGCTACTTCATAGCTGGAATCTTGCTACTGTTATGAATCATGATGTAAATATCTGATATTTCTGATGGTCTTAGGCAACCCCTGTAAAAGGGTCATTCAAAAACCAAAGGGGTAGAGAGACCCACAGGTTGAGAACCACTGGACTGGAAGGATTAGGAGGCGTGGCCTTCTTGGAGGAAGTGCTTCACTAGGGTTGGGCTTAGAGGTTTCAAAAGCCCACGCCAGACCCAATCTCTCTGCCTGGGAATCAGGATGTAGTTCTCGGATACTGCTCCAGAGCCATGTTCCTGCCCTGATGATAACGGACCAAACTTCTGGAAATGTAAGCCAGACCCCAATTAAATTCTTCCTAGAGTCGCCTCTGCCATGGTGTCTCTTCACAGCGACACACCAGTGATTAAGATGCTTTCTAAATGAGAAATGTGAGCCTGTACACAGGATAGAGACAGAAGAAGCAACTGCAGTGGAGATAATTTATTTTTTAATAGTGATGATGATGCAAACCTTTTTTTTAAAAGATTATTTATTTATTAAATTTACAGTGTTCTGCCTGCATGTATGCTTGCCCACCAGAGGAGGGCGCCAGATTTCATTATAGTTGGTTGGGAGCTACCAAGCTGTTGCTGGGAATCGAACTCAGAACCTTTGGAAGAGCAGCAGTGCTCTCAACCGCGGAGCCATCTCTCGAGCCCAGGATAAACGTTAAAATACTGGGAAGTGGTGGTGCACACCTTTAATCCCAGCACTTGGGCGGCAGAGGAAGGCGGATCTCTGTTGAGCTTGAGGTCAGCCTGGTCTATGAATTAAGTTCCAGGAGTACACAGGCCAACACTACACAGAGAAACCCTGTCTGGAAAACAACAACAACAACAACAATAAAAAATAGATAAATAAATAAATAAATAAAGACTCAAAAAACAAAAAACCCACAGTGTGAGGGGCTGGAGAGCTGTCTCCGTGATTAAGAGCACTGGCCACTCTTCCTTCCAGAGGACCCAGGCTCAATTCCCAGCATCCACACAGCAGCTCATATTTGTGGAAACTCCTGTCCTAGGGGATCCAATTCCCTCTTCTGGCACCAGGTACATACATGGTATACAGACATTCATGTTGGCAAAATACCCATACATATAAAAATAAATAACTTTAAAAGGCAACATCACTGAGAGAAGACATAGAAGACCGATCAAACCCATTATAACACATCCACACTAAAGAAAAGTCAGTGGGGCCGGGCGATGGTGGCGCACGCCTTTAATCCCAGCACTCGGGAGGCAGAGGCAGGCGGATCTCTGTGAGTTCGAGACCAGCCTGGTCTAGAGCTAGTTCCAGGACAGGCTCCAAAGCCACAGAGAAACCCTGTCTCGAAAAACAAAAAAACAAAACAAACAAAAAGAAAGAAAGAAAGAAAGAAAGAAAGAAAGAAAAGAAAGAAAAGAAAAGTCAGTGACCATGGCACTCCTAGTACCCTGTCATGTAATTAATATCCATACCTATTTCCATTCGTGCAATTACACGTGATGCAATTGTGTAGATACACACTAGAACACATCAATGCCATGCAACAACACACGACTATATTATACAGTCAATAGAAGGTTCGGTTGGACTCTTGGTATAGAGCAACATTTAAGGATCGCCAAGACCGTCAAACAAATGAGCACAATTAAGGGAAAATGTGTAACACATGAAATATGATCTATGTTTTTAAAAAGTCCCATTTAAACAAATAAAGCTAAAGACATAGCAGAATGCCGCTTTCAGAACACATACAGTTCTATACGATCTAAAAATACCATTGGGGTGGAGTTTGTAAATTTCCTCACCTTTAAAAAACTACTATTTCAGGCTAGGTTGTACCTTATCTCTGTGATCTCAGAGGCTGGGGTGGAGGCAGAGTGGTGCACACACCTCCAATCCCAGCATTCAGGGGGCGGAGGCAGGAGAATCAGGAGTTCAAGCCCCACGTGGACTTCATGACCCCTTCCTCTACCTACACACAAAAAGGCTAAGGTAGAAAGGACCATGAGTTCGAAGCTGACTGGGCCACATAATAAAACCCTTTCTCAAATGGAGGAGGGGGCTGGAGAAATGTGGAGAAATGACTCCTAAGTTAAGAGCTCTCCAAGAGGACATGGGTTCAGTTCCTAGCCCCCACAGGGCAGCTCCTAATAGTCTGTAACTCCCGTTCCAAGAGATCCAACGCCCTCTTTTGGCCTCCACAGGCTCCTCTATGAACGCAGGGCACACAAACCCATGCAGCCAGCAACAAATGCGCACAAGTCAAATATGTAAATAGAGCTTTCTTTCTTTCTTTTTTTTGGATTTTTTTCGAGACAGGGTTTCTCTGTAGTTTTTGGTGCCTGTCCTGGAACTAGCTCTTGTAGACCAGGCTGGTCTCGAACTCACAGAGATCTGCCTGCCTCTGCCTCCCCGAGTGCTGGGATTAAAGGCGTGCGCCACCACCGCCCTGCTAAATAGAGCTTTCTTTAAAAGATGAAATAGAGATCGCATTTTAGTCTTTCCTCCAGATTGTATCCAGAACTACATTTTTTTTTTGACTTTTAAAGAAGCACTTGTTTATTATTTGTGTATGGGGAGGTGAGTACGGGTACAAACCACCGCGTCAGAGGACAACTTGCAGGATTTGTTCCTCTCTTTCCACCATGGGTTGTGTGTGACTCAGGCGAGCAGCGAGCCTCCACGTCCACCCAGCCATTTCGCCTTCCCAAGGCTCTACCTTCCAAAGCACAGACTTCACTTCTTTTAGACAGATTTGGTAGGTTTTCTGTAACACAGTATTCCATACGCTATCGTGCGTTTTTACTTAATGGTGTTCAGTTGATAAAAGACCATGGGGGGGCCTTAAATGTAGCAACTCCCCCCATTCCTCCATACTTTTTAATGATAGCACAGTATCATCTCAGATGCAGACTCAAAGAGGAAGACAGCACGTTCTGGAGAAAGCAAGGCAGAACTATGAAAAGATCCCTGGGGGCAATAGTTGATGGTAGGGAAAGGCTAACTACAAGGAGCGCAGTAAGGAAACGTGTGAGGTGACAGGAACTAGTTTTACATCCTAGTTACAGGAACAGCCAACACTCCAAAGCATGGATTTTACTATACATAAAGTTAAAAACACACTTAGGTGCCAGGGAGACGCGCAGCCGATAACCATCCGCCACACAAATGCACAGGGAGTTCAGATCTCCAGAACACAGGTAAACGCCAATGGGCACAGCAACCTCCCTGGAGCCCCAGTGCTTAGATGGTGGAGCAGGGGATCTCCAGAGCAAGCTGGCTATCGAAACTAGTTCAATCAGTGAACGCTGGGTTCAGTAGAGAGACCTTGTGTCAAAGAATAAGGTCGAAAACAATAAAAGGAAACTCCAAATCAGTCTTGAGCCTCTACACGCTCATGCAAACACATTCACACACCTGTGCAGCCACGTACGAGAACACACATATCACACATACACACATGCAATGCTTAACAAAAAACTTAAATACACCCTCAAATACACAAATCCCTAGTGGATGTACTTTCTTAGAGGGGACTTTTCAACTGCACCATTTTGCCAATGTTCCTGCTCTTAGGGGAAGAAGGCAACAGAGAATCCCACAACAACCCTACTGAATTCTTCTTACGATACACGCCTGCAGCGGCTTACATTTATTTAAAAACTGGGTTAGCTCTTTCAGGCTCTGGGCCTGTAGATCCAGGCTTTTGATTAAGAACCACTAGCATCCTCGGGACCAGGGAAGTGCAGGTATTCGCCCGTTCCACCAGTTTGGTGTGTTTCGACTTCCAACCAATTGAACTTGGCTAGGGTCTAGGAGCAAATTCCTCAAGTTGGCAAGCACTGATCTCAGGTTACCGTACCCGAATATCACTGCTGCTTCCAACGAGAATCACTTAAGCAATCCTAGCAGACAACCGCGGGCAAAGTCACCGGGCTCGCCTTGTACAGTCCCACGTAGCTAACTCGGTGGATGATGCCCTGATGCTTCCCTCTGCCTACCCCCAGCCCTTAAACCCCAACTGCAAATCTCTTCCCTTTTTCTCAAACTCACAAAACGTTGCGAATTAAGCAGACGCATGAGGCTTAAAGTATAAAATTCGGTATGAACGTGCCGCGGCGCACCACAGCTCCTCAAAATCCAGTTTCCTTTAACAAAGCCCAAAATGCCCTTCTCTCCAAGAATAGGAGAACGATTGCCCGGGACTACAATCTCCTTCATTTCCTCTGAGGGCAAGAACCATGGTGGACTCGGGTTTGTTTTCCCACTTTAGTACAACATTAGCGATCCGTCGGCTTCTTACTTTTCAACGGTAAAACACCGAACATTAACGCTGCCTTCTTCCTCTTTGGAGCTAAGCCTCGTGCCGGAAGCGCGAGGTCTGGGATCCCAGGATCCAGGGGTGAGTCCGGGCGGGGGCTCGGGGGTTCGGGATTTGGGGGGCTGAGCCTGCGGAGTTGCGCACCGCCAGGGGAATGGGCAATCAGCACTGGGGAGCCCGCGGCCCGGGGATTCTGGAATGTGACTCCGGGGAGAGAGAGAGCGAGCCCTGGAGACGCCGAGCTGGGCCGGGACTCCTCAGCTCGGGAGCCGGCGTGCAGTGACCCGGAGACTCCGGAGCCCAGGAGGCAATCCCCGAGGCTGCACCGAAGGCTCCTGCAGGCTCGCCCCACTGGGTTGGGAGGGAAGTGGGGACCCCGCGGCCCGTCGACCGCTCTTACCTGGTCTGCGCCGCCTTCGCTCGTCCAGGGCGGGCCCGGGGAGCTCTCCTACCCCCAATGAGTCACTGGGGCGGGTCGGGAATGCACCAGGAAACACCCGGCCTCCTCCCCTTCCTCCGGGGCGGTGCTCCGCGGCTCGGCCTCTTCCTCCCGGCGCTCCTCCCTTCGCCCGCTGGCCGCTTTGGGTCCCGAGCCTCCGGTTCGGCTCTTTCGGCCCGGGTCGGTACCCCCCGCCTCCCGAGCCTCCCGGGTCGGAGCCCCGCCTGCCGCTCAGCTCACCGCTGCAAAGGAAGCCGGGATTTGCGGGGTGGGCTCCACCCGTCGAGCGGGTGGGTTGATCTCCAGGCTGGGAGGGCTCCATCCTGCCAGGCTCACCAGCCTCAGAGTTATCCTTGATTTAGGGGAACCTCTGCTCAGGCTAAGGCCGGATGAGGAAAAGAATTCCACTCTATGAAGAGTCAGAATTGGGAATTCTACTAAACGTACATTTTAAAAGAAAGGTTCGTTCATTTTTATATGTACGAATGTTTGGCTTGCCTGTATGTTTGTTCACTGCGTGAGTGCCTGGTGCCGGCCAAGGTCTGAAGAGAGTGTTGAATCCCTCTGGGACTGAAATTAGGGATGGGTGCGAGCCTGTGAGCCGATACGTGGCTTCTGCGAGTCGAGCCTCGGTTTTCTGCAAGAACAACCGTGTTTAATTTTACTATAACTCGACCTCCGTGCTGGTGAGAAGCTTCAGTAAATGTCTTCCATCCCAAGCCCCCCAGTTTGCCACTGTCTCCGGTTGGACTTCAGAAGAGACACAGGACGTACAAACATGACATTGAAGGGGCACATGCATGCATAAAATGGTGGGAACAAGGCTGGGGGAGTATGTCCATGCTACTTGACCCAGGTGAAAAATAACCCACCCTGGCCCCTCAAGTAACAGTGCTGCCATTGCATCTGCCCTCCTGGGCACTGACAAACTTACAAGTTCAGACACTGGATATAGCTGGCAAAAGAAAACCTGGACTTGAACTTGTCCGTCCCCCACCAAAAAAGTTAAGGGACAGGTTAAGCAACATACATCACAATGCTGAACTTAGCAGAATAATCGCTCCGAACTTTCTACCCTTCTTCACTCCCGACGACCCTCCTCCATACTGTCAAACCCCAATGGCAGGTTCTGCTGTAACCCAGGCTAGCCTTGAACTCGTGATCTTCCTGCTACAGTCCTCCAGTGCCGAAATGACAGGCGTGCACCACCAAGCCCAACCCCCACACCATCTTTTTCCCCTCAGCTTAAAAGAAATAAATCTTTATTACGTAACTTTTAATATCAGAATAAAATTCATGTAATTCTATTTATCGCAAATACATATCAGTGCTTTGACCGCCTTAGGTGAACAGCCCTTTATTGTAAAATGTGTGGGTGTTAAACGTAGTTAAATGTGTAATTCTTAGAACTTCTCCATATATACATAACATAATAAAATTAACAAAAACCAAACTATAATGATAATACAAATGTAATATGTTGATTCCTTGACTTATTATAGTGTATAGTGCAACAAAATACAAAACACAGTCTTGATGACTATCCTCCACTTCTATAGGACTGTAACCTAGAGATTAGGTTTCAATCCTGGTATTTAACTATTAAACTATTCTAAAAGCACATTCTATCATAATGCCATCAAGGCAACTTTTTATATTGCAAAAAAAAAATTTGTAAACTTTACTTGTTTTGTTTGGCACTTTTTCTTTCTTTTCTCTTTTTCCTTTTTTGATTTTTTTGAGAGAGGGTTTCTCAGCAGCTGTGGAACCTGTACTGAAACTCACTCTGTAGACCAGGCTAGCCTTGAACTCACAGAGATCCTCCTGCCTTTGCCTCCCAAGTGCTGGGATCAAAGGTGTGCACCACCACCGCCCAGCCATTTGTAAACTTTTATATGAACTGGAACTCTTCAAGTGGAAACAAATTAAAATTTATCTATTTACTGTTGAATACACATGAGATTTCAATTTTTGTCATGCCGAGAAAAAAAAAAAAGATCTTTTGTTGGGAAAACGGTGCTTCAAAGAATAGCTAGTAGGAAACCCACAGTATGCTTTGCTCTTTCAATACCAGCAGATATGAAAACACACTGAAAGAAAAGTCACACGCATTCACAGGTGAAATGTACAAGTGTATTTTAAAGAAATCTTTGCTTGTGATTAAAAATAGATTTGGAATGACGTGAATTGATTAGAGGCTGTCCCAGCTGCTTCCATGATTTGCGAGCCTATATTACTAAAAAATAAAAATATATTTACAATGCACAAGACAAATGTAGATGGAATATAAGGTATTGCACATTTTGATTTGTCCACATCCTCAATTTTCAGGCAATAAAGGTGCATCCAAAGCTCATCCTGGAAAAACCCAGGTGGCCATTTCCACATTCACTAGGAGAGACAATGAATAGGAACTCACAATCAAGACAATGGTATTTCTGATTATACGAGCCTTGAGTAAATTCTCCGAGGGAGGATGGTCTGTGTGGCAGCTTTTGTCCCATTATAACCAATGATCCATAAATGAACGTGAGCCCCGTTATTACCTACTAGTAATCAGAATGTCTTTAAAAAAAAATAAGTTGCCATCCTGCAGAATTAGGCGTGGTTGTTGCAATATAAAAAACAAACAAGTCTGCATTGTCAGGGCCGGCCGTGTTTAAAAGGACAGCCCTGGAAGTTAGTCGTCTCTAATGTCAGGTGCCCTTCATCAACTCTTAATGTAGCTAGACTCTGAGACCCATTTCCACAATCTCAGACTGTGACTTGTAGGTCACTATCCTGGCATTTTTTTGGTCACCTTGACACAAGATAGGGTCATCTGGTAAGAGAGACCCTTAATGATAAAATGCCTCTATCAGGCATGTCCATGGGGTGTTTTCTTGATTAGCAATTGATGGGGAGGTCCCGGTCCATATGGGTGGTTTCACCCCGGGCTGGTGGACCTGGATGCTCTAAGAAAGCAGGCTGAGCAAGCCGTAAAGAGCAAGAGAGTAGGTTCAGTTATTTCAGTCTCTAGTTCAGTCCTGACTCCAGGTTCCTGCCTTCACTCCCGTTAATGGACTATGGTATGAAAGCCAAGTAAACCCATTCCTCTCCCAAGTTGCTTTTGATCATGATGCTTTATAAGAAAATGTCGGGTAATGGTGGTGCACACCTTTAATCCAAGCACTCAGGAGGCAGAGGCAGGCAGATCTCTGTGAGTTCAAGGCTAGCCTGGTCTATAGAACTAGCTCCAGGACTGTTACGCAAAGAAAAACTATCTCAGAAAAAAAAAATAATGAAGATAGTCACATAACCTATAGTCTTCACTTAGCCAAGTAGAATTCCACTTCCAGCAATTTTTCCACAAGGTATACAGGAGTCTGCAGGGTGGTATTCATAATTCAGATCAAGATAATAGATAAGAGACCACTTAGCTGTCAGGAGCAGCAAGAAGTCCTCAGTAAAGATGGAGCGGTGTATACAGAAACTAGAAATGATGGTTTATTGTAGACAGAAGCTGTACTTTAGTTTCTCAGCCGTCCAGACCCGAATGATGACACAGAAACTATATTAATTACAACACTGTTTGGCCAATGGCTCAGGCATATTCCTTGCTGAAGGCGTAAGTCACGAACAAGGCCACACCAGTTTGGAGTTATGATTAATAGGGTGTTATTTATTTAAAGGGGAAAACTTACAGATCACCGTCCCAGACAACAGCCATCTGCACAACCAGGAAGGGAGTCTAGTCTCCGGCGGAGCAGGAAGTGAAGAGAGCGAGCAGAGGAAATAGCCGCTTTTTTAAAGGGAGAGAGACCACGCCCCAATGGGCTGGTATCACAGCAGCTATTGGTTGGAGGGGCGGAAGGACCTCCCGCAACACCTTGCTAGCTCTTACATCTTAAATTAACCCATTTCTGTTCATCTGTGTATAACCATGAGGCTGTGCTTTACCAGGAAGGTTCTAGCATCTTTCTCCTTCAGCAGCTACAGGGTGTCTCCCTGACTCCGCCTTCTTCCTCTCTATACTCTGCCAATCCATTGGCCAAAGCAGCTTTATTCATCAACCAATAAACGCGACACTTACACAGAAGGCCACCCCACATCAGTTTATTCTTCCAGAATGTTTGCTGCCTGAGACTGCCAGCCTACAGGGATCTGTGGAAGACTAGCCAACTGTTGTGTGGCAGACTTTTCCTGGGGAGACACATGCAACACACATCTACTCTCCTTGGTTAGGCAGCCCACAGCAGGACAAAGTATCAACACTACCACAGTCCAACTTTGTGAGCCAAGGAATTTTATTGATGTCACTCACAGGAATATGGGTAACTAGTCATTATGGGAGCAGAAATGACTCAAAGACACCTGCACCAACAAAGCCCACCTCAGCATGAGTGACAGCTCAGAGAAGTTGGGATCTAGAGTGCACTCCACAGCCAAGCTCCCAGTTCAACAGACTGGAGAGACGCCTTCCCACGTGACATAGTTGATTTAAACCTCTTCCAGGTAGCTCACCTGCTTTCTGCTTCTTTCAGGAAGCTGGCGGTCTCTCGTCCGCTTGCCTGAGGATGACTCTCCATTAGCCTGTATTGTTTCCTCTCGGGAGGGAGGGCCTACGGAATCTTGTCAGTTTCAGGAACTTCCTGGAGCTGTTTTGAGTTGTCTGCCTTCTGTCTTAGCAAGTTTCCCTATCTCGAAGTTAAACTGCTACACAACACCAGCAACTCCCCCCCCCTCCCCCGCTATACAGAATAAACTCACCAAGGTTCCCAGGCACAGCAGTAGTAGGTATTGCCGTTAGTGTGCACAACCCAGCTGAGCCCAGCTCTTCTGTGCATATATCTGGGTGTCTGTCCTTCAATCCCTCACCACCCCTACTCTGTGTTCCAGACCCAAGCTGCGTCAGTTGAGGCACGCAGATTTAGTGTTACTTCAGTCTTAGTCACGTGTCTGCCGCTGTGAAGGGACATGACGACCGAGGCAACTTACACAAAGAGTTTTTACTAGGGGCTTGGTTTCAGTTCCAGAGAGGTGGCCCACAGTGGGGAGCACGGCAGCAGGCAGGCAGGTATGATGTTGGAGCAGAAGCTTATAGCTTATCTGCAGGCATGGAACAGGGTGGGGGCAGGGTTATCCCCAGTGACACAGCTCCTCTAACAAGGCCACGCCTCCTAATCCTTCCCAAATGCTTCTACCACCTGGGGACCGAGCATTCAAATATATAAGCCTATGGGGCTGTGATGGCTGTTCTTGGTTGTCAACTTCAGCACGTCTGGAATTAACTAAAACCACACCTGTGAGGGAGTTTTTCTCAAGTAAATCGTTTGAAGTGGAAAGACTCTCTTCTCTTTTTTTTTTCCCTTGGTGTGTGATTTTAAACTCTTAAACTCTGCTATCTTTCCCTTTGTATTTTTGTGTTTTTACACTCTGCACCCTGATCGTGCCATCTGCCCACCCCACTCCCACCCCCCCCCTCACCCCACCCTTGCAACCTCCCCCTCAAAGCGAAACAGACTTTAAAAGAAAAACCAAAACCCAAACCAGCCAAACAAAGCAGAACGAGAAAGAAGAAAGAAAGTAAAAAGGAATCTCAGTGGTGGGAGCTGTGGTGTGGCCCAGTGAGTCAGCCTTTAGGCCCTGCACTTTCATCTCCATTCACAAGTGTGCCCTGCCCTGAGGTGTGAGGCTAAAGGAAGCAATAATACAAAGCTAAGATATTAAATCCAGAAGGCAGGAAAGGAGCAGAACACACAGAGGTTGAGTAGAAACAAACAGAGCTGTTAGACTTAACTCCACCTATTTAGTAATCAAGTGTGAATGGTTAAATACTATAATGTAAAACTATTGTTGTGTTAGATAAAAAGACATCATAATATATGTTGTTTAAAAGAGACATAACTTTAAAATATAAAGACACGCTGGGTGGTGGTGGCATGCACTTTTAGTCCCAGCACTCGGGAGGCAGAGGCAGGAGGATCTGTGGGTTCAAGGTCAGCCTGGTCTACAAGAGCTAGTCCCAGGACAATTAGACAGAGAAACCCTGTCTCGAAAAACAAACAAACAAAAAGAGAAAAAGACACAAAGTGGATGAAAAGATTTAAAGGTTGCAAAGTGATCTACGGTGCAGAAGTTAATCACCAGGCCGTCAGATTGTCTACGTACGGTAGCATTTCGTATGAAAATTCCTGAGAAGAATTGGGACTGCAAAGACTGACTGGCTGATTAGAGCATCAATAATACGCACCTATGTATCTGAACTTCAGTGACTTTGCAAGGCCAGAGCCAAATTATTTTGAGCCATCTTTAGTTCCCTTAGCAGCCTTTTCTCCCCTTCCTACTATGTTGTCACCATTAGGCAGATCCTTTGGGATATACAAACAGACGCCTAGTTTCCCTAAGCAAGATGCCGTTGTACTAAACCTGAGGCCTATAACTGACGTTTCTCCACTTTTCTGCAACTCATCTACATTTTGAAAAGTGTCTTGGGCTGGAGAGATGGCTCAGAGGTTAAGAGCACTGACTGCTCTTCCAGAGGTCCTGAGTTCAATTCCCAGCAACCACATGGTGGCTCACAACCATCTATAATGAGATCTGGTGCCCTCTTCTGGCATACAAGCATACATGGAAGGGATGTTGTATACATAATAAATAAATAAANGGTTTCCTTTGTTCGATTGTTACAAAGCTTGGTGGGACTGTTCACGTGTTGGAACATGCGTGGTCTTTGGAAAGAAACTGAATGTCAATTCACTGAGGGAAAAATGATTAGTGTAGATAGACAAGCTTGAGATATTAGAAAATGGTAAACTCAACAACAGAAGCAAATACATGCTTAGAACTTTGAGAGACTATTGTTGTTGTTGTTACTGGTTTTCCTGGAACTCACTCTGTAGACCAGCCTGGTCTCAAACTCACAGAGATCTGCCTGCTTCTGCTTCCCGATAGCTGGAATCAAAGGTTTGCACCACCACTGCCCAGCTGAGAGACTATTATTTTTTCTAATTGATTTTATTGAACTATATATTTTTCTCCACTTCCCTCCCTTTCTCTCCCCTCCCTTCTACCTTCTCCCATGATCCCCACCACTCCCAATTTACTCGGGAGATCTTGTCTTTTTCTACTTCCCATGTAGATTAGATCCATGTATGTCTCTCTTAGGGTCCTCACTGTTGTCTAGGTTCTCTGGGATTGTGAATTGTAGGCTCGTTTTTCTTTGCTTTCTGAGACTATTATTTTAAGCCACTAAAATTCTGATGTGTTAAAGCAGTTACAGAAAGCTAGCAAACTAGCATCTTACTATATATTCTGCATCCCAGAGGTCCAACTCAATCTCTCAGGGTGATGCTTGCCTGTCAGGAGCGCTGATCCTTAAAATATGTTGCTTTGCTTTTTCCAGTTCCTATAGGCAGTTCACTTATCTCAACCCCTGCTTCCTTCGTCCATCAGCAATGCCAGGGCTTAATTTCTCCCTGATGCTCCTGCTGTCATCAGAATTCTCTTTTTCGATCGCCCTGCCTTTAGGAACCCTTGTGACATCATCCTTACGTCACTTCATCAAGAATAATGTAGTGTGCTAGGCCCTCCCGTGCCGTTTCATCAGGATAGCAGGGATGGATAAGCTATATGGGACACAGATTTATTTCTTAGAGTTATGTAGGTCAGTGAGAGACAGCGTCTGGGGAAAACCTTGCTATACTGGAATCGTGGTAGACTAGAGAAGGGCAAGAGTGAATGACAGAGAGAGAAGAATGAAGGAAGGGGACCTTGATGAAATCCTGAGGGAATAGAAGTTAGGTTCCCTGAGAGACAGCTACGTCCGTGACTAGGTAATAAGATGGTGAACTACAAGATGGCTGGCTTCTTCCGTGCCCTTCTGATCTGAGACAAAAGCCTGGAGCTTAAAGCAACAGCTTTCTGTTTTTCTTCCTCTGGTAGAGACCCCTACTGATGGACTCACTCAACAAGTCCAAGGCCAGATCAGAACGTATTTACACAGTAGCTGTGGGCCAATGAAGCATCCTGTCTTTCTTCAGATTTGCCAGTGCTAAACTAGGGAAGGAGGAGCCTTTAAAAAATCTGAGCCCCAACATGCTGGGCTTCAGCTTCCCCAAATGCCTCTGCTGTGCTGGCTGTATATGTGGTTAGTGGTTTTTTTTTTTTTCCTTCAGTTTCTACTTGGTGGAATATTTGAGGAGCATTGGTGCTTACTCTTTTTTGAAAGTCTGGTAGACTTCTGTGTTGACCCCATCTGTCTCAGGACTGTTTTGGTTGGGAGACTTTTAATAGCTGCTTCTATTTCTCTACGGGTTATGGGTCTGTTTAAATTACTTATTTGATCCCAATTTAACTTTGGTATGCCATATATATCAAGAAATTCATCCATTTCATTTAACTTTTCCAGTTTGGTTCATTACAGACTTTTAAAGTATATCCTTAGGATTCTTGAATTTCCTCTGTTTCTATTATAATCTCCATCTTTTCTTCTCTAATTTTGTTAATTTGGATCTTCTCTCCATCATTTTGTTAATTTGGCTATCAATTCTGTTGATTTTTCTGAAAGAACAAATTCTTTGTTTCATTGATACCTTGTATTGTTTTTAAATTTTTATTTCATTGACTTCACTTCTGTATTTGATTATTATTTTTTTTTTGCCATCTACTATTTTTGAGTATTATTTGTTCTTGTTGTTCTGTGTAGCAGCAGGCCACTTGTTGGTTCCCAGCGACCCAGCTAGCTTAGACCCAAAATAATCACTTAGAAACTGTATTATTTAAATCACTGCTTGGCCCATTACCTCTAGCTTCTTATTGGCTAACACTTACATCTTAATTTAACCCATCTTCATTAATCTGTACATCACCACATGGTCATGGCCTATCAGCAAAGTTTAGCATGTCTGTCTCTGGGCAGTGGCTCCATGGCTTCCCTCGGGCCCCACCCTTCTTTCTCCCAGCATTCAGCTTAGTTTTCTCTGCCTAGCTAAGTTCTACCCTGCTATAGGTCCAAAGCAGTTACTTTACTCATTAATGGTAATCATAGCATAGAGAGGGAAATCCCACATCAGTTTTAGAGCTTGCAGGTGTGTTGCTAAGTTACTAATATGAGATCACTCCAGTTTTTTATTATAGGCACTTAGTGCTATGAGCTTATACTTAGAACTGCTTTTATTATGAGCCATAGGTTTGGATTTATTGTGTTTTTATTTTCATTCGTTCTAAAAGAGGTTTTTGATTAATATATATTTTTCTCTTTTTGGTTTTTCGAGACAGCTCTGGCTGTCCTGGACCTCACTCTGTAGGCCAGGCTGGTCTTGAACTCACAGATACCCACCTGCTTCTGCTTCCCAAGTACTGGGACTAAAGTCAGGTGCTACCGCCACCTAGCGTTCATTACCTTCTTAATGTCTGTCTTGACCCAATGTTCCTTCAGTTCTGAGCTGCTCTGTTTCTGTGAATCTTATATTTTCTGTTGTTGTTGATCAGTTATGGTGCAGGGCACTATTTCAGTTCCCATATACTTACAGAGGCTTGCTTTGTGTTCAGATACATAGCCCATGTTTGAAAAAGTTCCATGATCAGCTGAGAAGAAGGCGTGTTGATTTGTGTTTGAGTGAAATGTTCCAAGAATACCTACCAGGTCCATTTGATTTATGTAGATATTAACTCCACCATTTCTTGATGGAGAATCTTCGTCAGCCAATGATCTTTAAGAGGTGGGACCAAGTTAGGGCGTGACCTTTTGGTTCCCCTGGAGAAAAATGCCAGCCCTCCCAGGGTGTGCGCTCTCTCTGTGGTTCCCGCACAACACAGCTGAGCTTGGACTTCTCGTTCCTGTTTTGTGAGTTTGCCTCTTATAATAAAAAAAATATATAATTGGTTTATCTTGGAGTTAGCCTGGGATTCTTTGACCTGCATCAGACAACAATTTCTCTGTTTAGGTTGTGTCTTGATAACCCGTTACTTGTGAAGGTCAAATGCAATTTTTAGCTCTATTAATATTCCTTTTATGAACTTGCAGGCCCTTGTATTTGATGCATAAATAATTAGAATTGAAACAAATTAACAATCCTCTTGGCAGATTTTTTTTCTTTAATGAGCTTGTAGGGTCCTTCCCTATCTCTTCTGGTTGTTTTTGGCTTGAAACCTGTTTTGTCAGATATGAAAATGTCTGCACCTGCTTGCATTTTGGGTCCATTTCCTTGGAACACTTCTTTCCATCCTTTATCCAGAGGTGATATCTATCCTCAATGGTGTATTTCTTGGATGCCCCACTGATTTTGGACTCTGTTTAATGAAGTTTTCATTTCCAAAATTTTAATTTTATTTTTAATTATTTTTATAGCTTAAGTAAGTTTATCTTTTGTCTTCCACGTTGTCTTTCTTATTTCATTTGGCTAGTTTTCTAACTTTGAATTCACTTTGGAGTTTGTATTCTCTTTAATTTCATTAAGCAGTCTGATAATTATACTTTTGAATTTTCTGACAGGAATTTCATGCATCTCAGTCTTCATGAGTTAGTTTTTTTTTTGTCAATGGATTGTACTGCCTTGATTTTTTTTTTGTGTGTTTGCTATATCTGCGTATTGGGAAGTCATCTGAGTCCGTTGGTTAGAATTTTTTAACCATCCTTATTCTTTCAGTTTAAATATGTGCAGTGTTCAGGTGTGTCTGGTCTGCAGCATCACTGCTGTGCAGCAGCTCTGTCTCTAAAACTCGATTGCATGTGCTCAGTGAGTGAGCGCAATTCCCTACACTACTCAAGAGCAGACAGAACATTGATTAGCTGCAGAAGAAACTACAATCGTTTCATAGGCTCACTATGCAAATATTTTGATGCTGGATAAAAAAGTCATCATTATAATTTCAATAACCATCAGGCGTATATACTACATTAGTCACTAAGGAAGTCGTACAGGGGAAGTAGGCTGAATAACAATGGGGCTATTACCACAGTGGGAGAAAAAAACTAAGGAGGGGAAAGTAGACCTAAGGGGAAATTGGGATAACATTAAATACCATTACAGCTATGAAAGGTTATAGTGAAGAAGCAAGAGAGAAGGGTGTGGGGCTGAGAGAGAGAAAGGAGGCAGGAAGGAGGGGAAGAGCATAGTGCATAGAGAAGGGAAATGACAGTGTACACAATTGAATGGGTACTGAAACATTGAGAAGGATCATAAGAGCTAATGAACAACTGAAAAAAAAAACAACTAAGGCATGACTGTTGGAACATGGTTCAGGAGTCACGTGCAGAAAAATGCTCCAAGAAAACAAGGCAAGAGTCTTGTGATCTCAGTTTCTTCTAAACACAGAATTGTTCTTGAAATGTGTTTTTGTGTTCTTCCTGGGTGTGGCAGACTACTAGACTCCGTTCCTGGTCACGCAGAGGGCTGTTGTCTAGGACAGTGATCTGTAAGTTTTCCCCTTAAATAAAGAACCCTTTTATTAATCATAATTCCAAACTGGCGTGGGATTGTTTTGTGATTTACAATCTACACCTGGATTTAAAATCCACACCTCCAGGGCTCCACGAGCCTGGACAGTCTCTGCCCACCTGGTTTGTTCTGTCCTAAGTGGTTTTTAAATTCTCCATTGCAGCGCAGCACCCATGCAGCGCAAGTCAGAGCGCAAGTGGTTGCCAAAAGCTGCAACCCCTCGGGGCAACTCTGTCGTGTGGCAGCTTATGCGGCTTCTGGGTTGCTGTTCTGGGTTTCTTGCTCTGTGTATGGAATTTATTTAATTACATTTACTTTGTTGGGCAACTCATATTTTCCAGTCTTTAACAAATACCAAGGCGGATGCTGAAACAGGACCATTTCTGTCATCTTTGCGTTGGTTCTAGTGGCGACTTGGTAACAGCGCCACCTGCTGGACAACAGGTAATATGGCAGTTTTCATTTCCAATGCAACTTTTACTGCTTTCTTTACTACTACAATGGATTATATCATGCGGAGCTTATATGACTATGGGGATACTTCATTAAGGAAGAATATGGCACTCCTAGGAATGATACACTCATTACAGACTAATAATGGACGGCTAGCTGACAGGATTAAAATAATCAAAAATCAGAGGTTATCTGAACAAGTGGATACTATGACAGACAGAACTGACTCCATATCTAACATACTAGGAAGTTATCTGAGAGAATCCATACTGTTGAATTTGACATTCAAAAGTTATCAAAAAGTTTTGATAAAGTGACAGACAGAATGTACCTCTAGGATGGCAATCTACACGATATTCAAGAGAAGTCCAAGGAGGAGATACTATCTTTAAAGAAGAACATTAAAACCTTGAAATCACAGGTGCAGAATGAGGATCAGAGACTTGATGCCTCCATGAAATCAATATATATATGTGTGTGTGTGTGTGTGTGTGTGTGTGTGTTTCTGTGACTGATGGATTAATGAATATATTTAGAAGGACTCCCCAAAAGGGGAAGACAGAATCATACCTTATAGGCTGGAAAAGAAATATACCAAAACTCCCCCTAATAATCATAGCAAATAACCATTTAAAATATCATTGTTAAGAGTTTTTATGGAAGTTATGTTGTGTAAATGATTTGACCACTGAGAATTATTCCTTTTCTACCACTTCTCCCCTTTCTGGATGAGGGTGTTCCTGCTGGGGTTTGGGTCTGGGACAAAGCAACAAATGTGGGGAGAGGATGATTAGAAGGGGAGATCTCCGGGATCCACAGGAGATGGGAGGAAAAGAGCAGGGAAGGCTGCCAAGGGTGTTCTGCTGCTGAGTTCTAGGTGAGACTGGGGGACTGGATCTGGGGAAAGGCGGGAGAGAAGAGAGCATCTGCAGTCAGCCTACCTGTATTCCCAGCAGGTGTGGCCTATTGTTTAGCAGGAGGAGCCTGCTGGAGTTAGGGGTTGAAATACAGGGACCAGATGGGGGGAAGAGAGATTAGGAGGGGAAGGTGTATGGGGTAGAGAGCAGCTGGTGTTCTGTTGCAGAACTAGGGACAAGGCTGAGGAATTAAATTTGAAGGCGAGGTGGGAGTGGTGAGGATCTTCAGTTGATTTAACCCTTTCCCTTGTCTGCTTAGCAGCTATGTTCTCACTAAATGCCTGCTGGTATTGAAAGCTTGGTATCATAGGATGAGTTTGGGGAAGGAAAGTTGAGGGAGGAGAACTTTGTATTCTGTTGAAGATGGAGTCAGGGAAGAGAGACCACAGCAGGTTTCCTGCTACAGAGCTGGGGTGAGACTGGGTGGGAGCATTGGATCTCAGGAGCAATAGGTGAAGTGTGGTTCTACCTTCAGCATAGTTGTTGCCCTCAGAGAAGTGGCCCTCTGTTTCCATCAGTTACTGGATGGTGATATTTAAAATATTCATCAGTCTGACTACAGGGCAAGTCAAGATTAGGTCCCCTCTCCTATATTGCTTAGGGTCTTAGCTGGGGTCATCTTTGTGGATTCCTGGGAATTTCTCTAGAGCTAGGTTTCTTGCTAAACCTATAATGATTCCCTCAATCAAGATATCTCTTTTCTTGCTCTTATCTCTGTCCTGGAAATAATCAAACTGAGGGCTGAAATAAACAAAATAGAAACACAGAAAGCAACACAAAGAAACAGCTTGATATTGGCATAAAACGTTGACCAAAGGAACCAAATTGAAGATCCAGCTATTAACCCACTCACCTATGAATACCTGTTTTTTGACAAAGAAGCTAAAGTTATACAATGGAAGAAAGAAAAAAACCATCGTTAACAAATGATGCTGGAAGGACCATACATACTAATCAGAGGGAAAATCAACCAAGATGGCATTTCAATTCCTAACATCTATGCCTCAATCACATGAGCACCCAAGTTTCACTTGGTGAAACACTACTACAGCTTAAATTACATATTGGCCCTCACAAATTGATGCTGAGGGACATTAATACTCCACTTTCATCAACAAACAGGTCATCCAGACAGAATCTAAATAAATGCTGGTGCTGACAGACACTATACACCAAAAGTACCTAATAAATATTTACAGAACATTTCACCCAAACATATAAGAATATATATTCTTCTCTCCACCTCTCCACCTCACTTTCTCCAAAATTGACAACATCCTCAAACACAGAACAAGTCTCAACAGATAAAGGAAACTCCCTGCATCCTATCAGGCCATCACCAATTAGAGCTGGAGATCAGCATCAGAAACAACAGAAAGCCTACAAATGCACCTAAACTGAACTCTCTACTGGATGAAAAATGAGTCAAGACAGAATTTGATGAAATGTAAAACACAGCATACCCAAAGAGACAAAATAAAAGCAATGCTAAGAGAAAAGTGCCAATATAAAACAAAAAGGAGAACTCTCATACTAACAACTTAACAGCACACTTGAGATCTCTAGAACAAAAAGAAGTAATTGCACCCAAGAAGAGTAGATGGAAAGAAATAATCAAACTCAGGACTGAAATCAATAAAATAGGAATAAAGAGAACAACACAAAGAATCAATGAAAAAAAAGTTGGTTCTTTGAGAAAATCAAGAAGATATACAAACCCTTATGCAAACTAACTAAAAGATGGAGAGAGAATATCCAAATTAAGAAAGTCAAAAATGAAAAAGGAATAACTACAATAGACAGTAAGAAAATCCAGAGAATCTTAAGAACATGCTTTAAAAACCGTGCTCTAATAAATTGGAAAATCTAAAATAAATGAATAATTTTCTCAATAGGTACCACTTACCAAATTAAATCAAAAGTTCAGATAAACAATTCAAATGTATCTATAACTCCTAGTAAAACAGAAGCAGTCAATAAAAGTCTGGAAATAAAAGCCAGGACCAGACAATTTTAATAGAAAGAACATTGCCAAGCTCATTTTTATGAGGTCACGGTTATCTGATACCCAAATCACATAAAGCCTCAAGAAAGAAATTGAATTACAGGTCAGTTTACCTTAGGAGCATAGGTGCAAAACCACTCAATAAAATACTTGCAAGCTGAGTCCAAGAATATATCAAAAATATCATCCACCATAATCAAGTTGGCTTCATCCCAGAAATTCAGGGATGATTCAATATATGAAATTCAGTAAATCACCAAAAGAACAAGCTAAAAGAAAAATATGATAATCTCATTAGACACACAAAATGTTATTGCAAAATCCAACTTCCCTTTTATAGAAGTCCCAGGGAGATTAAGGATACAAGGGACATACATAAACATAATAAAGGCAATTTATAGCAAGCCTATAGCCAGTATCAAATTAAACGGAGAGAAATGCAAAGCACTTTCACCAAAATTGGGAGCAAGACAAGGGTGACCACTTTTTCCATATCTGATCAATAGAGTACTTGAAGCTCTAACTAGAACAATAAGATAACTGAATGAGAACATCAAAGGGGACACAAATTGGAAAGGAAGATGTCAAAGTATCTCTCTTTGCAGAAGACATGATAAAATATGTAACTGTTTCTAAAAATCCCACCAGGGAACTACTACACCCGATAATAAACACCTTCAGTGAAGTGGCTAGATACAAGATAGACTCAAAAAATAATAATAAGTAGATCTCCTGTATACAAATGACAAATGGACTAAGACAAAATTTAGGTAAGCAGCACCTTTCACAACAGCCTGAAGTTATAGAAAATATTTTGATATAACTCTAACCAAGCAACTGAAAGGGTGTATGATAAAAATTTCAAGTCTTTGAAGAAAGGAAGTGGACAAGGTATCAGAAAATGGAAAGACCTCCCATGCTCATGGATCTGTAGGATTAATATAGTAAAAATGACCATTTTACAAAAAGCAGTGTACAAATACAATACAATCCCCATTGAAATTCCAACACAATTCCTATTTTTATTTTTATTTTTCTCTCATACATTATATCTGGGCCACAGACTCCTCACCCCCTCTCCTCCCAGTGTTATGTCCCCACAACCATCACATCCTTTTCCCCCCGAAGCATACCTCCTCTTTTCTCCACTGAAAAGTGTAAGCCTCCCAGGGATATTCAGACATGGCTTATTAAGTTATTATAAAGCGAGGTACATCCCCTCATACCAAGGCTGGATGAGGCAACCCAGCAGGAAGAAAGGGGTCCTAAAAGTAGGCAAAAAAAGGGCTGGAGAGATGGCTCAGAGGTTAAGAGCATTGCCTGTTCTTCCAAAGGTCCTGAGTTCAATTCCCAGCAACCACATGGTGGCTCACAACCATCTATAATGGGGTCTGGTGCCCTCTTCTGGCCTGCAGGCATATACACAGACAGAATATTGTATACATAATAAATAAATAAATATTTAAAAAAAGTAGGCAAAAAAAATTTCAGAGACAATCCCTGCTCCCGCTGTTAATAGTACCACAGGAACCCCAAGCTGTACCACCATAACATATGTGCAGATGATGAAGATCAGACCCATCAGACTCCCCAAATGTGAGCACAGTATCTGTGAGCCCCATGGGCCCTTTTGACCCCTTTGGCTTCTACAATCCCTCCTAACTCTCTCTCAGCCCAGTGATTTGCTGTAGTTCTCCGTATCTGCTCCCATCAGTTGCTGGAAGAAACCTCTTTGATGACAATTATGCTATGCACCAGTCTCTTACAGAAGATAGCCAGAGAGCTGGTTCAGGTCCTGTATTCTCCATTACTGGGAGTCTTCACCAGGGTCACCTTCATGGATTCCTGTAAGTTCCCCTTCCATTAAGTTTCCCCCTTGAGCCTGAAATGACCCCCAATTCCAGTCACCTCTCCCAATACTCTTTCCCTCCAATACTCCCCACCTAATACCTCCTGTTCCCATCCCTATCTGCACCAAGGTCCACCAGTGAAATCTATTTCCTCTTCCCATGGAAATCCATACATTCCCCCTTGAGCTCTCCTTGTTACATAGCCTCTCTGGATCTGTGGCTTGTAGCATGATTTTCCTTTACTTTACAGCTAATGTCCACTTATAAGTGAGTACACACCATGTTTGTCTTTCTGGGTCTGGGTTACCTCACTCAGGATGATGTTTTTCTAGTTCCATCCATTTGCCTGAAAATTTTATTATGTAAACTGACAGAGAGGCCCCCCTGTCTAGAGTAAAACTCATTGAGCATGTAGAGCTCGAGCTGGTGCCTAAATGGAACCTTCACCCCTATCGTCTAATCTCTTTGGTGATGGAATATACTCTTCGGGCTACCAAAAGAGAAACATGAAAACCAACGAAGCCACAAAACCTTTGACTAAAATTTGTCCTGACTGCAAAATATGTTAGGGTAATTGTGCCACCGAACTTGTGGGAGTATTCAACGAATGTTTGATTTGACTTAAGGCTCAGTCATTAAGAAAAACCACATATCCACCACTGCTTGAGTAACCAAGAACCAGAGACTGTATACCCCAGAGATCTAGTGTAAAAACCAAAAAACTACTCCTAATCATATTCTGTAACACTCATAGTGCCCTTATCCAGTCATCAGCAGATAAGAGCAGAGGCAGAGACCCATTGCCAGACATTATGCAGAGTGAGTATAAACTGGAGGTCTCCATCAAATCTCTCCCCTCAGAGCTCAGAGCTCCTACATAAGAGGAGGCAGAAAGAGTTTAAGAACCGGAGGGGATGGAGGACACCAGGAAACAAGGCAGGTCTTCCAAATCAACAAAGCAGGGTACATATGAGCTTACAGAGACTGAAACAACAAGCAGAGGGTTTATATGGGTCTATAACAGGTCTTCTCTGTATATCTTATAGCTATTAGCTTTGTGTTTTTATGGGACTTCTGAGTGTGTGCACAGGTGGGTATCTGATTCTTGTGCCTGCTCTTGAGATTCTTTTCCTCCTGTTGGCTTGCTGTGTCCAACTTCAGTATGATGGGTTGTTTTGTTTTGTTTTACTGCATCTTATTATATTTCATTTGTCCTACACCATTGTCAGTTAGGAAGATGCAAATTAAAGTCACAAGAGAACATCAGTACACACCTATCAGAACAACTACAATCAACAAGAACCACAACTAAACACTATGGTGACCCAAATTCTGGCAAGGTAGCCTACGTTGTGGTAGACATGTAATTAAGCACAATGGGTGCAACCACTCTGAAATTGACATCTACACAGAAGAAGGCTGTATATATATAACATAAAATTGAATACAAAATCTGAGTAAGGTCTGTGAATTATATCTATACCAGTTTCCTGTTTGTGATGTGTTGTCCTACTGTGCAAGGAGTAGATTTGCTGGAGGTTTATGGAACCTATTAATTTTAAGGTAATATACCAAAAATGTGAACTTATTATTATATTGGAATAAAAGTAAGAAATATATAGAAATGCATCATGATCTGGTTCCAGTCCATTCCTAAAATTAGAGACTCACTCAAAAGTTGTCTCTGGCCTCATTCTTACAAATAGTATGCAATAAACATCTAAGTACAAGTGTTCCAGTGAGGTGTTAACTCTATGGTTAGTACCCAGATGTTAGGTAACATGGCTCACATGGTTGATATATTTTTAGTTTTTTTTTTTTTTTAGGATCCTCCTACTGACTTCCCTAATGCCTAGACTAATTTTCCATCCTCGCAGCTGTGAATATGCATCCCCCTTTGTCCAAAACTAAACCAGCATTTTTGATTTTTCTTGTTTTTTATTTTCAAGTAATTTCAGTTTTATTTCTTTGTCTTTACAATAACTACACTATCACGTCCAGTTAAATTATCTGCTTAAGACCTCAAGGTAGGTTTTTTCTTTCTTTTTTATTGATTTTATTGAGCTCTACATTTTTCTCTGCTCCCCTCCCTGCTTCTCCAGCCTCCCCTTCAACCCTCTTCCATGGTCCCCATGCTCTAAATTTACTCAAGAGATCTTGTCTTTTTCTACCTCCCATGTAGATTAGATCTATGTATGTCTCTCTTAGGGCCCTCATTGTTGTCTAGGTTCTCTGGGATTGTAATTTGTAGGATGGCTTTTTTTGCTTTATGTGTAAAAGGAACTTAGGAGTGAGTACATATGTTATTAGTCTTTCTGGGTTACCTCACTCAATATGATGTTTTCTAGTTCCATCCATTTGCCTGCATATTTCAAGATGTCATTATTGTTTTCTGCTGTGTAGTACTCCATTGTGTAAATTACCACATTTTCTTTATCTATTCTTTGGTCGAGGGGCATTGTTTCCAGGTTCTGGCTATGATGAATGATGCTGCTATGAACATAGTTGAACACATGTCCTTGTGGTATGATTGAGCATCCTTTGGGTATATACCCAAAAGTGGTATTTCTAGGTCTCGAGGAAGGTTGTTTCCTAATTTTCTGAGAAATCGCCATACTGATATCCAAAGGGGCTGTACCAGCTTGCACTCCCATCAGCAATGCAGGAGTGTTCCCTTTAATACGGTGGATTTCTTAATGAGGATGTTACATGATCTTTACCATGCCGTTCCTTCTCAAAAAGAATCAACAGAAATAGACCAGGAAGAAATCTACAGCAATGCCCCTACGTGTCCCTGGCATACTTGAGAGAAGTGCAAGGGAACACAACTGGGTGTGACTAAGTACTAGTCCATGTGCACGAGCCCCTTTTTCATTTAACCCCAACCACAGCTCTAAGAATTGTCAATGTGATGGAGTTTCTGCTAGGATTATCTGAGGCAGAATCATCCCAGGGAACTGGTGTGGCTTCTGAGAATCAAGAAAGTGTAACAGAAGATAAATAATGGAAAAGTGTCTTTTTTGAGAATTCAGAGAATCTATAACGAACTCATTTCTGGATTTGATACAGAATGCATTTAATAAATTGAACTCTTCTCCAAATGGCCAAATACACTCTTTTTTTTTTTTTTTTGCCACAAAAAGAGGCAAGTAGTTTAGTTTAAGTGACTCAGGTGAGAACCTTTAAATATTATGACTCTCATTTTTTTCTATATAATATATGGATTTAAAGGACAAATTTTTGCTCCTTAACTTCACATTTATTTATTTTTTTAAGATTTATTTATTATGTATACAACTTTCTGCCTCCATTTATACCCACATGCCAGAGGAGGGCGCCAGATCTCTTTACAGATGGTTTGGAGCCAACATGTGGTTGCTGGGAATTGAACTCAGGACCTTTGGAAGAGCAGGCAATGCTCTTAACCACTGAGCCATCTCTCCAGCCCCCTCACGTTTATTTTTGAATGAGCATCGCTGGTCTATATGCAACCTGCCTGTGACGCAGAAAGGGAAAAATCAGGCCACACAAAAATGGCAGCTTAACTATTCAAAGCCTGAGTTTAATCATGAGAGGGGGACTTGAAGATCCTAACAGAACCTGGTAGGCCATGGAGGTATACATTACCCTCAGTTGGTTGAAATGTGCCATATACATGGAGTGAATTATCATGCCATAACCTCATGCAGTCACACAAATGTATGTTGGTCAGATCTTTTGAATATTTAATGATATGGAAATATTAACCACTCCAATCTGTCCATATATATGTCTGTACATAAGATGTACATATATCAAATTATGACACCATACCCCATAAACTTTTTATTATTGAATTTTAAAACTGGATTAATTAATAAATTTCCGGGCACTGCTGTTGTGCTTAATGTCATGCTCATGAGACACTTTCAAAGAGGCAGAAACTGAGAGCTGAAAGTCATCAAGTAGGTTTCTGGAAACCTGAAAATCACAGAACCACGCAACCTGAAGGAAATCAAAGACCGGACAGATGCTATGTGCATATTATTTTTTGAGTTTGTCTGACGGCTTGTACTCTGTGTTGAAAACTTTGAACTGAGCGAGAAAGTTAATTTTACTTTTCTGCTTGAGATGGAGAAAAGTGAAAAATCTTTTTCCAAAAATCATGTGTAGCCTCAGCGTGAAACAACTCAAGGGTGGAGATGACTAGGAAGTGCAGAAAACCACAGTCTGTGAAGTGTTTTGCCAGCCAGAAACTGACAAAGATAAAACACAACACAGGTGCCAAAAGGTTCTCTCTGGGCAGGGCCAAGTCAGTCACACTGCACACCTCTGGTGTTCCTGACCTGGTTTTATTGATGAGTCTATTCCTGCTTGTACTGACTGGGATCGATAGCTTTGTCTCTATAGAGCTGCACTTGGTCCATGGACCAGTGACAAATTAAAGGAACAATTCAAACTTCATTTCATAAATGATCCCCTCTGTGCTCCCCGTGTCTCTAACTTTATATAACATTACCAGTCAAGTGACATAGGTGAGTTCTACTAACATTTGATTTATAGGGGAAAGAAACTCCCCAGTTAAGAAACCATGGATTCTCTTTCCCCCTTTCCTGGCTTTTAGCTTAGCCCAATTAGCCCAATTAGGACAGTAGTGATGAAACTCACGTGATTAAATGACTTTATATTAGAAGAAGTAAATACACTAAGTTACTTTATGTATTCAATTAAAAACTGATTAAGTTTCAAAATGTTCCTTAATTGTTATATTTTAGCTACACAAAATAACGAGTTTCATTATAAAAGTTTTAATGTGTATGTGTAATATACTTACTGCACTGCTGGTGCTCCTACATTGCATATCTGACCTTGTTCACTTTGGCTTGTGAAGAATGACTCCTCCACAACCACGTGAGAAGAAAGAGTCTATAGAAAAGCAAATGTATGCATGTGTATGCATTTACAAGCACAATCATCCTTTTACAACTTCCTGCCCTGCATCTGTGTTAAGGTATTACAAAACAAGAATAATCCTATAACAAGTTAACTCTAAGGGGCCATCCCTTTGGCAACAGAGAAGGCAGAGGAATTCCAGACTGTAGAGTGCCCATAGGTTGAATTACCTTGTTGACAGCTCTTAGCTCTGTCACCATCCTCTGTTTACCAGATTTTTTTTTTTACGACAAACACAGGAGAATTCCAAGGGCTAGTTGATTCCTCAATATGTTGAGCATCTAATTGCTTCTGTACCAATCATTCTAAAGCCTGCAATTTATCTTCATCTAGAGGCCATTGCTTAACCCATATTGGCTTCTCAGTTAGCCATTTTAAAGGTAGGGTTGTTGGTACCACTAAAGGCTTGTTAGTTGCTTTACATTCTTGTACAGCCTGAATGGCTGGTGACCTTCATACATAGTACCTTATTACATCCTTTCCAGAATTATGAGTTCCTGGGACTGCAGGAATGTTAACCTGGGTATTCCATTGCTGTAGCAGGTCACAGCCCCATACATTTATTGCAATATCAGCTACATATGGCCTCAGCTTTCTTCTTTGACCTTCTGGCTCAAGACAGTCAACCCATCTCATGCTTTGTTTAACTCGAGATATGGTTCCAATTCCTATTAATTGAACACCTCCTTCTTGAAGAGGCCAATTTGGATGCCATGATTCTGGAGTAATGATACTCACATCCGCTCCTGTGTCTATCAAGCTAACAATTACAATTCCATTTATACACACTCTCAGCTTTGGTCTATGATCATTTATTGAAGTTTGCCAAAATATATGCTTCTTATTTCCTATTTGAATTTCTGACTTATCCCCCAAATTTGAGCCATCATTTAGAACATTATGATCTTGCACAGAAGGTTTTAGATTTCTTATCTTTCCTGATGTGACATGTCCACCACGGTTACTGGGAATGACCGGGCCACTTTTGGCTTGGGGGCCTGCGAGAGGTCCCTCAAGGAGTTTCCTGATGGTATCAGGCTGCCTTGACTGTCTGTTGTTGGATCTGCATTCCCTGGACCAACGTCATCCTTTACCATACCTCCTACATATATCTGAAGGCCAAGGTTTCCTATTCTTGCCATTCCCAGATGAGGTATTATTCCTAGATATTCCTTGTCTACAATCCCTTTTCAGATGTCCTATTTTACCACAATTAAAACACTTGGCAGTTTGATGTCTCCTCATTGCTTTGGAAATTGCTTCTCCTTCCCAAGATTTATCATTATAGTCAACTCCTCAACATTCATCATGTGCTGAATCCATTCATCCATAGGTGCTGATCTAGACTTTAAAGGCCCAATTATCTTCTTGCATTCCAAGTTTGTATTTTCAAAAGCCAGAGATTCAAGAATTATTCATCTAGCTTCTGGGTCTGTTACTCCTATTTACAGAGTCTTAATTAATCCTTGTAAAAAGTCAGTAAAGGGTTCTCTCTGTCCCTGTCTCACCCTGGTATATGATTCGAACCTTTTCCCTGTTGCAAGCCATCGAGACTGCTTTGCGGCATAAAGAGCTTGGACCTGTGGGCCAGCATATGGTTCTATGCCAAGAATGTGATCTTGGGACACCTCCACACCTTTTGTTCTTCCTTGTTGTTCCATATGTTTGTATTCTTCTCTGAAATAAATTCCAAACATCGAGGAAGGTTCATCATCCAGTACTGCTGACACCAACTGAGAGAAATCACGGGGGGGGGGGGGTAGCTCTGACAGGAGAAGCCCAAGTCCTTATCATCTCTTAACAAACGCGGAGTGCAAGCCAGAAGTAACGACTGCTTGCTTAATTTCTTTTAGATCATCTAGTCCTATTGGCATCCATCTACCTTCTTTGGCTCCCTTTGAACCTTTAGAAGTTGATGCTTTGTCAAGGTATCCTGTCCTTGTGCCTTCTCACCCTGTTCATCAGCTCCAATAATTTCCTCAATCATTTCAAATCTTTTTTTATCATTGTCTCTCGTAAAGCCTGAATCTCCTGACCTGCACATGTTTCTAGCGATTTCCCTAAGGTATCAATTTTCTGGTCCCCATTCTGCACCTGTGATTCCAAGGCTTTAATGCTTCCCTTCAAAGATAACACCTCCTCCTTGAACTGTTCTTGGATATCATGCAGATTGCTATCCTGGAGGTACATTCTGTCTGTTACCTTATCAAAACTTTGTGATAACTTCTGAACATCAAATTCAACCGTATGAACCCTTTCGGGTAACTTCCTAGTACCCTTAGATATGGAGTCAATTTTGCCTATCATGTTCAGATAATCTCTGGTTTTTGATTATATTAATCCTGTCAACTAATGCCATATTCTTCCTTAATGATATAATATGGAGAAGAAAACTGAAACCTAATAGCCAGTAAATTGAGGTACCTTCATAATCACATAGGCCTCGTGTAATGCTTTCCATTGTGGTAGTGAAAAATTCAGCAAAAGTCCCATTAGAAACGAAATCTGCCATTTTACCTGTCAACCAGCAGATGGTGCTGTTTCCAAATCGTGACTAGAATCAACACAATGGTGACACGATAGGTCCTGTGCTAAAATCTGCCTTGGTACTTGCTAAAAAACTGGGGGGAAAAGAGTTGCTCCACAGATTAGATGCAATCAAATCAATTCCATACACGGAGCAAGAAACCCAGAGTCCTGGGGCAGAGAACAGAAACCCAGAAACTGCACGCGCTGGGGTCGCAGCGGCTGGCAAACAGCGCTTCTACTCATACTGCTGGGACAAAGAGTCGCTCAGGGAGTTTTCAGTGGCTGGAAAACAGCACTTCTGCTTGGGCTGGTGGCTGTAGCTCTGCAAACTTTGTTGTGGCAGGGATTTTGATGGGGATTCGGGTCCATGAAGCGGCTCTGCAATCCGCCCAAGAGGCGTGGAAGTTAAATACATGTGGGCATCAAGTGATGGTAGAGATATTGGGGGCTTAAAAGAAATCTCACACTGGCTCAGACCTGACAGATAGACATTTATTTTAGGGGGAAAACATACAAATCAGGATTCTCTGCTTGAACGATGGATGGAGATCAGATCCAAAACAAGCTGAACGAGCGAATGGGGACAAAATGGGCAGAGAGAAGAGGGCTGGCCGTGCTTCGGCATCCTGGTAAATAGTCTATGAGGCCACGCCCCAGCAGGCGGGCAAACTTTTCTGCAGCAGTTTGTAGGGGAGGGACTGGAAGGAGAGGAGAGAGGGGAAACTGTGATTAGGCTGGAGAAAATTAATTCATTGATTAATTAATAAAATTGTATTAATAGTCTCCAAACTAAATTAGAAATAGCTGTTTAAATTAGAAATAGCTGTTAAAATTAGTCTCACTGTTGGCCATTTTCAAAGATTGTGGCTGCTGTGATTTCCTTATCACAAGGATGCATTCCAAGATCCATGTGTGTGTGCGTTTTGTACATGTATTTGACCATGTACAAACTTTTCCTTCAACTTTCGACTATAAATCATGTATAATGAAAGCAAACAATAATGATAAAACAAGGGAATTATAACAATATACTATTATAAAAGCCACAGAATTTTGGAATGTTTATGTCTGAAATTTGCTGTTGAAGAGTTCTGAACTGTGGTCCTCTGAAGCTGAAATTGTGGAAGCAAAGCTGCTGAGAACAGGAGGGCAAGGGAACCTATGAAAATAATTGCATCATAAGAGCTTTTCATTAAAACGTAGGCATCATTTCTACTACACAAAAACCTAAAGAGAAAAAGAAAAGAAAAAATTTAAATTCCTCATTTGAACAATTTCCCCAACGAGGACAGCTCTCCTGTCCCCATAGAAGAAGGTGCTGTGTTCGCCTGAGTTACCTTCATGAGCTGATGGATGAAGTGAGCCACTCTCCTGCGTTCCAGACCTCCATGGGAGGCATGTGGACAAAACTAAAGAATGTTTGATGACCATAAAAGAGCAAAGCCCTGAAGAATTTAAGTACAGTACATGTTATCTGACATAGACAGATGATAAAATACCCATGAGATCTTGATAACATCAAACAATCCACCAATAACCAATAACCACCTCACTTCACAACTTGATTTTTAAAATATAATATAATCCTTGTAACATTAAGTCTTAAGACTAAAACCAAAGCTTTGCTCTTCTCTTCTCTTTCTTTCCTTCCTTTCTTCCTCCCTCCCTCCCTCCCTTCTTTCTTTCTTTCATTACTTATTTATTCGTTTATTTATTATTTATTTTACATCTTGGCCCCAGCATCCCCTCTCTTTTCTCCTCTGAGTCCCTCTCACGCACCCACCCCTCCGCTTCCAACCTCCAGTACACCCCCCTCCATTTCTGTTTAGGAAAGGGAAGGTCTTCCATGAGTAACAACAAAATGTGGCATATCAAGTTGCAGTAAGACTAAGCAAATCCCCATGTACTAAGGATGGACAAGATAACCCAGGATGAGGAATAGGGTCCCAGATGTAAGTAAGAGTCAGAGACAGCTTCTGATCCCATTGGTAGGAGTCCAAGAGGGCCAAGCTAAGCAACTATAACACATATGCAGAGAGTCCATTCCAGCAGAGGATTGTGACTTGTGAGTCACCCCTAAATAGATAACCCTCTATTATTCTCAGTTCTGATCTAGTGTGGGATTTCTTTTAAACATCCTGCCTCATCTGGCACCACGTGTGGATTCGGACTCCACACCTACAAGGTGGGTGGCCCGTTTGTTCCCTACCCATTGCTGCTTTTTTTTTTACCCCCATCTCTCACACATACAATCGCAGGCGCTTGCCTACTTTTGTCTGGTTTATTGTTCCTGCTTTTAGTTCTAGAACTTTTCTTTCTTGTTCTCTCTCTCTCTCTCTTTAAAATTTAATAATTTTTAAAATGTAATTGCATCACGTTCCCCTTTCTTCCTCCAAGTGTTCTCAAATCCCCTCCCTCCAGTTCCATCTGTGTCACCCCCACCTTCAGATCAATAGCCTCTTCTCCTTTGATTAATATTGTCGTGTGCATATGTATGTATGTATGTATGTGCATAGATACATAAATACAACCTGCCGAGTTCATTTTTATTGTCTGTGTGTATATGGTTTTAGGACTGACCACTTTGCATTGTTATTGATTGAGAATTCCACACACGCATATAATATATTTTGAGCAAATTGGTCCACATCCCCCGCCCCACCAGCTCGGCCCATACCACCACCACTTTCTCTCCAACGCCAAGTGCTCTCTCTTAAATCCACTTAGGCATCTTGAGCGCTGCCAGAAGCTATTCAACCCTTCTGCCATTCGCCATCAGAGTGATTATTACTTTTAAGTTATTCAAATGACCTATGCAGCTATTTAAACTCTTCCAGCTTTTCCTCATTCCCTGAAGCAAATGACTGAAACCCAAAGAAGCATGAAGGAGTCTGCTCCCTGCCCATCCATCTAGCTGTCACCCTGACACAATCTCAAGAGGATGCTTAGACTGTAAACCCCTCCCCCTGTTCTTGGCAAACACTGTTGTAGCAGCCAGAACCCCACTGCTGCAGGCTTTTCTACCTGGTCACTTCCAACTTAGGTTCAAGTTTCCCTTCAGCGGAGGGTTTCCTGGAGAGTTTCATTAACTCCATAAGAAATGTTCTTGCCTTGAGTATCATCAGTAAGTTCCTCTAATGTTGGCTTCATTATGGTTTATAATATCTAGCTATGAAAGGAAAGTCCCATGAAGATGAACCAAGGCCTTTATCTTTGTCTTTGTCCAAACTTTCTATGAGATTCAGTAACCATTGAACCTAAAACACATTGTGCCAAGAGTGTTTATCTCTCAGGGTTCACAACGTGCCCTTGCTTCTTCCTTGTGTAAGAGGCTCAAGTCTGACTCATTCTTCCAGGTGTGCTTGAGAAAGCAACCATGATTACTATACAGGCTGTAGGTGGTCATGTAGCATTGGCTCTGGGCTACACTTTCCTTTCTGCTAAGATGAGGAATTTACTGCAAGAACAAATACTAACATGCTTAATTTGCTTTTAAAATGGCTCTTGAAGCATTAAAAATATTGAAATTTCTGGAGATAATTATTTTGGCATTCATTTCTCCAGGATAAATGAATTATTAAAAATCGAGTGATGCATGAGAGATAGAAGGAAGTTTAGATTCAATGTCTGGAGCAGACACAATGGAGAGATTAGTGGGTGGTTAGCAAGGGAGGATTACCCAAGACCTCCCACTCTCCTTGTCGCAGGAGACCTTGAAAGCCTGTGCTAAATGGGTGAGTTCACACTACTAGATTTTTTTATTAGACTCTCAGTCTTGTGAATCTGCTGCAAAAAAATGTATCCCATAAAATGATCTTTGGTTCTTTTCAGCTGGTTTGATATAATCTTCCTCAATGCTGCTCATATTTAATTCCTTTGTTATACTTACATTCAAAAAGCAAGCAAAATAATGCAAAGAAAGCCATATTCTAAAGATGAAAAGCTGTAAGGGATAAAATGTTGAGATTCTGGGTTTTCCTTTAAAAAACAAGCAAAGCAGAGGAGACTTCACATTACCTGGCATGTATTTGAACCCTTTATTTCTAAAGTTTAGAAACTTGTTAACTTTCATAGCTAGACAAAAAGTAATCACGTTTGTAGATGCAACCAGGCTTTTATTTAAATGGGGCAGGGAGTTTGTGTTCATTATAGGAAACAAATGAACAACAACAAATAATCCATGTAACATTAGAGATGGTAGACATGAGGATTTGCCCAACACTTTGTCTACATGCTGCAATAACCAAGGGTTTAGTGTAAATCTTGTGAAAAAAATCTTATGAAAGTTTGGATAGCAATGTTCATTCTATTAATAATAACACTCAAAAATATTCCCTGTCCCCATTCTATCTATATGAAACGCGGAAAGAAACATTATAGATAATCAGTTAAATTATTCATTTTTGATGGGAATACCAAATTTGATTGTCCTCTTGACTCTGCTCTGACTAAACTGCTTTCTAGGCTCTAATTCTTGTTTCTTTCCCAACACTGCAATTTCCTCTCATTCCCATCATCTTCCTGCCTAATTAGGCTCATCAGAGCATGGGAAAGACTGGGACAGTCTCCCAGAGAAGTCTCCCATAATTTGCACAGATAAGGACTATTGAACCAGGCTCTTTGGTATGTTCTATATTTTCCCGAAGGAGATGATGTTAAAATAGAAAGATTCGTTTAGTATTTGTGGTTCTAACATTACTCTATCTTCATTCCTTATAAAGAAAACTTAAAGGTGAGGGAAGAAACAAAAATGCACACAGTCTCACACATACATGTACAAACAGATAGTGTTTCCTGTCTTATGCTTTGACATAACTTTTCAATTTTATATGTTTAGCCACACAACCATCCTGGTTTTTACTTTCAGTACAATATTCAGCAGATTGCACAGCTGCTCTATACTTTATTATAGAGTGGGGTGAGGTGATTTTGCCAGTGGTAGATTGAGTGTTCTGTGCACATTTAAGCTGAGTTCTACTAGACCATTGTGCTCAGTAGGTTAGAAGTATGCAGCATGACTTCCTTTCTTTCTTTCTTTCTTTCTTTCTTTCTTTCTTTCTTTCTTTCTTTCTTCCTTCCTTCCTTCCTTTCTTTCTTTTCTTTTTCTTTTCTTTTTTTTTGGAATTTTTTGAGACAGGGTTTCTCCATAGTTTTTGGTTCCTGTCCTGGAACTAGCTCTTGTAGACAAGGCTGGCCTCAAACTCACAGAGATCCACCTGCCTCTGCCTCCCGAGTGCTGGGATTAAAGGCATGCGCCACCATCGCCCGGCTGCAGCATGACTTTCTAAGGACATAACCCTATGGTAAATCAATGACAATCTGTATATGTACACACACACACACACACACACACACCATCACCATCACCATCACCACCAGTCACAACAACAACAACATCCAAAGAATAAAACAAGAGATATCTGCATTGCATGTAAAAGAAGAAAATAGCAATAAGATCAAATATTTATTTATTTACTTACTTTTATACAAGGCTAATGCTAACCTTGAACTCAGTCTCAGAAGTAAAGGAGAAACGTGACAAGGTGTTCTGTTGTTGTAGGGCATCTCAGGGTATCTCCAGACAACAAGAGCTGCTCCTCCAAAAGAGGATCCTTTGTTTGCTCATGTGCTCCAGACACAAATGCTTCCATGATGGTAGAGGGTCACCCGTCCACAGAAGTCACGTGGACAGTCAGGGAAGAGCTTGAGGATTCCTTAGAACATAAATAGTAGATCTCTTTGGAAGACTTTTAGAGACAATCCAAGTCAAAGCATTGGACTGCTGTCCTCGACCTACTTGCTATCACAGTACACCTTCTCTTTCCTGATATTGGCTTAGTAGGACTGCCTAAAATTCTCTTCAAAGAGAGGTTTAATCCATCACTGTCATATGAGAAACATGGCAGTGTGCAGGCAGGCACAGTGCAGGAGAAAGATTTGAGAGATCTTCGTTTTGGTCTGCAGGAGACTGCCACCTTAGGCCTAGCTTGAGCATATAAGACTTCAAAGCCTGCCTCAACAGTGACACATTTCCTCCAGCAAAGGCTGTAACTACTACAGTAAGATCACACTTCCCTCCTAATAGTGCCACTCTGTGTGAGTCAAGTATTCAAACACATGAGTCTATGGGGGAAAATATCTATTCAAACCAACACACACACACACACACACACACACACACATACACAAACACGCACACACATGAATGCATTTATTCATACACACATGCACACACTTTTCTTTTCAATGAAGTTATTCTACTTGGGAAGAAAATGTTCTCCCTTAATAGCCATAGTCTGATAAAAACCTGAACTATCAGACATAAAACCTCTTTTCAAGTTGGTTGGAGGAGTCCAAGAAACTCTGCAAACAATACAGGGTATTGCTGCTGCTGCTGCTCTTAGTAGCTCTTAGTTGCCTCTTCAAAGTTGAAAGAAGACAGCTTTTCCTGAGGACATTGTGTACCTTGAACAAAGGACTCAAAAGTCTTTGAGCAAGATGTGTGTCATCCAAACACCTTTTCACTGAAGACTTAACTTTACTAATACTGGAGTGAAGTAATCATTGAACCTACCCAGCTGTGATTTGACATGAATCGTAATGAATCAACATGGCAAGCTACCCCTTAAAGTGTAGTAATGACACTGATATCCTGGCAGTAACCAACAGCTAAGTGGATGTAAGGCCTGATCATGGGGAAGGCAATAAAACCTAGAAATGAAACCAAGCCAACTATTCAGGGCTAGTGCATGTGCATATTAGAGAGGAACCTATTACATTACTAGATCAGTACAATTCCCAACTGTATTCTAAATATTCATTCTTATGCCTGCAGATAGTGTAGCTGTCGCTCCTCATCAAATAAAAGTGTCTCTTTGCTGCTGATCGATTCTATTACAGAGAGCCACAGCTGGTCAAAATGCAGAAAGAATCTGTTCATAGTGTTCCCAATCCCAACTGAAATAGCCCTACTAGCCCTACATGTAAAGCTCAGAGAATAAGGCAAAAGAGTGGTGAAAAGATTGTAATAGCCAGATGACCTTGCTGTAGAATGGTGACTCCTGGAAATTACAAGGAATCGACACACAAGATACATCCACAATGTAGCTGCCTAAATAAGGCTTAAGCAATGATAACACCGATGGATGTGTTAGTATGAAAGAGGAAATCTCAGAGCTGCACCCATGGACACCGAACTATGGGCATTGAAGTCATAGCTTCAAAGAAGGCATGATGACCCTAGTCCTTTTCTCCCCTTTTACTTTGCATCTGAGGTGAGTGACTTGGTTTCATAATATGTTCCTACTGTAGTGTCTTGCCTTGCCATACACCCAAAATCGGGCTAATGGATCATGGATTGAAACTTTTGAAACCATGACATAAAATAAATCTCTTATCCTTATGAGATAATTTATATTGAATATTTATGGTGGCTGAGTTAATTTATATTGACTATTTGTGGCAGTAATGGGAAGTTAATATAGTTTGAGATGATGGCTACTAAATTGGAAGGCAGACAGTTTTATGAGCAATCTTGCATCAGTGAGTACCATAGAGCCTTAAATTCAAACCATGAGTTACCCTAGCCAGACTAGAGATGCTTCCTAGGCTGTGGGAAAGTGTTGTCTCACCCATAACTCATTATCAGTTAAACCAGCTGTTCCTCACCTGGTTGTCACTCTAATGAATTTTATTGTTCTGCCCTTCATGAAGTTATTCAAAAATGCTGATCACATCCTTTCATAGGAATAGTTGAGCTTCAGTCCTTGTTAATTAAACTCTGATTTCGTGTGATGATAGCTTCTGGTAGTCTAGTCAGTTCCCAAGTGTAAATCTTGGTATTTCCTTGTTAAAACAAAGTGTCCCCATCCCCTAAACTGTAAGCATATGTGGTTAAACACTGAGTGGCCCCTGTATTCATCTATTATAACCTTTTTACGGGGGGGGGGGTTCTTCCTCAGTGACGAATGAATCAGGTGGCCATTGGTTACTTCATTTCTAAATAGAGAATTTTTCATGAATGTGTTAGATGGCCCCAAACTGTGTCTTTAATGACTCTTTCCGAGCCCATTTGAGAAGAGCATAAATTACGAAGTGGTTCAGTGACATAGTCTATAAATGTTAAATAGGTTTAGCTGATGGATGGATTGCATCAATTCAACATGTATCTTCTTGGCCCTTTTTAATCTTTATGTAGTTCCATACTCATGGTCTGCTATAGGAAGACTTACAGCCAGTGGTCACCTGCCCTCTGGGGCGTGGCCTCTTATACTAGCTAAGCCTATGTAGAGCATGCATCTACTCTTTTTCCGGTTGCTGGATTCAGTTTCTATTCTCCGTTCAAGCAGAGGATTCCAATGTGTGAGTCTACCCCTAAATAACCATTTATTTCTCAATTATGAGCTAGTGTGGGATTTCTTTTAAGCGTCCTTCTACAATGATCCTTTTCCTTATCATGAAATATGCTTATTAAAATTATTTTTACATAGCCCAGAATGGCATTAAACTTTCTAGGTAGCCAAAGGTATGGCCCCAATGTTCCTCCTGCCTCAACCTCTCAAGTGCTAGGATTGCGGGGTTACCACCCACTGTATCCAGCTTGCTTTGCAGTAAAATAACAACCCAGGGAGTATTGTGAAGTATATAAGTTCTGTAAATTGGATATCACATGCTTCTCACATAGCTAAAAAGTAGCACTATAAGGGAACTAGTCAGGGGTTCTAACTATTCAAAGATCTAGGTAATGTGATAAAGAATTGTTATTTGGGTGTAAACCAATGGGTAAAGTCATATAACATTCCATTATAGGCTAAAACATTAGCCTATAATGATTTAAATAAGCCCACTAACCAGTCATTTTTTTAAAAGAGTTATTTATTTATTTATTTATTTATTTATTTATTTATTATGTATACAATTGTTGAAATAAGAGCGGCGGGGCTGCGTCCCCAACACCCCAGCCGCTTGGCTAGCTCATGCCCGAAATAACAACACACCAACTGTATTCATTTGAGAACTGCTTGGCCCCTGAACTCTAGCCCTTACAGGCTAATTCTCACACCTGGACTAGCCCATTTCTAATGATGTGTGTAAGCACCCCAAGGTGCGCTTACCAGGAAGATTCTAGCCTTCGTCCATCCTGGGAGAGTGTAGCATGGCAAGCATGGCGTCTCTGCTCCAGAGCAGAGCTGTCCAGTCTCTCCGGGAGCAGAGCAGAGTCTGACCTCACTTCCTCTTCCGCCCAGAATTCTATTCTGTTTACTCCTCCCATCTATGTTCTAAGCTGAGGGCCAGCCAAGCAGTTTCTTTTATTGCTCAGCCAATGAAATCAACAGATTGATATATGACACTCCCACATCACTTCCCCTTTTTCTGTTTAAACAAAGAGAGAAGGCTTTAACTTAACATAGCAAAATTACATATAACAAAACAGTTATCAAGTAACAATTATAATAATCTATAGCATAACTAAGGAAAACTATAACTATAGCTAACTATTCTTAACTCCATCAAAGAGTCCAGAAAGATACAATATTACCTAAACAAATAAGAAATAAGCAAACTCTCAAACTCTAGAAATGACAGAGACATCTCGCTGCCTGGACAGTCACCCAAAGTTCCTCTGTACCATTGGGGCATCCATCTTCAGCCTAGAGGCCCATAGTTTCCAGCAGACATTTCCATAAAGCAGGAACTTTCAAAGGCAGTCACTATCTGCTTGTCCTGAAGAATGTCTCGCAGACTCTTTCATGAATCAGGAACCCCGAAAGATCATCTCACCTTTAGGCAAGTTCAGCAGTCCTCTCTCTGCGGGTTCTCTGTGTCCAGTTTATGCAATAGTCCAGGCAAGAGCAGTTTCTTGCCCAAATGGCTATCAAACTCCATAAGGATCCTCTTCGATGCCCATCTTCCTCTTGAAGTAGATTGGTGCTGCCAGGAGCAGAGTGTCTCATTGTCATGAAAAGTCCTAAGTTATTAAAACATTTTAAAATGCCATATTCTATAATCTTTGAAAAATATGAAGAATGTCTATCTAAAATATATCTATGCACATCTAGAAAATCTTAACTAACATAACTACAAGCTTAACTACTATTAATGATTATTCATTAACAACCTATATACATTCAAAATTGACCTTAAATCTCTATCAATAAAGCAAAATCTATACTAATGCAAATTATTCATATCTATATCATATTCCCCTTTAAATGTAAAAGAACGTTTATAAACCATATTTGGGAATATGGGCGCAGATTTTTCTCTCCAAACTGCTTCCTGCTGAATGGGGGCGTCATTAATTAGGTCTTTCAAGGTATAACCTGTGTGCTAGTTTCATCTCAGTTGGCAGGTGAGCGAAGCAATTTTCTGAAGGTATTCACAGCAACCGTTCAGGAGGGCGTGGTCTGTCATACCATATCGGAATAGAAGAAATGAACAGGGTCTCATCCTCTGTGAAAACAAAATAGGAAACTCCTTTCGAAAGCATCATGTCCTTAGATCCAAATTTCAAAGTCAAGGCATCAAAATCTCTACGATGGATTAGTTCAGCAGCATTTATAAACAAATATCTTTTAGCATCTGTTGCTCCTTCCTCAGCATTCAAACAATTCAAAGAGAGCATAATAGTATACAGTATCAAGATTCTCTGTGTATTTTCCATCTTTGTACGCTTTATTTTAACCTCTATTTTGTTTATTTTTAATTTTATTGTATATTCTCAGTATCTTTGTCCTGGAATAACTCTGTAGACCAGGCTCTCCTTGAACTCTCAGAGATCCGCCTGTCTCTGCCTCGCAGGCATTTGGGATTAAAGGCGTTTGCTACTACACCTTGAACTCACAGAGATCTGTTTGTCTCTGCCTTCTAGGCACTAGGATTGAAGGCCTGTGCTACCACACCTTGAAGTCACAGAGGTCAATTTCCCTCTGCCTCCCAAGTGTTGGGATTAAAGGCGTGTACTACCACACACAACTTCTCTTTTTCTTACTTTTTTTTAAGAACTTTTAACTTTTAGCTTGCATATATTTCTAACGCACTGTAAATCATTTAAACATTTTCTTTGTCTTTGAATCTCTTTACTGTATATCTCTCTTTTTCTGACCACACAAGCCTTTAAATTATAGGATTAAAGCCGTGGCTTTGCCAGCTAGATCCAGTCCATTCCTTAGCTTTCCAGCCTCATGGCGGAGATACAGGCTGTAGCCTTGTTTATAGACACAGGCGTTTCAAGGTCCCTGCCAGCCAGCGAGCTACAACAGACAACAGTCAAGTCATCCCTCGGTAGTTGGCTCTCCTGCCTCAGTCAGAGTTTGCCCTGGCTGTGTGTATGCCTGAAGGCCAGAAGAGGGCACCAGACCCCATTACAGATGGTTGTAAGCCACCATGTGGTTGCTGGGAATTGAACTCAGGACCGTTGGAAGAGCAGGCAATGCTCTTAACCTCTGAGCCATCTCTCCAGCCCTAACCAGTCATTTTTATATCTCATGTGATGGTGGGGGTTAAAGAGAGCCCTACAAATTTGCTGGATTAGATGTAACAAAATCCAAAACCTGTGCTTTGGTTTAACATTGGTATTTGAAGGCTTAAGGAGATGTATGTGGCCAGGGCTGACCATTTACAGAAGAGGAAATGGAAAAATTGTAAAAGCCAGAGGATCAGAGAATTTGCTGTGGGTTTGTGCCTCCTAATAAAATTCGAAGCCACACACATACAGTTTCCCTTACACAACTGCCCAATGAGCTGAACAAGGATAATATCCCCCACGCCTCAACACTACACAAAGAACTATAGGCGACTGAGGAAAAGTGGGAATTGGAGGCATGGTGTTCTTGGGGAAGAGAACACGAGTTGGTTGTTAAGAGATGGGAATAGTGGAATGAGTTAATTTACATGCCCTCTGCTCACCCAGGAGACACTCCTTTCATTATGATGGCAAAACATAAATTTGCAGGGGGAGCTCCAGTCCCTTAGAAATGCTCTACGTTTGCACATTTTTAATTTTCAATGTGGTCTTAATTTAAATATAATTACACCATGTTCCCTCTTTCCTTTCCTCTCTTCAATATCTCCCGTGTCCTCTACCCACTTTCAAGTCGGCAGCCTCATTTTTCTTTGATTATTTGAGTGTGCATGTGCGCATGCGTGCACACAAACGCGACCTACTGAGTCCATTTTTGTTGGTGGTATGTATACGGTTTCATGACTGACCACTTTCCATTGATCAAAACCATCAAGGTTTTTCATCATGGGGGAGGCTAGTTCTCCTTCTCCCAGAAGCCATTAGTTGCTTGCAGTTCTTTGTCTAGGAGTAAGATCCTGTGAAATTCCTACCCTTTCGTATTAACATGTCCGCTGATATTGTCATTGTTCTGGTCTTATTTATGTTTCCACTTCTAGAAAAGATTGTTTCACGGAAGTCTGCCTGGTTTCTGGCACTAACAATATTCCCAGATGCTCTTTCACGATACTCGCTGAGTTATAGCATAGATGCAGGAGCTGAGATGTAGTTTTGTCCACTGAAGATATATTCACCACAATCTGTGTATTGCTGCATGTGTCCCACATGATAAAGCCTCAAGGAATCAAGATATTTTATACTTACCTAAAAGTATACACCATATACACACTTACTATATATAGCTATATATATGTATATATTAAAGTTATGTCATCTGACTTGACAATGCTTCTTACATGAATGAGAGACTAATAAAAACCCTATTACCAGTCACAGAAAGCCTTACTTTCAATGGTTAATTAGGGTAGTCCAAGTGATTCCCCCAAACAATATGCATTATTAATATAATCCTGCATTGACTTTCAGAGGTTAAGTGTGGGCCTCTGCTATGAAGACAGTGCATACTTGGGGCACAGAACTCAGAAGACTTGAGCTAGACCTGCCCTGAAAGCCTCTTTCCTCTAGTTGAGTGCCCATTGTTCCAGAAACCACGATGAAAGCTGCTAAGTGGCCGTGCTGCCTAGTTCTGCGTCAGCTTGACACAGCCTACAATTATCGGAAAGGACTTCCTTCAGTGATGGATTATGATGTGGGAGTATAAGTAAATAAATCCTTTCCCTTCTAGCTCGTGTTTACTTGTGGTGTGTTTCCTCACAGCAACAGAAGCCGTAACTGTGACTGTAGGGGAGGCAATTGAACAGTCCTACCCAGCGGCAAGACCTGGGAACTGAACAATTACCAGCATAGTAAAAACTGTATAAAGGCACAATACGTGGTACCGTTTGGTGAAATTCAATAGTTGTCTAATTGGCCCACTCAACTAGAGAGGAATGGTCCTGAAGACCTAGCAAGCTTCCCAGGGCTAGAGAGGTCATGGGTCTTAGGAAAGAATTTACTGCTGTCGTTGTTCTAGGCTGGTGTGATTCCTTATTGCCTTCTGAACCATATCTTCAGATCAAAAGCTGAGTGTAACTATCACCCATCGTTAAGGTTTCTCTTTACAGTCTTCCACTTTTCTAAGAGCCAAGTTTGATGGAAATTGTAGTCACCGAATGCAATGCTGAGTGTATTGGGAGTGGGGACATCCCATGCTGCAGGAGTCAAGTGGCACCCCTGAGCCACTCAAAATAAGGTAAGCGTATAAGTATCACACTGGACGTTAGTAACAATAACAATAATAAGAGAAGTCTAACTCGAAGATCTGTACCAGTGGACCACAGGTGCTAAGTGCCTGAGGTCAGGAAGCCTTCCAAAGTCTTACTTTGTCTGTATAAACAAAGGAATTCTGGGTCTAGTGAATAAAATCTAATCTGCCTCATAAAAACAACTCTTTGGTCACTCTAAGATTTAAGCAAGTGAATAATGAATCCCTTAAAGGTGAAGCGAGGTCTCCTTTGTGAAGGACCTGAAGACAAGTCTAAAATTTTCCAGCTACTCTTTCTCCCATCCTTCACCAAACATGCCTATGGACTTTGACCAAGGTGAGTGTGCGTTGAAAAGGAAACAAATGAGCATTTTAAGGGCTAATGGGCACTGGCTTTTAACACTATGACACAATAATTGTCACTGGACTTCTGGGGGTCAGATGATGAATGGAAATTTTAGCTCAACTCCCAGTGGGTCATGATAAATTTATAAGCCAGCCTATGGCTATGTTCTAGACGAGAATGTATCGGTGTTGATGCTTGATCCCATGATCTGAGGAGGGAGGGTTCCTATTGTGAAAAGGACCAAGAAGATGCCTACGTAATTGTGGTGATTCCCCTGATGGCTTCACAGCAGGCAGGGAAAAACAATCAGGGTGAGGTAAGAATGAAACTCTGTTCAGCCTGATTTTATTGTAACCAGTGCTGGACCAAGACTTTTAGAGTCTGGCCTAGATCTTTTCTTTTAGACATATTTAACCATAGCACAATTTTGGGGGATGAATACTTAGGTAAAAATTAACTGAGGCCCAAGAGTACAACAAAACTTAAGACATGTTTACATTGCAACTCTTCAGCCGGGTGGTGGCGGCGTACACTTGGGAGGCAGAGGCAGGTGGATCTCTGTGAGTTTGAGGCCAGCCTGGTCTACAAGAGCTAGTTCCAGAACAGGCTCCAAAGCTACAGAGAAATCTTGTCTTGAAAAAAAAAAAAACCAAAAACCAAAACCAAACCAAACCAAACCAAAACATTGCAGTTCTTCAGAACGTTTCATCTGTAAGATAGTTTCATGTAGACTTTAAAACAATGTTCAAAGTAAGGGTCTAGGGAGAACAACTGAGGTAAACATCATGGCTGCGGGAGTCTGGACTGACCTGGCCCTAAGATAACCTAGAGGCCACTTAGGCTGCTGTAAAGCACACGTGACATCACTTTTAAGGATGGGTTTTATGGCCTAAAAGCAACACTCGCGATTTAGGAGAAAAGGGTCTGAGATAAGCAGATACAAAAATTCTGTAAGATATGGGCAGAGCCTGTCTCATTAGACAGCATAGGATCACCAAGCTGTAATCTACGTCACCGCTGACATTCCAGGAAGAGCAGCTGCGCATCTCATTCCACTGGAGAGGTAAGATGTGTGTTTGAATTTTCTGCCTTTCTCAGTGCCTATCTTTGTGCACAAAAGGCCTTTTTGCCCTCTATTCATAATTTTTTTTGTGCACCCCAAACATAAAACTAAAAGAACTAACTCACTTCTGGAGAGACTGCAGCGGTCTATGCCAACAAAGAACTTGAAAGTGCGGAAGTGGAGAAGATGAAGAAGATGAATACCCTCATTTAACTATGCTGTTTGGCCTGCGTGGAAGACTGAGCGATTTGGAGGGTAGAAGCCGATTATCATCAGCTTAATCAAGTGTTAATTGTGATTTTAGCTGCCTTGCCAGATGTGGCTTCGTTGCTTAATCAAATTAATACAGTCCCTTGCGTGAAATGGAGCTAATAGCCTGGCAAATGATTTCCCCCCTCCTCTGTTAGAAACCCCCAAAGAAAGTTATTTTCTTACACTAATACAACATGGATACCTACCTCGGTTGTATGTTGCATGTTGACTCTCTGTCTCTGTCGTAATTCAGTTCCAAAGAAAATGTCATGTCTCCTTCCACAAGATATCACATAGGGCATTCATTGCTGACAGTCTGTTGTTTATCCAAAGATTGAGGAAATGGCCAACACTCTAGACTCCTTACATAATCAACTGCTAGAGAGTGAAATCGAAATCTGATCAAAGTTTATGGTTTTCTACCTCCGTTAATATCTTGGAAGCAAGAGAGTCAGCACATTGAAATATTTCTTCAGAGACAAAGGAAACCTGGTTGCACCTGGATTCTGTATAACCAATTCCTATTGGGCCTCATTCTTTATTTAGGTGTAATATTCTGTCCCAGCTCCTGATGGACTGGGTTTAATAGGGCCCCAAAGAGGAGGCTATGATGGATCCAAGCTGTCCTGCAGGTTGCTCTGCTAGTGGGACCTCTGAGCCAGCAATTCAGTGATAATTGGGATGCTGGAGCCAGACAGGATGCTGTTTAGAACCTTTGATGTCCATTATAGGTGAACCGCAGGTGCTTGAGCATTTTGAGCAAAATCCTCCAATCATCTCTGGATAAATATTTCCCCTTTGAGAACTAGCATTTAGCAAACCAGTAGGCTCTTGCAAAAACTGAATATTTAACCGTGTGCACCAATGGTCTACACAGCCTGAGCTAGCCACTATGAATGTCACGTTCTCCCATATTCTAAGTAGGGTTACATGCACACGGCAATACTCCATTCCTCAATGGAAATGGGAAATGCAAGAGCAGACTCTGAAGGCACAGCTGAGGTCCACTAAGAAGTGGACAAAGAACTCATTGTCCCTCTCCTACTGTGCTCTCTTCTCTTCCCCCTCCCCTCGCCAGATAGCACTTCAGACACATAGAGAGTTCTTACAATTGATCCAAGAAGAAGGGAAATCTCACACCTGGTTCAGAGTTGGTTCTGGGTAATGTGTTGACAGCCCCCCTAAGGTGCAGAACTATAAGCCACTCTCTCAGAAAACCCAAGCTCGGTCATAAAGGGAAACCTTCACAGTTTGCGGAATTTCCAGCAGGACACTGACTTTTGTGCTTGACCACATGTGGTTGTATAAAATCTGTGTGTTTTAGCCAACAACTGGGCTGAATGGTAAGGAAGTAGGAGAATTAAGGCTGCAATATCTGTAGCAAGGAGAAGGTGGGGTGAATAGACCTCTCTGAAGGGGAAAATGATGATGAGGGTGTTTGTGCCACAGGCCAGTATCCACCAAAACTTGACCTTGACAGGGGAACTCTTTAATAGTCTAGTAAATAGGATATTTATTTTGGGGGTGCAATCAGTTTCCTGTGATTCTGTGACAGAGATGGGCACTACATGGGGACTCAGTAACAAGTCTGGTCACCAACCTACCTGATTATGGTCTCCACTGAGTGCCAGTGGCCGAGACTGATACTGAAGTCTCAAGACAACAACATCATTACTCGGAGAAATTGGTCTGCTGCCGGATGCAAGTTAGCTACTTTATACTGTTTCCATCACGAGAGTGGCAGCAATCTGTTCTCACCGGTTGCCATAGGTACTCACTCTGCAAATGAATTTGCCTTTGCTGCATGCAATGCTTCAGCCAAAATGCCAGTCCACGAACATCCAAACAACATGGCCTATTTACTGCCATAGTGTCTCACACAACATTGCTTCTGCACAAGGAACCCGTTTAACAGCAAGCTACGTGCATTCACGGCCTTAGGCTGATAGAATTCATGGATCTTACCATGTTTCCTGCCATCGCAAAGTTGCTGGTAGACAGAACAATGGAATGGATTTCTGAGAGTGTAGTTACAATATGAATGATGTCAATGCCTAGCAGAGCAAGGACGAAGTTCTAACAGGGGCTGCATACTCTCTGAGTCAGCTCTAGTACATAGCGCGGTTTCTCCCATAAGCAGGATTCACAGGTCCAATAAAGGAGCAGGAATGGGAGTTGCACGGTTTGCTTATAACACAAAGTGGCCATTCTGTTCTCTTGGCCTGTGTTCTTGCCTACTACCGTCATCCAGGAGGCTCTCCGGTCATACTTCAAAAACTACCACCTAGCCATCGGGAGCTCATCATGCCTCTGAACCAACGAGCGTGATAGTCACCGTACCGCCTGATTCTGAATTCTAAGGAAAATTAGATTTTGGCTCTATAATGGAGATAAGGCGGAGTGTGTCTGGAACAAATGAGAGTTTTATCTTAGTTTCTTTTCCTGTTGTTGTTATGAACTACTCCAACAAAAGGAACTTAAAGGGTTGTTCTTGGTTACCTCACTGAATTCCTTTCCCTTGGGGCTGTCTGGGGATCTCTGTCCTGAAACAGGTGGAGCCTTTTCAGAAGCCACCCTCACTTGGATTTTACTTTGTGACATTTAGCTTCATTAAAAGCATGGGTATGGGAAAGGGCAAGAATGCTTTGCATATGTTTGGGGGGTGGGTGCTCAGGGAGCCAACCTGCTGGCACTGGCTTTGCCTCTTAGAGCTGCTGTGTGCCTCCTTTCAGGTTGGCTTGACCAGCTCAGACCTCACTGTTGCAAGCCCTCGGATTTACCTTGCTCCGGGTCCTCACCTTTGTTCCTCTGACCCTAAGCTTCCTTTTTGTCCCAGTGTCTGTTTTCGTTGTAACATTTATGACTACGATGTAGCTTCTACCATGTTTGCTTTTCTCTTATTGTCCGTGGTAAACTATCTACCACCTTGCTCATAAGGTACTCTGGGTATTTATGAGGAGATGCTTGGGGAAGAGACAAAGGTTTTAATTAATAAAGTAAAACTCATCACCCTCTGGAATGTAGGCAGGCCTCATCAGTTGATCTGAGTGTTTAAATTAAAGAAAAGGTTTAGCATTCTCTACAAGGCTGTGTTTGGATTTCTATCATCACCACCACTTACTTCTCTTGGGTTTGTTTAGTGATCCATACTGCAGATAATAATTCAGTGGTCTTCATAACTACATGGACCAATTTCTTTTGCACACAAACACATATATACATATGTATATGTATGCATGTGTATATATATATATGAGATCATGTGAGGCCAATATTGTCCAACTTGAGAGAATCTAGAGTCACCTAGGTGACAAGCCTCTGGTCATCACCTGTGAGGGATTATCTAGATGACAGTAACTGAGATGAGAAGATTCACCTTTACCACAGGCAGAACTATTCCACAGTCCAGGCTGGGGGCCTGGACTGAATAAAAGGAGAAAGAACACACTTTCAATCTCTCTGCTTCCTGACAGAAGGTGTCATGTGACAGATGCTTCCTGCTCCTACCATGCCTTCCCCACCATGATGGGCTATGACATCAAATTGTGATCCAAAAATAAACCCTTTCTTCCTTAGGTTGATTGTGTCAAGATATTTTAGCACAGTAACAAGAAAAGAATACAGGTGACAGGTAGATAGAAGATGATTGATAGATAAAAGAAGATAGATAGGAGAGACAGACAGACAGACATAGATAGGTGAAATGTAGACAGGCAGACAGACAGATCTGTTCTAAGGAGAACCTCAATCTTCTCAATACAATGTCAATATCGCAATACAACACTAAATCCAAAAAAAGCAGTTCCCCTAGACTTCTTATCATTCCTAGAAATTGAGTCCAAGTGTGTTCAAACATTAGGCACTTTAATACTTTGTGCAAAGTCCTTCTCTCCTTAAATTAGTTAGCTGTGATTAACTTATTAATAGACAAGCCTGCACTGACATGAAAAAGGGTTATTAAGAAGCTGAGATTGGTTCATATTCTCCAGCAGACAATAAGAGACACAAATAAAGGAATTATAAGGCATTTCACATGTAATAATAAAAAATGTAAGAAAATAAAACTAAAACCGCACTCTGTGTGAATATGTATGCTGTGTGCACGGGTTGTGTGTATGTGTGCACACATGTTTCTAATTGTTCATTCTTTCCTTGTACTGCCTTATACGTTATAATTGTATATAGATATATTTAAATAGCTTTCATTGTTACTATTGTTTTCTTCAAGAAGTCATATTCTAGAGAAGTTTCAAATGCGTGAGTCAATGATTTTAAGTTTCCGCTAGTCATTCCTGGTGTTCTTCGTTTAAGAAAAATAAGAGTGTGGTAATGTGATATGTCTAACAAAATGTATCAATGTTAGTCATTACCCAGAAGCAGACACTGATCTGAGAAACAATTGCAGAGGAAAATTTTGTTTAAATGCACATTATAATCAAACACTAACAAAGTACATCAAGATTAGTCATTAGTCTGCAGAGGCACACACTGGTCTGAGAAACACTCATAGAGTAAAACTTTACTTAAGTGCATATTGTAATCAAGCACAGAAATGAGGATATTTAACGAGAAAGCAAAGATGCATTTTAATGAGAAAAAAACTGAGATTTTATATGCGCAGTCAATAATCTTCTACTCTTTAGCTCTTCAAGGGACCTAAGGACACAGACCTCCAGGGTATAGCTTGCTATAGGTACTCAAGTAGCCATGTAAAAAAAAAATATGGACTTTATTTTCAAAAAATTCTGTTTGTAGATTTTTTTAGTTGCCTGGGAACCTCCTGAGAGGCAGATGCCATAGAACCTAGCAATGGCCTTTTTCCTCTGCTTCAGTTACGTCGATGTAAGTAGAGAGAGAAGCAGGCAAGTCAAAGGCCAGAGAAGAAGATGGGTAAGGAGGAATACTCTTGAAGAAATAAGGCCTGTGAGGGGCTCCCAAATATAGAGTAGAAAACCAAGGATAATTCCAACCCAGGGATGAATCTATTCATAAAGGGACTGAGAGGACTCTACATGTACGTCTCTGGCATTCTTTAAATATAGAGCTCGTTCCATGCAAGCTAAGGCTGAACTTCAAGGTAGCTTCTCCAGGAAATAACTGGTAATCCTTTTCAGTGATGACTTGAGAAGCCGCTTGAGAAAATGAATGAACAAAGACGTAAAAGATACACAGCTAGTAAATGGATAGATGGCTGGAGTGCTCTCAGCAGTCATCCCTTTAAAGATGAATAGATTGAATGCATCGATTACCTGATAGAGACTGGCAGAATTGTTTGTGTCTTTTTATAGCCCAATGAGGTTCTGTTTATAAAACTCTCACGTTTGATACAGTGATCACTTTTTGCTATAAACTAGCAGAAACTGTTTACTCAATGCAGATAGCTCTTTCAAAGGGTAACCAGGGAAGCCAGGGTGACTCTGTGATCATCGGCAAAATAGCTTTTCAGTGAACATTATAGGAGCCAAAGTTTATGTCAAATACCTGATAAGTGGGTCAAGAAAGCTAGGAGATATGATGATTATAAACACATATAGAGCAAATGAGAGGACCCTAAAATACTAAAAAATTACAGAATTAAAGAAAGAAATCACTCTACAAAAGCGGGGTTTGAACTGGTTTTCTAGGACAAGAGAAACATCTTATCATGGTTCTGAACATTTGAAGCCAGAAATCGAGATGACAACAGGACAGGCCCTACCCAGAGTTCTAGAGAACATCTTCCGTTGCCTCTTTGCCGTAGTTAAATGGCCAGGCTCTGGTGGCGCTGTTAGGAGATGGTGAAACATTCAAGGGGTACAGTCAAGCGAGCGGTCTTTGGGGCTAGTCCCTTCAAGAGGAGGCCTGCAATGACAACGATCTGCCTCTGCCCTTTTCTAAGTCCTGACTCTGATCCAGGCAGTTTTGCTCAGTCATACTCTCCTGACATGGTGCACGGTCTCAGAACAGGCTTCAAAGCAACAAGGTCAGGCAATCCTGGGTTGTAACACCCAAAATGTGAGTCAAAAAAAAAATAAGATTTTTTTCTATTTATAAGCTGAGAATCTCAGTATTTTTATGGTGATGAAAATTTATCTACATCAGTGCTACTTTCTATGCCTTTATTATAGTAGGTATCCCATAATTTTAGTTATTCATGCTACTAGGGACATGGTCCCAGAGAAGCCAATTCAAAGACTTACTGTGGGTAGAAACATTATAGAACATGATGATTAAAAGTAAATTAAAAAAAAAGAAAAATGAAAAGAAATATGACTAGTTCTAGGTATGGTAGAGAAGGATTATTGTAGATAAAACAGAGAAATAGTCAGAGGCTGGAACATCTGGGAGGAGTTCAGAGTAGACATGACCAGACTGAGTTATGCCGTTTTTAGGAAGGGGACAGAGAGAAGGGAGCAAGGGAGCAAGGAGAACCAAGGGCAGCAGTTAGGAGGTCCAAAGGTACGGCGAGAGAAGGAAACCAAAATGGTGTATATATAGGGAAGAGGCTCTGGGGAAAGGGCAGCCCTGTACCTAAGCTGGATAGTTCGGGGTAGGGGATGGGGTGTGCCAGCCAGTAGAAACTGTAACAGGTAGGGGCTGAGAGATGCAGGGGGAAACTGGAGGCCAGGTTCTCTTGATTTGTTAAATAGGCTCCTCAGTCTTCTGTCCCAGGTTTGAATATATATATATATATATATATGTATAATAGTCACCTAGTTAGTTAGGGAAAAGTAGAAGCTTTGTTTAGTACTGGGAAGTCCTTGAGACTGTCAGGAGGGAGCAAAATCAGTGTGAATGTCATGTTTAAAAGAATTATTGGTCCACCTACTATTTTAGTAAATAAAATAGTATTTTTCCTAAAATAGAGGTTGAACATTCACCACAAAAAGTTCTTTTCAGTTATGGAGAGGAAAAGAAATTCCTTTAGATGTGTTTGTAAAGTGACCGAGATTCTAGCCATCTGCTCAAAAGAAAAGAAAAAAAATTAAGTTTCTTTGTTCCCTGAGGCTGGAAGAAGTCACACCTGCCCACCTGCTGTTCTTCACAGCAGGAAGAACTGGTTATAGCCAGTTGATGGTGCCACCTGACAGTCTACAATCAAGGGAGGACCCCTGTGATGCCAGGAACTCAGTGTGCTTATTCGTAAAATCACAAACAGGCTCCTAAGGCCCTAGCCTAAGAGATGGAATCCCCAGCAGACTCAAAAGTCTTACCTACCTACCTTCAGCTGCCACAAAGGGTTCCCTGGCCTTTCAAAGGAGTGGTTCAAGTTCTTTGAGGCTTTCATATTTTATCTTTTCTTCTGTTCTCTTGGGGATTTTGAGAAATGCATTTCAGCAAAAGAAAAATAAATTGGAACATTCAATGATGTCCGTGTCTCCCCGTTAACCAGGCTTTGTGTTTGTCATTGTGGTGCATGCTTTATGCTTATCATCCTAATTAGCCCTCTAAAGGCTGTAATAGGTGATAGGGTAGCACCTAAGGGTCATATACACCATCCTGGAAGGGAACTCTATGTGAACTTACTAAAAGATCTTTGGACAGGGTGGGTGGACATAGGGAAGTCTCAGAAAAAAAAATGGGTTCACAATTTCCCATTTTCCCATCTGTGTCTAACACTAAGTGTTAGGGTTTCATTCAAACCACAGGTAAGGCCTAACCCACTCTGATTGCCTGGCAATTCCGAGAGTCTAATTTAACACTGGAATCTTGAGCTGCTTCGGTAAATTGCAGGCCTGGCTTACAGCAGCCCAATCTACATTGCTGCTGCATGAAAACAGTTGTGTTCAGTGGCGCTGCAGAGTCTGACAGAGTCTCTCTGGTCACAATATGAGCTGGGTGTTAGGAACATTTTTCTAATGCAAGCTCTCTGCCTATGCAAAATAATCCCAAACAAGCCAAATCAAACCAGATTAAAAGGTATCCAGGATTAATTCGACACCTGTGCTCCCTGATGGCCCCAAGGGGAACAGGAAGTCGCCAATGCAACCGCCGAAGAGGAAAGGGGAAAAAAAAAAACACTTGTTTATTTTCTGGGGGAACAGTTTAAATAGCCATGGGAGTGGTCTTGACTTTTCCTGTGGAGGGAACAAGGTTCGAGGGGTACAGAGGAGGGGTCTCCAAAGATAGAGTCCGAGGCTGTGATTTACATTCCAGACTGTTTGTATAAGGGGTGACAGGAAGCTGAGGTGATATTTATGACCAACCTTTTAGGCTTTCTTTGGAAAAGGGGCATCTACTCTGTAATGATTGTTGTGTCTCTTTAAGAGACCAGCCACGCCCACTCCCTCCCCCATCCGCTGAGGCAGGCTGATCTTCAGCTTCCGGCCTGAGCTCGCTCTTTTCCATCTTCCTCTCGGAGAGGCAGCTTCGCTTCTGCCTCTCTCCCCACTTCTCTGCTTCCCCCTTCTCTGTCTCTCTCTCTATCTCTTCTCCCTTCTTCCTTCCCCCTCCATAACCCCCTGAATAAATTCAACAGAAAATTATGTCTGGAAAAAAATTTAGATCCTGGTGATTAATAGAGGAGAAGTCCCAAGATGGAAGATAGAGGAGGGTTTTTTGGGGAGGGGCGGAGAAGGGAATTTCCCAGGGGTTCCCGAGACCAGGAATGATAAAGGAAGGCTTAAATGATACTTATTCTGGGCAAGTCTGGTCCATTTAGGTAGGTCCAATTGAGTTCCTGGAGTTTATAAAAAAAAGTTTGAAAAGAAATAAATTTTAGACGTATTAAAAGTTTATGATTATAATGATAGAATGGAAGATGGGGGGGGAAGAAGGAGGAGATTATTGAAAAGGATAATTATTAGAGCCTTTAATGTTTTACCTGAAGTAAATCCTTTAGCATCAAGGTATTACCTTAACATCCAGGAAACACTGCTGCAGTCAGTGATAAATCTGTTGTGTTAAAGTCTGTTTTATGAGTTTTTGGAGTTTGGGGCTACAAACGTATTATTGTTTCTTACCGCCTGGGATTTCGACAGTTCTTGTACCTCTGGCTTTATGTTTAATGATGGCTCCTGTAATAACAGCTGAGTGGTTAACTGGAAATTTAAGCATGACATTGGAGATATCTGGGGAAGTTGGTAAAGCAGATAGGAGAAAGAGGAAAAGTGAGAGTAGGTGGAGTTTTTGGCACAGGAGAGTTGAGTAAGAATGAGACTTTTATTTTTCTGGAACTGGAGAAAGAGTGGCTGATCCTGGCGTCCTCTGGAACTTAAGGGAACAGGGCACTGTTTGAGTTACTGTATATGAGGGGCATCTTGAGCTGGAAGAGTAAAAGATTTTAAGATGCGACAGGTGAATCCAATGAGGAAGACCCTCGAGCTTGGCAGCTGTGGGAGTTACAAGAATTACTTTAAAGGGGCCTTGCTATTTAGGGGGAAGGGGTGACGGACATTGATCTGGAAGAGAAAATAATACCTGATCCCCTGTTTTAATTGGTGGTGGGCATGAATTAACACATGGTTGGGGTAATGAGTGGTGGTAAAATCCCATAATAGGGAGCGTAGATGGGATAACAGAGGAGTAAGCAGGTGATCAGGAAGGGGAGAGGTTTTAGGTGAGGAGCTGGGGGTTAAAACTGGCTGCCCATACATGAGTTCAAAGGGTGAGATGAAAAGGGGGCCTTTGGAGAGAGCCCTAAGTCTTAGTAGGGCCAGAGGCAAAAGTTTTACCCAGTCGAGGTGGAGTTCCTGTGACATTTTAACAAGAACATTTTTAAAGGAATGGTTAGTTCGTTCTACTTTCCCTGAAGACTGAGGGTGGTATGGGATATGAAAACGCCATGGGATGTTAAGAGCCTTGAACAAATTTTGAGAAATCTGGGAAGTGAACTCTGGGCCATTATCTGACTGAAGAGAGGTTGGGATTCCAAACCGGGGGATGATTTCTTGGAGAAGACCATCAGAAACTGTCTGGGCCCTCTTATTAATGATGGGAAATGCTTCAATCCACCCAGACATTGTGTCCACCAAGACCAGGAGATATTTAACTCTTCTGATTGGAGTGAGAGTAGAAGCTTGGATGACATAGTTGTCATGCTAGGTTTGATCATAGGCCTGGGACAGATAACAAAACTCTTTAATATAAGCAGAAGGATTCGCAGAAAAGGAACCCAGCCGCCTTTCTATCTGAGAGAGATCTGGAAGAGAAAAGGGAATATGGACTTTCATTATGTCACCGACTCCCACTGCTTTCTGGAGAGGGCAGAGAAGGGCAGAGTTATGGTGGGACCTGGTATGGGAGGAGATGGGGTTGGGGAGGACTGGGAGGGGCTAGCCCAGTGTGCAGAGGGGGTACAAGGGCAGGAAGATACAGTAGGAGGGGGAGATGGAAAGAGGGGGAGGAAGGTAGGTAAGGGGAAAGTTGACCTTGAATTTTTGTTTTGGCTAGGGAAGGGGTAGGTGAGGATGGGTAAGGAGAGGAATGTGGAGTGTGTTGTTCCACAGGACGGAGTTGGGTAGAGAGGGTTTAAGGGAGTGGGGGAGGGGCCAGTGCCTCTGGCTGCAGGGTCAAGACTGAACTATCTGGTTCCCAATTCCCAGACGGCTGGGAATCTGGAGGCGCCATGATCCTAGCAACCAAGACCAGTGCTGCAAGACACTGGCTACTGAGGGAGGGGTGAGAGCGCAGAGCTCAGAAACCATGGACACATGAGAGTTCTGCCCACTTGTCCCCATGGCAACAGAAATTCTCTAGGTCTCAGAGGACGGTAAGCTCAAGGCTTCCCTCTGGTGGCCATTGTGTCCCATTGTCAAGATCATATTGAGGCCAAATCTTAGTGCGTAGAGAAATTAGCCACTCGGGACAGATAGTATCGGAGAGTCCCATTTTATCAAGATTTTGTAAGAGGCATCTCAGAGGTGACAGCGGATCTGGCTTTGAATTTCAAGTGACCATTTTAAAAGTCTATGCCCAGTTGTATGGCTAAAGTCTATTACAGCATGTCCGCCCAAATAGCTCTTGGGCCAGAATGGGGTTGCGGAAATTGAATGTTAGGCATCCCTAAACAAACAAAGTCCACCTCAGCGAAAGTCTCAGCTTTTCGCCGCTTGTGTCAGGCTTTTGGCATGGACCACGTCTTCCATAAGAGCCAGATAATCAACAAAAGTAAACATGAGTGGGTCCTCTAAAACCCTAGTAGTATGGACAAGAAAAAGGGACTCACCAAGATATGGCCACTCTAGCCCAGGAGCCAGTTTTAGCCTGGCGTGGAGAGCTGGGGTTCAGGGATAAGGGTGCTTCCAACGTGTGGCTGTGGGATCATGGAAAAGGCTGCCTCCCCACCCCACCTCGGGGGGGGGGGCGGGCCTCCAAAATGTTAGGAATATTTTCTAACGCAAGTTCTCTGCCAATGCGAAAATAATCCCAATCAAGCCAAATCAGACCAGATTAAAAGATATCCAGTTTAATTAGACACCTGTGCTCCCTGGTGGTCCCGAGAGGAATGAGAAGTCGCCAAGGCGTGGCCACGGGAGAGGAAAAAGGAAAACCACACATTTATTTTCTGGGGAGCAGTTTAAATAGCCCGTGGGAGTGGTCTTGACCTTTCCAGGGGAGAGTCAAGGTTCAACGGGCACAGGGGAGGGGCCTCCAAAGATGTAGGCTGAGGGTGGGATTTACATTAGGTGTCCTGAGAGCGTGTCATGTCCTGTGGCTGCTCTTCTAGAGAGTACACTTGGCTACCACATCCCTCATCCCTTCAGCCTTGTAGTCACTACCACCAAGAATGTCAGAACGACACCAGAGGCCTATTCCCATCAATGTTGGCATTTCTTCCCTAGAACTACAGCTGATAATTGAATAACGCCACTCCTGTGGGTCCTTGAAATCCCATCCTTCACTCAGCATCGCGTTCAGAGTTAAAGGCATACCAAATCACATCAGATGTAATAACTGTCGCATGGTCTGCCTTTTATGAATCTTTTTCACTCTTCAGAGAGGCATGAGGGCACAGCTCTGAGGAATGAGTTCAAATGCTATTACAATTCATGCTCATTTGTCAACTTTAAAAGGACAGATGTATAAACACTACTTTCTGGGTAAAAATAAGGCTCCGTTTTAGTTGTCGGAGATTTCGTGACAGTAACTGGTAACTACAAAGACATGCATATGCGTATTGTGCCTTCCCCCGTGCCTTTCGACTTGAGCCTCACCTAGTTATACTTGAATTAGCAAAGGTTGTTTGGTAGAACAGGACCCATCTGTCCAGGAACTGTCCCAGCAAGACTGCAGTTTCGTCCGCTGCTGACTTGTGGCTGTGTTGGGAGCCTGTCTGCAGTTGAAACTCCGCTGAGTTGATGGAAAGGCATTGGCTAAATGAGTCTGGTCTGCATACTGTCTAGCTGCAGGCTGAGTTCTACTTCACTCCTCAGGAGTGAGAGTAGAAGCTTGGATGACATGCAGTCATGCCAGCTTAGATCATAGGCCTGGGACAGATAACAAAACTCTTTAACATAAGCAGAAGGATTCGCAGAAAAGGAACCTAGCCGCTTTTCTATCTAAGAGAGATCTGGAAGAGAAAAGGGAATATGGACTTTCATTATGCCACCGACTCCCACTGCTTTCTGGAGAGGGCAGAGAAGGGCAGAGTTATGGTGGGACCTGGTATGGGAGGAGACAGGGGTGGGGAGGACTGGGAGGGGCTAGCCCAGTGTGCAGAGGGTGTCCAGCGTCTTTGTGAATACTGGAAGGGCAAAGCTGGGGAAATTACTCGTCCACTCCGGAGGACCACACAATGTTTTTAGGAAGGCTTGGAGCATCCAGGGTATTAAAGTGCAGTGATTAAATGGTTTTTTTTCCCACCTCCAGCATCAATAGGAATTATAGGAATGAGTTGAAACGCACTACTGCTTAACCTCAGAGCAGAAATACGTTGTCTTCTAGGAGGTCACCTCTCTCTCCCCACCTCGCTCTACTTCTGTGATAATCAAAAAGAAAGAAAAGCAAAGCCAGGAGTGGTGGTACATACCTGTAATCCCAGCAATCAGGGACCCGGACAAGAGGGTTCCTAATTTAATGCAAATCAGAGCTACGTAGGGCTACTTTCCTAGGTGAAAAAGTGATTAAAAATGTGCTGTATCTGAGTCATTTTAAGTGGAAATATATTCACACATATATAGATAGATATTTATGGATAGTTATTTCAGATGTCTATAACTGATATAACAAATATAGGCATTAGTGAATTCCAAATCTGTATAATATTAACTTCAGATTAAAACTATTAAAAAAGAAAAGAAGTGAAAAGTCTCTTGGGTCTCTTCTAAAAGCGCTAATAAGGACTCCCCGCCCCTCGACATTCTAGTCTGTTCCCCAAATTCCCATGTCCTCACACCATCACATTAGAGACTTAGCTTCAATATAGGAAACCTAGTCCTTGGGTCCATACAGGAAGTCACCACTCAGTAAGGCCCCAGACCTTTGTTTGGCCAGGCTCAACATGACAGATTTGGGCTGAACAGACGCACTAAATTAAAAACATAGATTGCTTAGATTTAAGTTTCAGTTGAACAGGTGGAATATGGCTTATGACATGCAGAATTGACTTTTGTTTGTTTGTTTGGTTTTGATTTTTTGAGACAGGGTTTCTCTGTAGCATTGAAGCCTGTCCTGGAACTACCTCCTATAGACCAGGCTGTCCTCGAACTCATAGAGATTCGCCTCCCTCTGCCTCCCAAATGCTGTGACTAAAGGTATGTGCCACCACCACCCAGCTATGGAACTGATTTCTAAACAATGTATTCGAATCATACAGTGTTTGGGGGGAGATTATATTAATAAAGAAACCTTATACTAAGAAAACCGAAACTGTGCAATAAACCCCAAATTGGTTCAGCTTGGATAATTGTTATAAAAACTATAGGCAAATCAGTTTTTCCCAATGGAGTGACACTAGGTATTTCAATCACACTCAGGGCTCATGCTCAGGAGTAGTTGACCACTGCAGAATGGACTCCATGTTTGAATGTGTTTATGTAAGCTTTCTGGTTTGGTGGGGTTTGTCTCTTGGTTTTGGTTTTATTTTGTTTGACTTTGGGTTTTTGTTTGTTTGAGAGAGAGGGAAGCCGGGTTGGTATGGAGGTAGGGAGAATTTAGGAGGACTTGAGGGAAGTGATCAACATACATTGTATAAAATATTTAAAAAGTGATTTTAAAAAAGGTAATAAAAATTCTGTAAATTTACCACCTCCCAAATGATAGTATTTAATGCCCTCTTCAAATATAGCCACTAAAGGAAACGGAAAGCAGATGAGAGGGAGATTTCACACAGTTCTGACCTTTTTTCAGACCACCTTGTAGGAAAGACTGGAACAGGGACAATGACGTGACAGTGATGGACAGGACTGCGCCTGGACCAAGACCACATAGTTAGGGTTACCTCTTACCATGTAATTTAAACCCAAACCTTCAACTGGGGTGAGGATTCAGTGAACAAAGTACTTGCTGTACAAACATGTGGACCAGAGCTGGGATTTCCAGCAGTGGGTATTGAAGCCTGCCTCTAATTCGGAGTCTTGGAAGCAGAGACAGGAATCCTCAGAGCAAATTGACTAATTAGATTAGCCATACGTGTGAGTTCTGAACTCAGCAAGAGATCATGCCTCAATGGATAGGATTGACATCAATAAAGGAAGACTCCCAGTGTCAACCTTGGGCCCACGAACACATATGCATATATACATGTGAACACATACATATACATACACATGTACTCCATAGACATAAAGATGCAAGACATTCTTGCTAAATTTCCTGGCAAAACCTTGAAGGTAGACTTAAGGATCACCCAACAGCTACCTTGAGCAAATCTTCTTTCTCTCCTTTCCTCTCTTATTTGACTCTTTAATTGGCCTGTTGAGGATGAGTGACCTATTCTACCTTGTTTGTAAAGTCCAGACATGAGCCTAACAATGTGGGTAGCAAAAGAAGAGCCAAGGTCCACTAAAAAAATGAGTATAAAGGAAATTCTCCAGAGCTCAGCTCTGATAGATATACAATGTCCAATTGAAGCAGCCAACCACTGTAAACCGAGAGATTGCTGGGCTTTCTGTCATAGCCTGCTGTTCAGCTCCTTCTAACTGGGATCATTCTGCCATGGTATGGAGTTTAAACTTAATCACAGGGATCCAAGTTCAGCCAATGGGGAAGAAAAGATATTGTGTTATAATTTGAAATAGTGTACTAATGATGATAGGACATTTGCAAACCAGCAGAGGAACCTGGGACTTTTACCCCTTCCACCCCAACTATATGCCTGGCATTTGGTATCACTGGTGACGGGAACATTCGTAAGAAATCATCATCGTCATCTTTGTTTTGAGATTTGCAGAAAATCCCATCATGACTAGATGATAAGGAATAAATGTACACCAGCTGTGGGAAGATGTGAGTCAGTCTAGGGAAAGCTTCAGATATCAGATTAAGTCAAATACAAATAAAACCTAAATCAGAGGCTGGGGAAATGGATCAGCAGTAAAATGCTTATCATGCAAGCATGGAAATCTGATCCACACACGTGCACAAAAGCAGGCATAGCACCTCACACCTCTAATCCCAGTATTTAGGAGGCAGAGGCAGGAGGGTGGATCACTGAGGTTTGCTGGCCAGCCAAGCTAGCTGAATTGGTGAGTTCAAGGTTCAGCGAGGGACCCAGCATCCAAAAAGGAGGTGGAAAGTGATTGAGGGAGACAACTGGCACCTGCCTTTGACTTCTACTTGTGCATGTGCACATATGTGTATGCCTATACAAACACATACACATATGCATGCATGCACATGCACAGATGTGCACATATTTACACACTATACACATGTGCACATTCATAGACCCTTTGCTTAGAAGTCATATGGGCTTTGCAATAAGAGTACCCTATTTTCTACTCCAGTTGGATTTTTTAAAGCCAAGATCCTTGCCTTAGTGTTTATTCCTTAGTTGGCAATGGGATAGGCAGCAGGACCTTGTCCCGGAACAATGTGGGCTTATCCTTTGAGAAATAGCTTGAATGAATGCCACATGCAAAGGAAAGGCTACGGACGTGTTTTCATGTCCAGAAAGGCCAATTATGACAACATTCCTGTTTAAAAACCATAGCTCCTTCAGAAAAAGGAGCTTCAGGCGCCTCTATATTTGGTTCTTCCCACTGTGCTTTCTAAATGGTTATTTGGGGTAAGCGTTTCTTAAATGTTCATGGTACACAAGATTACCAAATGGTCAACTATTTCTCTGGAACTTGAAGGAAGAGGACACTGCATCACTTTTTAAAGTAACAGCTTTGTCTCTTTCCAATACTTATACTTTTATTCTTTTATTGTTACCAAGATTTCCATTGCTAGCAATCCAACGCAACCAAGGAAATGTACCATCAATAAAACCTATCCCCACAAAAACCCAGATTCCGGACTTCATAGACAACTATAAATCAGTTAGGTTCATACAATGGAAAGAAATAAGAAGGAGCTGTGAGAAGCCTGTCAAAACAAATAGATACTATTATTTTAAAATAACGAAATCTTCTATGAAATAAAAACGGGATGAAAAATTCAATAAATGACAACAAATATCGTGGGGCAGGAGACAGAATCCATTAACTGAAGAGAGGTAACCTGAAATTATTCAGTCTGAGGTACAGGAAGATGAAACTTCAATAAAGATAAAACAGCCAGATAAAAAAGCACCAAGGAAACAAATGATGTGCAAAACCTACCACCCAAGCTGACCTCCCACTCACTTGCAGAATACTTCCAAGCACACAGGAAGATGCGGGCACTTATGTGGACAGAAATATGGAGAGGCCACAAAGTATGTCATAAAACAAGTCTAAATGATTTCTAAAGTGTTTACATTATAGAAAACATGTAAATATATCCTAGTATTACAAGAAAGTGAAGCAGGAATTCGGTAACAGTAAAACTTGGAGGGACTCACAGCTACATAGTATAAGTCAACACAGTCCCAAATAATGGCTGAGATACTTAGTTACAAGAAAATTAAGACGCACTTGAAGGTTCTGAAGCACTCTCAGTGAAGCCTAAGTCTGAATGTGAAGAATGCATATGAAATCCAGACATGCGGTATGAATGTCAGGAATAGCAGCGGTCCTCTGGAGATGAATGCTGGGGACAGCAGAATCGCTGAAGCGTGTGTTAGCTGTGCTGGCTGGTGTACACAGAGGAGCAGCAAAGAGAAAGCCATCACAAACAAGGTAGGAACAAAGAAATGACACTTGAATTTGTTCTCTGACTTCATAAGCATGTTATGACAGGCATGTGCCACACATATAAATACAAGTGATTTTTGAAGAAATGTTTTGAAATTAGTGGTTACAGAGAAAAAGAGACATATTTTCTTCAGTGGTATAACTGTTGATAAGGGACCTCTATGCTCCTTCAAATACCCCTACATCCAAGATATTAAAAGAAACACTGAAAAATACATGGGGTTATTTATAAATAAATAAAGAAAAATCATGAAAATAGTAAGGAGAATAGCTAGGAAGGAGGGAGTAATGGGAGTGGGAAGGGAACAAAAGAAGGTCATGGGAGTGGATATGATTAAAAAACACATTGCATAGAAAATATAATAATGAAACCAGTTATATAATTAACATATGCTAATATTGGAAGAGATAACTGAAAAATAAAAGTAGAAAGACAAAATTTAAGTGACACAACTGAAGAAGTGCTTCTGAAGAAGCCTAGAATGTAAATGAATATATTTTTTAAAAATTGACAGCAATCAACAATAGACATATAAGACATCTTTCCTTATTAACCCAAGAACTGGCTGTCCAGACACTGGTGTTTTCAATTGTTCCATAAAGAAAACGTCACTTTTACTTAACACTGAATAAAAAAAATTTAGCACCATCACAGTGTTATAAAAATATATATTTCCCGTTGCAATAAAATACTGCTTTGCAAAGCTAGAAAATCAAAGATAAAGGGTATTGCCGACAAGCCCACCTTCACAAGGGTTGCAGAGACAAGGAATGACTTCATGGGGATCTTTGGGAATCTGTCACGCTGGTGTATACCAGTGTACCTACATATTCTGGGTTGTCTACTTTACTGACTCACAAGTTGCTAGTATTTGTAGGGTCCAAGGCACTCGGAATGTTTAAAACCTAAAGTTAGTGATTAGAAAAATCTATGATCTTCACCTATAGGGAGTATACCACTGTGGTAGAGCATTTGTCTAACATATACAAGGCCTTGTGTTAGTTTCCGGGCACTGAAAAAGAAAGAAAACTTAATATGTGGTGTATCCTCAGTTCCTTCTCCCTGGAAGCAGTTGGTGCTGCAAGGATTAGCATACAGGAGGCCTCTTTCACAGTGAACAGAGGAATACGGTAAAATTCCACTTTCCCTCATGGGACTTGAGAAGATTCAGCTTTTCTCACAGAAGGCAAGATGCTGGAGAAGAGTTTTGAGCTGTTTGATGGCTTGGGTCAACTTGTCATCCATAGCAAAGCTCATGAGACCAGCACTGCCTCGCTGTGCAACAAGTAAGTTTGAGGGTTTCTTTGGGTTTACTTCAGTAGCAGTAAGGAAAGGTGTTCTTTTCCTCTGAATGATTTTAGTTTGGACAATTCTAGTATTTCATCATGCTTCTGTTTTTCAGAATTATATTGCCAAGTTCAGAAAGTTCAACTTCTAACTTTTAGTATTTTGGTTGTGCTTTTTTAAAAAGTCATTGAATTTTATAATTTTTGTTTAATTTTCATTTATATTAAATAGAGACCTCATCCCTATGTTCTAGTCTCATTGGTACTGAAGAGTACTCTGCAGCCTATCAAAAGAGAAATGTAACACTAACCTAGCCACAAATCCTTTGGTCTACAATGATGTCCCACCTGCAAAATATGCTAGGGCAATGGTGGTACAAAGCCTGTGGGGATAACCAACTAATGTCTGATTTGACTTAAAACCTCTCCATGAGATAGAACCCATATCTTACACTGCATGGGTGACTAAGAACATGAGACTAGATAGCCCAGGGACCCAGGATAAAGTCAAATACTGTATGTATGCATGCGTGTATGTATACATATATATTGACTTCTAATGACATTCTGTTATATTATAGATCAGATATGCTTCTTCCTGCAGCAGATGGGAACAAACATTTAGCCCCACAGACAGACTATATACATAAAGTGAGAGACCTTAGAACACTCAGCCCTAAATGGTATGCTTACAACAAATCCTTCCTCTCAGAGATCAGGGAACCCTGAAGAAGAGGAGGCAATATAGTGCAAGATCCAGGGGATATGAAGGGCACAGAGGAAACCATGCCCCCTAAATCAACAGGATCACAGCTCATAAGAACTCATGAAAACTGAAGCAGCATGCACGGAGCCTGCACAATCTGCATCAGTTCCTCTGAATAGTTATTATGGTTCCCAGTTTAGAGTTTTTTAAATGGGACTCCTGAGTGTGTGAATGAGTGGGTCTTTGACTCTTGGGCCTTCTCTTGGGATCTTTTCCTTCCATTTCTTTGTCTTGTCCAACTTCAATATGGTAGCTTTGTTTTATCTTATTATTTTATATTTTATTTTATCATTCTCCCTAAGAAATCTGTTGGATTCCTAATCAGAGGCAGAAAGGGCATGGATCTGGACAGGAGGGCAGGAAGGAATCAGGAGGAAAAATTATAATAATAATATATTATGTCATTAAAATCCATTTTCAATAAAAGTGTTTTTAAAAAGACAAGGCTTTGCAGTACACATAAAGGCTAAGATCCATAGTTATAAAAATTTTTCTAGGGACAGAGGTATGGTATTTAATTGTTGAGACTCTACATAATAGAGAGATTGGTCAGTGTCATTAGCTTCTTGTCAATATTGCCAAATTTGAGAGTTAGTTTTATAACAACTCTGATGGGACAAAGTAAATTGTTTCCCAGCCACTTACAACTGGTGTTATACAAGGACAATCCTGTCTTCAAAATGGATTCAAGTAGTTCCCAATCTGTTGTCATTCTTAGGGACTTTTTTTCCCCTTTAAATATCTTTTCAATTTTGAAAAACTCATAATTCAAACGATTTGGACTCTATCTCATGTTGAAACATATTTTCCTTAATTTTTTTCTATTTTATCTATACTTTAAATATGTTGGTCTACTTTTAAATCACTTGTTACATTTTAAATATGCTCCAAAACAATTATACTAGCCTTCTTTTTGAAACCATATTCATATTTATGTTATATAATAAAACTTTTACTTCATATATGTTTCTTTTAGTAGATAAAATGGAACATTAGCTAGCTAATCATTTTCTGTTAAAAATTTTATCTCATTTTTTTTTCTCCTTAGGCTCCTTTATTTTCTCTTAGTAAGTTTTTCAGTAATGCAAAATTTTCAGTGGTTTCCTCTTCTCCCTCATCTTCCTCTCCAAACTCCTATATGGTTGCTTTCTACCATCGTGTTGGTTTTATCATTCTTACCCCCCTCTTCCTATATCCTCTGCGACCTGTGTGACTTTCTCACTGCTTCTGTCCAATTCGTTGACGTTGTCACTGTCCCTGTAAGCTACTATAGCAGCCACCACAGACGTTCGCCCACTTTTCGTATTACGGCTCTATACTTGCCTTTGACTGCCTCTCTCTGTTGAGTTTGGGCTTTAGAGGTTCTGAATGTTCTTTCCCTTCTTTGTGAGATATTCTTTGGTTTTCTCCTACCCAATCTTATTTGTGTGTTCTAACTTTGCCTCATGTCTTTTTACTCTGAGGCATTGTACTTGTTCACTGTGCCGGCTAGATTTATGTCAGCTTGACACACATTATCGTCATCATCCCCGAGAGGCTGAAATCTTGACTGAGAAAATACTTCTGTAAAATCAGATGTAGGCAAACCTGTAGCACATTTTCTTGATTAGCGGTTGATGGGAAGAGGTCCAGCCCATAGTGGGTGATACCATCCCTGGTCCTGGGTTCTGTAGGAAAGCAGGCTGAGCAAGTCATGGAGCAGCTGTTCTCCAGGGCCTCTGCACCAGCTCATGACTCCTGGTTTCTGCCCCGACTTCTTTCAATGATAGACTATGAAGCATAAGTGTAAGCCAAATACATCCTTTCCTCCTCAAGTTGCTTTTGGCCGTGGTGTTTCATCACAGCAATGATAACCCTGACTTAGGCATTTATGAATATGTTTGAAAAAAAGTGTACTGATTCCGGCCTTCTGGAGAAATGCCCAGCCTTAGTTTTGACACATAGGTTAAAGTACATAAACTAAAATGTGTGATGGTTCAATCTAGAATATCAGCATTTGATATGGAAACCAACCTCACTTACATCAGTGCCAACTCATTTCACCCGTGATAAGTTTTGGAAAGACTTTTGCTTTTTTTGTTTTGTGCATGTAATTAACAAACCTGCTGTCCATATTTTGTAATCCTTTTGAATGTATTTCTTGAAGACAATAGAGCTTCTCTCTCTCTGATATCTTTGTCTTATCCCATGGGTTGGTTATCAATGAATGCTCTTATGTGAGTATGTTTCTGAATCACTTGGAAATTTAGTTGTGATTTCCTCTTTACCTTAACAATTATCACAAAGGCTACACGTGTTAAAAAGATTAAAGCATTTTCTTTTTTTTTGCCACTCTTTATTATGGATTACTAATGCAATCATTTTATCAAGGCAAATACAGATAACATCATATTTGCTTTTAGGGATATACAAGAATTTTCTCTCTGCCAGACACGTAACTAATTTGGGGGAATATCAGGGTAAAAGTAGTTTAAAAAACACATGAACCCAGGAAAATAAACAAAGGTTTTAAATGCTTTAAAAACAGGTTCATTCTGGATTCCTAGAGGCTCTGCTCCTTAGGTCTAGACAGTGAGGTCTGTCCTAACCCAACGGACTTAGGTATCAGGACTTCCTTACAGGGATATCCTGTGCTACCCCACTGGAACACAGGCTACTGTGAGACCTAGAGGAAGCTTGCCTCTTCCTCTCCTCTGTACATTCATTTCAAGGCTGTCTTGAAGTCCATTGCAGTGACACTGATGGCAGAGCTAGAACCTGCTGGGCTGGATCACTGATGAGGCTGTCTTTCATGGGGGTGGGGGGACCAAGTGAGGGGCAGGAACAAGGAGGAAGTTGTGCTTTCAGGAAGGCAAGTCTAGGAAAAGAAAGTTTCTGTTTCAGGTGGCACGAAGCAGTGATTCCACACCCAAGAGGTCCAGGGAGTACAAAGATGAGTAACGGAAGATTCCTGTTTCAAAATGCATTATTTTTTATCACCTAAAGAATGGTGGACCTAGTCAGCTTTGGATCACCACAGGAGATAATCCATTAATGAAGAGGTCAGATTAGGGGGAGTATCAGAACACTGCTGCAACGCTCCCTGTGTACAGAATCATTCTCATTGTCCTTAATAATTGCTCTAAAATTGCCTAGCAAAGCATATTTGCCAGTATCTAAGTAGGCAACAACGCATGAAAACAAAGTGGGACTGTTTGCAGCTGCTCGCAACTCTTTGTCACGCGGCTGCAACTGCAACACCCGCTGGCCAATAAATATTATTACACATACAACAATTCATTGACATTTCCTGAGGAAGATAAGTAAATTAGTAAGTTTAAAAGTTATATGATTATGGATAATATTACCATTCAAAAATTTAATAACCATTTTGCTTACACTATGGGTGGTATTTTGCAGAGCTTATGTGATTTTTTTTCCCTATACATCCATTTATTAGATTTTGGAAATTTGCTTTGTTTTTCATATTATATCTTTAAGAAAATGGTCTGATAGCAGAGCCAATAATGAGGCACTTTTGGAAATGATACAGACTTTATAGACTAATAATAAACAGCTAGCTAAAAATTTAATACCATTAAAAAGGATAACATTAATTTGACAAACAAAATTCAATCCATGTCAAAGGGTATTGAAGAAATACCTAAAGAAATTCATACTGTTAAATTTAACAATAAGAATCTGTTAAAAAGTTATGATAGGTTAACAGATAGGGTATCTCTCTAGGAAGGCAATATGCACACCATCCAAATAATACCCAAGGATGAGACCTTATCTTTACTGGACCAATTTCATTCCTTAAAATACATGTGCAAAATGAGGACCAAAAGCTAAATAAATCAATGAGGACACTAAAACAGTACATTGGACAGGAGATCAAGGATCTACAAAAGACAGTGGTAAAAAGATTTAAAAATTATTAAAACTGATGAGCAGGGAGAGAAGGTACAAAGACAGGATTTAGTCTCACCAGTATGTGACAGAGTCTAAGATGACTTACCCGAAATTTTAGCTACTTATCTGTTAATCTCCTCTGAGAAGCCAATCTGGTACTAAATACCCTAAAGTATCAAAAAAATGTAAATGACAACCTGTAGATATAAGCAATCTAAAAAAAAATTAAGCAAGAAATAGTATCTTATGGCTTGCATTCACCATTTGTTAGGGAAATAGTGAAAAACGTGGGCTTCAAGCAATAAGAATACTCCACACAATTGGCTTCAATTAGTCTCAGTGATCCTCAAAGATGGACCCAGCTACTACAAAAGTGCTATTGGCAAAAAGAGACAAAAAATTTAAAACAACAATAAAAAGCAAAAAGATTTGAGGCTTCTCAAGATTAAATTCTTGGTGAGGGCTATTACTCAGACCCACAGGACCAGGCTCTATATGATGAACACACCTTGTCTCTATACCACATAGCAACCTTAAATGGTTGGGACAGGATTCAAAAATTAGGAAAAAGAATTAACTCATGTACCAGGGTTAAAAAGGGCCAGAGAGAACCCTGTAGTAACTGTTTACAAAGGTTACTAAGGCTGTACAAGTAGGAGTAACAGATCCAGAAGCTAGATGAGTACTTATTGAATCTCTGGCTTTTTGAAAATGCCAATTTATAATGAAAAAAAGATACTTGGGCCTTTAATGGTCAGATACAAGAAAAAAGATAGCCAAACCTTGCCAAGACAGGGTAAGATGGTTTTGAAATTTTTCCTACCTCTAAAAATGGTCTGCCAGTTACTCTAGGCCTTAGCCAAAGTTAGTTGCTCCAACATTGCAAATGAGACTTTGAGTGGTTGCCCAGGTAGCCAGTTGTCTCTGTCATCTACTGCACATTTTGGAAGCTACCTGATTGCACTTCATGCCTACTCAAGTAAAATTACCTCCTTTCTCAGGCCTTCAATGGATTAAAGACTAGTCATAGTTACTTTTCTCTTGTGAATTAGCCAAGCCATTTCTAATACAAGACTTAGACTCCTTTGAGTAGAATAATTATTAAAACATTCAACATATGGTTTTTTGCTTAATATTGTTTATGCTGGTTGTAATTCTAAATTTTATGCTTGATATTTGTTCTTATTGTATATAGCTTTATATTGGGTTTGAAACTCTCATTTAACAAAAGGGGGAGGTGATGGGGAACCTCCTTCAGCCAATGGTCTTTAAGGGGCTAGACCACATTGGGTGAGGCCTTGGATACCAAAAAGTGCATGGGTCCTCTCTCTCTCTCTCTCTCTCTCTCTCTCTCTCTCTCTCTCTCTCTCTCTCTGTTTTTCTCTCTCTTACTCCCCACTCGCCACACATAAATGATGGATTCTGTTACTGTTCACTGTTGTGATCTGTGAGTTCCCCTTTAATAAAGAACCCCTTATTATACCATATTTGTAGCTAGTGTGGAATTACTTTATTCGCATCCCCTCCAAAAATGGCACATTCCCCTTTACATGGCTGCTTCACAACTTTTAATTATACATTTTCTGTAAAAAAAAAAAAGACTCTTAATGTTCCTTTTCAACTTTAAGTTGTGCTTTGTCTTAGATCATTTTCTAAAATTGGGTAACCCAAAGATTAATTTCTTTTTGTCACTGTGCCATTAGAAGGTTCAATTCATATCTGTTTTCATTACCAACACACAGTGGCTTGTCCAAAATTACCTTCACCTAAATTCCACATGGATGAACTTACAGCATTTTAAATAAGATGGTTGCTTTAGGAAGAATTTATATAGATGGAATAAATCTCCTTGCTCTTGACATAATACTCTACTGTACTAGCAGGCACGTGCACACAGCCATGATGATGGTGAAGCCACTTTAAATGTGAAATGCCAGCATGTCCTTTTTGCACGGTCACAAAAAATCCACACTTCCTTCTCTAAAACTTTAGTGCTAAAGTTGTAATGTAGGATTTTATGGAGAAGATAAAGTGTTCTTTTTCTTCACATCTCCCCCACAAACTGCTGAGTTATCAAAGTGCATCATCAATAATGTAAGCCACTTTCCCATCATTAATAAACACTACTGCTAAGTGAACAGAAAATTCAATGAACCCCTTTTATGGAGGTCACAAGACACAAACTTAGCACAACTTGCTGACCCTGTCATCAAAAATTACTGTCCCTTGAAACCCTGGTTAGGTCCTTTAACTTTGGAAAATGAAGAGTTGGGTTTTTAATGGGAGGCACTGAACACTTGGATAAAACCCTGACTTTACTTGAGAACTGATCTCTAGAGAAACATTGATTTCTTCCAATCAGAGCACAGTCTTCTAATAATGACACCCCGGGCAAGGATTCTGAGCTCTTTTATGAAATCTTCTTGTAATAATGCCAAATTAAATGCTAAGCCAGATCCAATAATGGTCATATTGTCATTCACGATATGTTATAAATCATTGTGCATGTATCTTGTTTCTCCGGTGAGGAAGAGGCCACTCGAGCTTCTTGTATTCGTGTCGCAGAGATGGATTAGGGAATGCAGCCTAGGGTATGAAGTACCTTGGTGACTTCATAAATCTAATCAAGGCAACTGCCTACAGAACAGGTATGGTGACGCCCATCAAATGGTCATGTATCGTGTCTGATGTTTTCTTCCGTGGCACAAACTAAGGTCAAATCTTTCATTCCCAATTTTCTAAGCAATAACAACCACATGCCTATACTAAAATCTGTAGTGGATGATTGACTTTGAGTAATGCCCATAAACCCCCCTTTTAGGAAACTCTTCAGCAGTCAGGGAGTGCTGTTTTCTGGAATGTGGAGTCCCTTGCATTAAGTTCTCCTGAATATTCCATTGTTCTTTCCAAATGGTGCACAAGTTGGACTTTGGCAACTCCAAATGTTTCCACTCCTTCCACAAGGTGTGATCTAACTTTGACTTGTTCTTTCACTCAGTCATAACTCAAACTGCTAAAATGTTCTGCCTGACCAATTTTCCAGAAGATGGCAAAGCAATACGTGCCGTTTTCTGATGATATGACTCACCAGGATTTAGCCTCTGTAGGACTCAAATGTGTTTTTCTGAGAGAAAACTTAATGCACTTTCTAGGAAAATTTTATTATCTCGTTCCAGATGTTCTTCTTTTCTGACCAACTACGTCAGAATAAACTTTGGGGGCATGTTAAAAGGCTGGCTGTTGAGCCTCATTCCAAGATCTATGCAATTACAATTTTGGACAAGTTTAGGGACTTTTACTTTTATAAGCTGCCAGATGGCCCTGTGCACAATCTAGTTGGAGGATTACAGTAGATTTTTACCTAACGTTCCTTTCTGCCCTGATGTTCTGAGATTCAGGAAGCATCCAAAGACTATCACTAGTGCACTTCACAACAGAATATCAGGAAGGCCACTTGCAGCTCCTGCCACCTCAGACCATGGCAAGATTGTGCTCAGAGACTCCTGGGCACGATGGAACTCCTGAGCACTGGAAATAAAAAATATGGATTCAAATTCAGTATTAGCTCCACATCTGCAGTCTTATATCAACCAGCTAATCACTGGAGTGTCTGTTTTATTTTTATCTTCAGGGTCTGAATAAAACAGTGACTTCCAGGATTGCAGAGAGATCAAGCAAATGAATAATTCTATAGGAGTTTGTGCCTAGTAATATCACCCTAACATTTAAATAATTTAATCAAGGCCAACTGCTTTTCAATTTTTCCATTTGTAAAATGACGTGAAGGCTACTTTTGGGTTGTGAGTTCTTGTGAGGATCATGCTGGATGTGGGAGAGAGACTATGCAAAAGATACACTGTGAGGATCATGGCCTCCATATCCCTGTGTCTGCCTTGGAGAAGGCACAGGTAAGACCATTGGTTCAATATGAAAATAAGGTCTTAAGGCTTTCTGTAAATCCTATTCAACCATCACTTTAAGGTAAGAGAATTATCCTGGATTATGTTGAAGGACCCTTGTGTGGCTGCATTGCTTCTTGGAAAAGTGTGAATAAAGGTTTATTCACCTCACATAGGACATTGACAATAGACCACTCAGTGGTTCCATTACAGTGAGTGAGGGGCTATACTTAAGAACGTGAGTCACCCAAAGACCGCCACAGAAGAGCCTACTCTAACGTGAGTAACAGCTCATGAAATGTATCCCTGGAGCTTCTTGCCTGCACAATGTACATACAGCTTTACCAAACAGTTTCTGCTCTCCAGCAATTGTTTGATGCTTTAAGGGGAGAGGCCTTGTGATTTTTTTTTTTTTTGGTAACTTTTGAGCTTCCTGAGTTTTACAAGGGCCTCCCCCTTCTTGGAGTAGGGAATGCGTTGTTTCAGCATTTAGCACCCCCTTCCCACTTCTGTGTTCTCTGTGCTTTGTAAGGGCTCATCTAGATGCCTGTCAGCTTTCTTCTATTTATGGCTTAGCATTGCAATATGATACAAAAATAACAGTCTATTATCAGTAGATTGACCACTTATGAATCACTATAACAATCACCACTCACTGTTGTTGTGACAGGCTTCTTGTTGGTTCCTGATTGCTCAGCCCGAAATATCACACATGTTAATTAAACCACTGCTTGGCCCATTAGCTCTAGATTCTTATTGGCCAACTCTTACGTATAAATTTAACTCATCTCCATTAATCTGTGTATCACCACATGGCAGTAGCTTCCCGGCTAAAGTTCTGGCATCTGTCTCCAAGTGGAGTTACATGGCTTCTCCTTGACTCCACCTTTTTTTTTCTCCCAGTATTCAGTTTAGTTTTCTCCACCTATCTAAGTTTGGCCCTATCAACAGGCTAAGGCAGTTTTTCTATTCACCAATGGTATTCACAGCATACAGAGGGGAATCCCACATCACACTGCAAAAAAAGTGATATTTCTGTTCACAATCAATGCTAACTGCTATAATAATCTATATATACACATTACATTCATTTAACGAAGCAACAGGAGTGCCCTCCCCTCTTGAGTCTATGATTTCCCCAATCTTTGCTTTTGCCATAGTTTACATTACCAGTCATAAGTTCCCTCCTGAGGAGTGGTCTCAAATCTAATAGGAAAGCAGTTGGTTGCACCTATAATAGTCATGTCATTATGGTACAAGGAGACACATCTTAGTCTCTTAGTATATAAGATCTGTAACAAAACAGAACTGGAAACTACAATTCTAACTCTAGTCAGATGTTCTCAATTTGCAGGTCATGACCAGTTTGGGGGTCACATATCAGATAGCCTGCATATCAGATATGTATGTTACCATTCATAACAGTAGCAAGATTACAGTTACAAAGTAGCAACAAAATAATTTTATGGTTGGGGGGTCGTCACAACGTGAGGAACTGTATTAAAGACACCAAGAAGGTTGAGAACCACTGTCCTCGCACGTTAAAAGCCAGACAGCAGGGAGAGGCGCTCCCAAGTCAGTTCCACGCTAATTTTTCATGTCCGTTAGCCAAAGTGTGCAGTGTCTTCAACAAAATAGCTTCACCTGCTACAAACAGGCACTGGTGTTGGCAGCCTGCCGATGGTTTGTAGGACCTCATGGGCTTCTCTAGTCAAAATCCCACAAGGAAGTAACTCACCCCTCAGCACTGAGATTTTGATTCGTAACCTTATTGCTTCTCGGAATGCCCTTTTCAATCCAAGATGTCTTTAAAACAAAACAACGACACAAAATAAAAACCCTTCAGCTGCTGCTCTCACTGTTCTTCCAGCTACTTTTCCAAGTAGTCAGATACCCAAGGGATGACATTATAAAATAAAACATATAATGAATGAATACATTATATAACAAAACGATTTTTTTTCCAAAGGCAGGACCTCTGAATGCCTACTACCATGTTTTTCACAAGTAAATGAAAATCCATTTTGGGAGTTAGCAGCTATATCCATTTTTTAAATATTAAATTAAATAAAAAATTAAATTATTTTTAAATAATAAGATACAATATAACATGAAAATAGCCTCTTCTATCAACGTTTTCTTCAAAATAACAAGGTTAGTGGAATGGTGGGGATGAAAGGTACCACTGTTCTGGTGGGGGCTCCACCCAAAGCCCCTTCCCCCATTTGTCTCATTCTGGACTCTGCCCCTGAGAAAGCCCACCATTGAGAACTTCACCCCTGAGAACATTAAATGCCCCCACTTCATGGGTTCCCCTTATCTTCCCTGGGGGCCACCCAGGAATGTTTTGCTCAGAATAAATGTGGATTGATTAATTCAGTTTGATTGGCTTATTACATCAGCAGCTGCAGATTCCCATTAACTAGGAATTAAACGTAACGTTTGGTGCCAAACCTGAGTAAAGTTGAGTTTTCCTGCTCCCAGGTGGCCATGGGAAACCACTCTTCATTCCCTGCCATAGAACAAACTTGCTCAGTGAGTTACCTAATTTCAAGCCACAGCCTCTAAAGGGGTACAGGACACCTTCCCCCTTCTAGCCCGCCTGTCAAGACACTGCAGTGCTAGTGTCTACCTTTTGGGGAGATGTCCTGCTGTTTTGATACGAGTCTATTTCAGAGGATGCTCTGTCTCACTCTTCAGGTCTCTGGCTAACGTCTTGTGTATGGATACTTCCAGTTCCAAGTTTGCTCCTCGAACACCTTACAAAATCTATCCAAACTGGGGCTGAGCTACCCTGGCCAGGTTCCTGAGTACTGCATTCCTGCCCCCTCTCCTCCCACTGTCTGCCTGTCCCTAGCCTCTCTCTGATCCTAGCTTTTGCCTGTAGGTAATCTCCTTGCTTCTCTGCCTTGTCTGTATTTCATTCTTCCCAACCGATTGTTCTTTTAGATTCCCCGACTTGTTCCTTTCTTGGATGCTCAATCTAACTTTGCCTGTGCTCCCAGATATACTGGGATTCAAGCCCAGCACCTGACTGTTCACCCTCCCTGCCCCTCAACAGGCTGGGAGATTCACAGCTTAAGCTGCAACCAGCTTTGTCCTCAACATGGCTCCTGCCTCTCTGCCACTCCTTGTTCCTACCTGCTCAGTTTCCCTCTGCAGCACCTTCTTCCACTGCCCCAAACTGAAAAGAGCTGCCTTAATGTCACAAAATGCCTTTCATTCTTACGGGTTCTTTCTTACTTTAGGGCTTTTAAGTTGGTCAGCTGACAGTATACTAAAAATGTTGGACCCTAGAGTCCAATCACCGAGGAGGAGTCGCCCCCCCCCCCCCCCCCCGAGACCATCTCTCACCACCACAGCTGATGTAAAAGCATGAGGATTTTATTAATTCTGTCATGACAGGGTCTTCCAGCATTCGGGAGGCTAGAAAGATCCTGACTGTCTGGTACAAGCTATTTTTAAAGGGAAAAATCACAGAAGGAAGGGGTGTCTGGGGGTTGTTCTTTAACTATTATGATTGGCTTATTCAAAAGGGCTATTACTAATAATTGCCAGATCAGATAAGGTAAGGGAAAACATCTGAGGGTCACTTTGCCCCTTTCCCAGGGCCTAAGTCAAAATATCAGTCACCGAGTCAACACTTAAGGGTTATCTTGCCCCTATTCAATAACTGAGTTCTATTTGGAGAACATTCACAAGGACTCAGGGAGATGATGACAAGTTCCCAACATTTCAGTATGTGTGTGGGCAATTGTTAGGTCCTTGGTTCCCAGGGGGGAAGGGAGGGAGCATTACTGCTGAGACTGAGAGGGCTCAGAATTGTCATAAATGGCTTCAGAATTGTCTTAAAGTTTTACAGAAAGAAATTTTGTTTGTCTGTCTGTTGGAATGCATGTGTAAATAAAGTGACCACAGCATGCTTGTTTAATGCCTGTGTGTGTATGTGTGTTTGTTTTAAAATCTGTGAAACTTGTACCTCCAGATTACAACAGCTTTGAAAAACTACAAACACGTTGAGAGCCACCATTTTGGTTGAGATCAAAACACAAACCTCGGTGCCACTGGGTTTTGATCCTACTGCATGTACTGGCTGTGTGGGAGCCTAGCCTGTTTGGATGCTCACCTTCCTAGACCTGGATGGAGGAGGGAGGACCTTGGACTTCCCACAGGGCAGGGAACCCTGACTGCTCTTTGGACTGGAGAGGGAGGGGGAGAGGAGAGAGGAATGGGGAGAGGGGGAGGGAAATGGGAGGCGGGGAGGAGGCAGAAATTGTGCCCTGCCCCCACCCAATATACTTTGTCTTACAATATACTTCTACTTGGTAGTTCCAGCCCTGTCCTAAAAAACAAACTTTATAACGATGCTGATTTACTGAGATATTAAAGCTTCACCTCTACATTCACGAACAAGAATAAATGGCGTTAGCAGTCGGATTTTGCAATTCAAGAGTAAACCCCTTGATATTGATTTAAAACATTAAATTCTTTACAGTGTTAAAACTTGGTTCTGTCTTCTACAGATCAGGATTATACTCTGGGTCTCAGGACCACAGCTAAAAACTAGAGAGTAAAATAGTTCTTCTAATCTTGCCTCTACTAGCATTGGTAAACTCTGCTTGGGTAAACTATATGTCCAAATTTAAATGATGTCTAACTTAGATATACCTGACAGGTAATAATACCCTGATTCTTAAGTACCTCTACAGATTTGAGAGTATGGCATTTAATTAAAAAAAATACTTCTTATAATAGAGACATGCCAGCTTCTGAAACATCCTATAGCTCCTCCAAGAAGATGCAAGGCTGCAAAAGAACTTTCAAAGGAAGCTTACTTTTAGATGCGGCAAATCCAGACACAGAGTGAAAAGCCTACCCTTCAGCTCATCGGCTGCCTGGACCCTGCCCGGGACAGACGACAGTGCACTGGAGGGATCGCTTGTCTCATCCTGCCAAGACAGACAGACCAAACAAACCCTGGTCTCACAGAAACATCTGTCAGGCCTCCTGCGTTCAAGAGCTAAAAGCAAGTGCTGTTTCTGAGATGGCAGTGATTGCAGAGAGATTTGGGATGGCCTGAGTTGCTGAGAAAAAAAAAACGATCTCACGTCTGCTCATCTATTTATCCCTCTCAGATCTGTCTGATGGAATTGGATGACCAGGTACTAGAAGCTCGTTACTTTATTAGTTAAATTACCTGCTAAAAGTACAGACAGGTGTGCCTCTTTCACAGGCTTCGTGGTCCAGGATTAACAGGTTTCAGGTGTAACTCCAGAGGTTCAAAGGTTTGAAATTTCCTCTGGTTGTCCTCTTTCAACCTAAAGTCATAGCCTATTGCTATGGCACCAAAATGTAGATCTGTTCCAGGGGTCTTATAGACACTTGGAGGTTTCTGGGAGAAGATCTGCTGCTGTATCAAGAAATCTGGTCTGATAAAAACTATTGGTCTCCAGAGCCTATTTTGACCTTATCCATTTTCGAGCATATTTTACAGGTTCACTCCTGACTGGGCCAAGACCAACCTACAGAGGGCCCTCCAGACAACACCAGCACCTGCACCAGCACATGGGACTTCACCATTGGTACCACCTCTCCAGGCTCAAATGGGCACCTATCCATCAACTGAAATCCGGTTTTAAACAGCATATCCACTCTTGTGTCTCATTCATTCATCCTTGTCCTATATAACCAGGGCGCTTCTCCGGTTCTTTCATTCTGACAGTTGTCACCCTTCCTATGGCTAGCCCCATTCGTAATGCTGATAATAACAATATATTTTTCTCCTAGCAACCTGCCTTCTCAGCTCTCTCAAGAAACAGATGCTTGAGGTCTCTAGGATGGCAACGAACTGGATGCTTCACCTCCTTCTAAATGTGAGCCCACCAACTCCCAACACTTCCCCTCAATGCATTGTCCTATGCCCTCAGGAAGTAGTCAGATTTGAACCAGCACCCCTATACCCAAAGAGTCCGGACTGTTCAGGTAGGGACTTCACTCTGAACCCCCCCTCCCCTGGAGTTGTCTCAATTCAGACTCTACCCCTGAGAGAAGTCTGCCTTCTATAGCTTTACTCCTGAGAGCATTAATAGCCCCCAACTAGTGGGTTTCCCTCATGGTCTCCTCAACTTATCCTGGGGCCACCAGGAGTTCTTTACTCAGAATAAACCTGGATTTGTTAATTTGGTTTGATTGACTAATTTTATCAGCCACAGAGTGATTCCCATTAACCAGGAATTAAACTAAAAAAGGACTTTATTTAGCTCCTCCTACTTTATAATATTCTGCATGAAGCATCCTACATCTTTCCACTGGGATTCTGCAATTGAGCCACCATACAGCTCTTTGACCCCAACTGGCGTGTGGGTGCACAATAAGGATAAGGGCGCAGTGTCACGCTCTTGCCTGCCATGCCTGCAGCTAGAACTCACTTCTGTTGTCTGTTAGACTCCAGGGTCGTATTACAGCTTCCATCACTCTTTTGGCCATGCCTTGCTGCTGAAGGATCTTGAGCTATGTGCACAGTCTCCGTCCATAGTATATTTTCTTGCAAGGTTTCTATACATAATCTAAGCGGAAGATCTACCCAATCCTAGGACAAAACCTTTTTGCCTGCCATGTTTTATGTCTTTTATGAATGGTTACTTGGGTTTAAAGCCTTCTAAAAGCTCATGAGCACAGGATTTGACTTCCTGTCAATTTTCCCTTAGGAACTTCAGTACCACACACATCTTTTCATTTATTTTGGAGTGACCTAGATATAACTCTTTGACCAGTTTCCCCTTTCTTTTAGTCCTCTCTTGAGTGCTTTAGCAGCATACAGAACTGATTTATGTGTAAGTCTAAATCATTCAGATCTGCTGGAGCCTCGTTTATCCTATAAAGGTGACGCGCCAGCATGAAGTTCTGCAAAGTCACTCTAGGCCCATCAACCTCCAACTGAGTTTGTTTATTTGTTTGTTTGTCTGTCTGTGTTTGACCTGTAAATTCAGTCTCATCAGCCAAGTAACCTGGGAATCAAACACCATCTCTCACACGTCTTAATTATCTCAGGAACGCCTTCCCTTTCTCTGGTTGTCTTCCAGGCCCTGATAACCAAGGAAAACTCAATTAGCAATAACCACATATCCCTACTGGATTATGTGAGTCAGCCAGTCAGGGGCTGGTTTACCCCATGTTGATTTATAGTATACAACCTTTGTCTGAGATAGGGGTGAGTAGTTAGATCACTCAGATTTTCTTTTCCATGGCTCTCAAGTAGATCATATCTTCTCCCACAGTCCCACAAGTTCACAGACCAGGTTGTCAAAAGCTTCCTACTACACGTTTTTAAAAATATTCCCCTATTCAAGCAACGATTTCCTTATTAAGGCTTCCATTCTGTATGGTGAAACATGGATTCCCCCCCTCCCCATGTTACAGGTCAGACCTATCATGTCTATTTTGCTGTATCCTTCTTAACGGTCCAATTCTTCCCATAGATTCCAAGTTTTGTATGTAATTTTTTGTTTGTTTGTTTGTTTTTTGTTTTTGTTTTTTCGAGACAGGGTTTCTCTGTGGCTTTGGAGCCTGTCCTGGAACTAGCTCTGTAGACCAGGCTGGTCTCGAACTCACAGAGATCCGCCTGCCTCTGCCTCCCGAGTGCTGGGATTAAAGGCGTGTGCCACCACCGCCCGGCTTTGTATGTAATTTGTATTCTCCCCCCTTTTACCCTGCCATCTGTAAATTAAATGGCAAGCCAACATCTCCACCTCTTCTTTTTATACATTCCTTTATAAATCAAAGACTGATGGGGAGGGTAACTTCTGCCTATTTTCTTCTTGGTCTAATTCCTCCCTTACAAGGGTAAGTTATTGTGTTGAACAATTTGATGAGCGTTGGTAATAGTTCTTGGAAACTCTTGTAGAATTCTGTGACATACTCAATATTCGTTCTATTTTATAGTCCAGGGCCCTATGTTTCCCTTCTCCCCATACACCAAAGCTAGAAAAAAAACTGTATTCAGATGCATAAAGCCAGAAGAAGTGGTGACTGTTTCAGAGGATGAGCTCAGTTGTGAAATCCTGGAGCACAAGATTGTCCTGGGATACTGGACATGATCCCTTGGAAAGGACCATAGACTCAGTCTAGTTATAATGAAAATATTGATTGATTACTGCTAGCAGGACAATAATCTCTGAGCCCCACTTGAGATGGCTGTGAGAAGGCCAGGTGAGAAAAGGACTTTTAAAGGTAAAAAAACCACAGGAAGACCTTGAGTCTCCGCACAAGCAAGGCAAGAGATGATTTTCTCTGCCAAGATTAGGTAGTCAAGGCTACCTGAATGTCTGAATAAAGAGGTTACAGAAGTCAAAAAAAAAGCAATAGTCATAACATAACAAGAAGATCATGCTATACATTTCTGGGTAGGGGGTAAGTGAGTCAGGGTTCCTTGGAACCTATTCCCAGGGACTGAAGTCAAAGACAAATGGCTAGTGAGCATCAAGACGAATGCCTAGCATAAAATGGAGTTTTGCTAGCCATCACCATACAAAGAACAAATGTAACATGTTCGGCTATGTCTCCTTTATGCTCACATTCAGGAAAGCAGAGGAAGGTTATGCAGACCTGAGCATGTCTTCAGGAGCTTTCATTAACTCTGCCATCAATTGTAGATACAGTAGCACATAGACTATAGCTTACAGGCCCCAACAGATATCGAAAGGTTCCCTGATTTTGAATTCTTTCTTAGCATAATTTCAGTGCTTCAGTAACCAGAGACTTCAGTTTTATTTACTACTGTTTGTTCTTTATGTCAATATGTGTGTTGGCAATTTTTTTGAAATTCTATGAATAAATTGGTTGTAAACATTATATTTCTTTTGCTATATTAAAAATGTTCTTTGAATGCAGGTAAGAATAATTGAAAGTCAGTGAGTACCTATCTGAGGAGTTTAGATAACTGGGTAGTTCTCACTTATCAGTGGTAGAATCATCTGATGAAAGAATAAAATAAGTGTATTAATTCTCATAAGGTTATTCCTTCGGCAACTTGTTAGAGGGACACTGCAAAAAGATGCAAGGATTGTCTTAGTTTAGAAGTTAAAACCGCGAGTGTCGATGAGTCCTAGGGTTCAAATACCAAGGTTCTGTCTGCAGGTTATGCAATCCGGAGAGTTGGTGGGTAGATGAGGAGGGACTACGCAGGCAGTCTTACACAGTACTCAAGATCTCATGGATATTAGTCTATTTTAGCATGTGAATACACTGAGTATGCCCTCCAGCTAGACACAGTGAAACAAATTGGGACACAAGAGACTTTACTCAGTGTACACAAGGGGAACCACGCACGTGGTGTTTCAGTCAATGTGGTAAAGTTCACAATGGGTCTTTGGATTGTGCCTGGTGATCTGGGGAAGGTCTATTGGGAACAACATATTAAATACTGCTTCCTGCGAATTAGAAGTAACCTATCACACCTGGAAAGCTCAAGCCAATGTCCAGAGCTATGAGTCTAGACACATCTTTCTAGACTAATACACCAAGCTTCCTTCTTGACTGCCATTTTCATGTAAATGGCTCATTCAGGTCTTTGATCATGAACACAAAGTGACCTATGAGGCTATTCACATACCAGCATAATTTATCAGTATATCTTTAACCCCACCCCAACTATTCATTCATGCCTCAAGTCATCCAAGAACTGAGGACCACCCTCCTGGAACATGGTGCCTTCCCTGCCTAGGATCTGTTGCGATTGGATGGATTTTCTCAGAACTCCAAGCAGGTAGGCCTCCCAATGCCAGAATAATGGTCAGGCATGATAAACCAAGCAAAATTCCGTAAAAGCCACCAAGTGCCTGGCAGGAAGAGGACTCCAGTGAGTCAGGCACTTAGGCATCGATTAGAGAGTCCATTAGGTACATGGAAGATGGTGCGTGCCTCCATCTAGCTCCCCTTGTGGCCTGTTATAGGGGTATTTCCTATCTGGAAGAGGAGCTCCAATTCAGTTGTGAGCTCTCAGTCCTGGAAGGCTCAGGGAATCAAAGCTTTGCCCTAGGTTAGATACCTTCAGAAGCACAGAATCTGTGCTGAACAACTTCCACACCTCTCTTCCAGAAGGAAGACAGAGCAGATAGAGACATCAGGATCTCAGTAATAAAGAAAGCAACACTCACATATGCGAGCAAGATGGGAAGGGGTGGGTCAGTTTGTGACTTGGATAATGTTCTGATCTGTCTGACTTTAGGCTGATGACACAGTTCTTGTTTTGATTCATCTTGAGCATCCAATGGCCTTTCTGATGCTCATGTTCTGTGAAATTGTTTATGTCCATCAAGAAAGAAAATGAAGCCCAGCTGGGAGTAGGCACTGACTTCTGCATGTCAAAGCATGCTTTTTCTCTTCTCTTAACAAAGTTCAAGGCTGTGGTTATTATTTAGCAAGGGCATTATTGGATCATGCTTTACCACGGTCTTTTCTTTAGAAACACAGGGAAATAATTAATTTGGAAGATAATGTTTCAAATCACAGAATGCATTTAAAAAAAATGTAATAAGCATGGTCTGTACTGAAGGCATCCAATCTTGCGATACTCAAATGTGCAATGGAAGTGTTGACTCCATGATGCCGACTTCCAAGAGGCCAGAGGGGGAATGACTGCTAAACACCATCATTTGCATCTCTATGTTTCCTGGATACTAGGTGAGCAACCAGCTCACGTTCCCACCAGCATCCTTTCACTAGCATGGTGAACTCTACCCCCTGTGGCATTAAGTAAGAAATTCATTCTTTAAGTGGATCAGAGTAAGGGGAACAGCAACTAATACAGCAACACCATGATGATACCAGAGCCACCTAAAAAATGGGTATATCTAAAGCTCCACACATTCCTTCTTCAAGGGGAAGGACTTTTCTGCTCACACCAAGAGCTCACACCACATTGACTAGGGTCCCTACACCTCTTATACAATCAGGGAAACCTCTTCAACAGGGTGCCTGAATCCCCGAGCCCCAAGAAGAAACTTTCAGAGTCAGGCTAGGCTAGGAACACAATGGAAGAGACTATAGGATCAATCCCCTGGGACACAGGAGAAAATGAGCAGGAGAAAATGACCTAGCAGAGACTGGGAGTCACACTGTTATTGGAACAGGATTATGAGTAGCATACCGAACCAAAGCTAAGCCATTGGCTCCTGCTAAAGTAAAAGACTTAACTGGGGCCCAGAGTCTCCGGACATGACAGATACAATGTCTAAAACGTAACTGAAATTCTTTTATCGTGCCCGAAAACAGGAAAAACGGCAACTTGAATGAGCTGTTGCCAACACAGATGAATCAGATGTCGGAATTATCCTGAGAAGACTTTAAAGTAGCTTTCAACAACAACAACAACAACAACAACAAGCTTCTCTAGCTAAGTGCATTCTAGAGACTCAGGCTTTCGGGCTTTACTTTGCCTTATTACAAGGCCAGCAGCCCTCTCTCATACCTTGCTGTGCGTGGCTGCCTTCTGCCCGTTCAAATGTTCTTTGTAGGAAAGCCTCAATGTTCACACTACTGGAGTATTCTTCCTTACACCTGTCCACACACACTAAGGGTGGGTCAGGGTTCACATCTTTTTGGAAGATGAAGGAAAGTTTATAATTGTTACCTGTAAAAATCACCTTGAGATTTTTCTGCAAGGTTCTCCTGTTTGGAGCTTTGAATGGAAGTTGTTTATTTATCATCCAAGTCTTCTTGGTTGCAATTCTCCATTCCAAACCTGACCTCCAAACCTCAGGCCCTATATGACCTCAAAGCTTAAGGAGAACTGGGGCTGGACAGACGGTTCAGTGGGCAAGAATATTTGCTGTGCAAGCTTGAGGTCTTTAGTTCAAATCCCCAGCACCCATATAAAAGCTGGTAATGGCTGTGTATGCCTGTGAGCCCAACATTTGGGGGATCCAAGCCAGGCAGATCCCGGGAGATTGCTTGCCAGCCAGCCAAGCCCAAACAGTGAGTTTGTAGTGCAGTGAGACTCTGTTTCAGGGGAGTAAGAGATAAAGTATAGAGGAAGACACGTGATGGATGGCATCCTTTGCCCTCTTCATTGCACAGACAGGCACAGGTACCTCCACATTCAGGTGCGTGCAACACACACACACACACACACACACACACACACACACACAGAGAGAGAGAGAGAGAGAGAGAGAGAGAGAGAGAGAGAGAGAGAGAGAGAAATTAAGGAGGAGCTTTTCTGATACCAACCACCAACCATACTTGTTCTGCTTCACAGTATGGTGCTTAGCAAAATCCTTCTATGAAAAGAGAGAAAATAACTGAATTCTATTTTTTTGGTCAATACTCTAAAGATAAATTTAGTTACACTTCTGCCCTGCTTAGAACATTCAGAGGCTCCCTGCTGCTTTTAAGGAGGCAGCAGGAAGCAATGACATTCCAGCTTTTCCTCCACAAGGTAGTCCCGCTCCTTCCCTCTGGGTAACTGTGTGGCAGCTTGTGGCGCCTCCAGGGAATTTGTCTGACAGCATCACCTCTGCTCCTCCGTTCCAGGCCACCTACCACCTTGTCACACTCTTCTCACTTGTCAGCATATCCTGCTGCTAGTTCACTGAACTTTCCACCCAGTTTCTAGCTACACCTGGTATTGCTCTCCCTCTTCTTATTTCTTATCATAGGTATCCAAACATATTTCACTCTGTGAATTGTTTCCACTGCTATGCATGTGTGATAGCTCATGACCCTGTCAGCTTCCTTGAAGCCATCGCCAAAACTCCTGTACTTTTTATGCATGCTTGCATTCTGAAAAATATCACCCAGGAAAAGGCAACTGATGACATCTCTCTAAAACTTTCCCTTTTTTCACTCAAGAATGTGTGACTAGATGTCTTGGTCATAGCAAGAGGGGTTTGTTACACTGGATAAAGGAAGCCTGTATTCTGCGAATCAAGAGAATTCAGAAGAATGACCAGAGATGCCTTTCCAAAAGAAATAGGTAGACCCTGCAGAGCTGTTCAGGTCAAACAAAAGCAAGAAGAGATTAAGGAACAAGGCAGCCACGCCAAGGAACACTTGGAGATGTGAGGAAAAACAATGAGCATCCCATGGGGGAAAGAAAAGACTCCATTTGCCAATATGGCTGAGCTAACAAAGGGAAAATCTCCAACGTGGTGCATGAGACTAATGAGAAACTGATTTGGACAAAGATAAAATGAAAGCAGGGAATCAGGGAAAGGGGGGACTGCAGAACTTTGAAAACAAATGAAGAGCCACAGCAACCGCCATTTCAGAAGAGACTTGATAAATAAAAGTCTGAGAAACTAAAATGGGGAGGAATGGAGATGACTATGTCAAGAATAAAAGTTAGCAGCAGAGAGGGAAAGGTTCAGATTTCCAAGGTGACAGACATGAATAAGACATAATTACACACAGGCCCCCAAATGAGGAAAAAGACAGAAATACATTTGGCATATGTTTACATAGTTTACGCAATGAAAGGAAATGAACTTGCAGAAGGTAAATATAACTTGTGGAATTGTAAAAGTGACATTATCACAATTGGTAGGAAGAGATTACATGCAGAATGAATTAATTTCCACATTCTCATCAACATCTCTCCATTTACCCCAAATGGCAGCCATGAGACTCTGTTGTGAATTGAGAATATCGAAGTAGGTAATGTAAAGTTATGCAAGAAAACCATAGAAGGATGAAAAGCAACGAAACGGCTAATAATATGCTTTGGTTTGAGATGAAAAGTAAAAAGTATCAGAGACTATAATCATGATACATTATGGATAGATTCAATTCTATGTAAAGCTATCAAGGCAACCTGTGAAATAAAAAACAAACATTCCATTTCTAATGAAGGATGTGCCAAAAGAACAAAAACAGAGAAATCGTAAAACAGGATCCAAAAGATAATTCTTGCAGAAACTTAAAAAGACATAAAGTCATGTGTATCATTTATATTAAAATAAAATAATTGTTAAATTAAATACATATTAAAATGTGTTTTATATAGTCCAGATAAACATGAAAATAATGCCTTAGAAAAATAAAAGTAAAATTTGATGTGAAGGAGTTAGTTAACAGATAAGTTCCCAGCTCCTTGCACAGGGCAACCGATGGAAAGGTCTTGGTTTTCTCATTAACTGGCAGACGAGTGAGGAGCAACATTTGTTCTACTTTGGTCATTAGTCAAGGTCTTGGCAGAGATCTTCATCCTGGGGGATGCTCTAGGGGAGAGCTGAGAGCTAAGTGGTCCTGGATGGCTCCTGGGTAAGGCCAGGTTGGCAGAGTGACCAAGCCTGATCGGATGCTGCAGGCTTTCAGCCCATCTGCCTGGGAAGAATAGGAGCTGGAGGTGGGGCCATCCCCGGGTGGCAGATCCTCAGAGTTCTGGGCTGCTGAGCACAGAGAATTGGGAGGGAGAGGGTGCTCTGAGCTGCATAGGGAAACCCCCATCCCCGTATCCCAGCAGGACACACCTTACCTGTGCATCACTTGCATCTTGCTCATCTGGATGTGGATGCCTTTAAATAACAGACAAAAGCAGCTAAAAATATGTCCCTGAGTTCTCCTAGATAATGCTCAGACCTTAGAAAGAGCCTTACAGAACTTCTATTTTGTAGTCAAATCTAACAAAGTTGTGAGTAGGTTGGGGTACCACTTTTTATTTTTAAAGGGGTCAGATATATCTGTGAGTCTGAACCCCGTCGAGTCTGCCCACACACCCTCTCATTTATATTATACCATCTGTAGGTTATTTATCATGCAAATATATGTACTTGCTACATTGCATTAACAAAGGAATGACAAGAGGCTGCTTATGTTCAGTAAAGAGGTGACTTTTAAATATTTTTCATCCACAGTTGATGGAATCCAACTGTACACAAAACCAAGCTATAAATTAATTTTAATTATGCATACTGACAGTCAAAATCATAAGACAATGTAGCCACCACCTCAGGAATATATTATAATATAACCTTAATTATTCTGTTAATGAAACCTTCTGCTGGGTAAATTGAAATTTCCGATCCTTTCCATGAATCCTGGGAAGGCTTTGGCAGAAAGATACTATCCTGATTTTTCCCAGAGAGCAGTGATCGTTGAGAGGATACACAGATAACTTTTATTGTGATGAAGAAAATACATGTCTTCATACAAGTAAAACTGTGAGTCATTAAAATATCCATCAACGTTAAGAACAAGGCAAGTATGCAAACAAGCCAATTACTGGTCTTAAGTGCAATTGGAAAGAAAGGGAAACAAAGATATTGGGAAGGATGAGTTAAAAGAAAATCTTAGAAACAAAATGATGACAATTATGGTGACTAATTAAGATTAACATACAGAATTCAACTACTTTCCTATAGATTGGGCTAGAAAACAGAATCAATGCCATCCAACTGAAAATGGTGACCACCTGGTAAGATACCCAGAAATGAACAGCAAGAAATTTGTCGGACTTTCCTGAACAGTCCTATTTACTACATAAAATTAGATTTGAATACAAGTTGAAATTGTGGAGTTCCCAGACAAGAAGACCTGCTGTGTAAACCCATTGTGACCCCAATTAGATGATTATAACACACAGAGGAAGGGGGAGGGAGCAGAAGAGAGTATCCACTTAAAAATATTAACATTAATATGATTAAAGCTTTGGAAATCAAGAGCATCGAGGCAGATTAACCAAAAAACGCAACAGCACTTCGAGGAACTTAATTTACATAGAAGGTGACAATATGACCAAAGGGAAGAGTCTCATATTATAGAAATACTTTATTGTATGTCTAGTGTACTAAGTGACCACCCTTGGAGAAAAACAACTAAATCTTTATCTACATTTCTTATGATGAATCTTAAAAAATCAAAAGTTATAAAGGTAAACAAAAGAAAACACTGGTTTAGAAAGAAAACGGAGTAAATTTATTTGTAAACTCAACACAGGGAAGACCTTCTAGAGGGCAATCTTACATTCTACAATGGAAACCATGAATAAACTAGCAGCATAGAGTTTTAATATATGCCAATATATATGCACTCAATAAATAGCATCAAAAACCAATGCCAAACAAAGATTAAGAGAATAAAAAACTGAAATTTGTATAAAAGATAGAATATAAAATTGAAATTACCAAAATATATATGAAAAATTCAACCTTGCTCATGGCTAAATGAACTTAAAGCAGAATATTGTTGCCTTATCATTTTTTACCAGTCAGATTGGGAAGGGAAAAATTAAATAGGAAAATATTTAACACCAGAGAGCTGAGCATCTGACCCTTTAATTGTACTCTGGGTGGGGGTACCCACTGACCACAGAGGACCATCTGGAAATATTTATCAGAAGTCTAAATGCACATAGTCCTACCTACATCCATCTCTAAACTGGAATTTATACCAAGATAAGGTCAGAAAAGAATATGGCAAAGTATGCACTAAAAGCTAACCACAGACTTGTGTATAAAAATAAAACCTGGAAATACTGTAGGTATGCGCTCACCACTAAACCTGGAAATACTGTAGCTACGTGCTCACCACTAAAAGGCTAATCCAACAAATTGTAAGCCACCAATGGAGTGGAACATTTAGCAGCTCTTAAGAGGAATGAGGTAGACCTTTAGATGTCCTTACGGAAAGCTCTCTAGGACAAAACAGTAGACGCAAAGCACCTTTCAAGCTCGAGTTCTAGGAAAACAACAGCAAAGTCTCTCCACACTCTCCTCCCTCTCTGTCCCCACCTTTTCCTTCTTCCTCTAAAACTGTTCCTAGGAGGAAATGGGAGCAAGGGGGGAGATGATTTTGAACCATACACATCTGAACTATGAGCACAGCTAGTCTCTACCATTATTTTTAAAATGGCAATAATTAATTACTCAGATAGTCAAAGCAAAGGGTAGGGTTCAAATTTTAACTAACAAAAAGACACAAAGCCTGGTCTTTAGGTACCAAAACACACCTATTTGTTTCCAGTTACTTTAATAAAAAAAATAACACCAGCAATAAAAATTTTGTGCATCATTTGTTGATACTGGATGTAAAAGATACATGCCGGGAAAGATCTTACTCCAGATGGTGAGCAGGGCCACAGCTTTCAAATGCTTTAGCTAGGGCTGGTCCTAGTTTAGAAGTGATACAACCTGGGTGCTAATTTCATTGACAGTGCAGATCTACAGGAATCAGTTTGCTCCAAACATCATCTAGAAGGCCAACTTTCTCTCTGATGCAAAGTTGGCCATTAGTAAAGGCAAAAAGACAAAAGAAAAAAAAAAATCACAGAAAAGCCGGCAGAGAACTGAACTTGTGTTTGCCTTCCTTTCGCAAGGAAGTTTTTGAAATGGACCCGTTGAGTGCTGCTCGGCCTTGGTTTCAGCCTGGGTCTGTGCATGACACAAGCAGACAGTAAATTCTGGTGTGTGAGCCCATGACAAGGGACATGCAGGCACGGAACACCGACTGGACAGGCCTCTACTGGCCGACTAGAACCACTGAGATCTACCCTATAGGGCAGTGCAGAGGGAGCAAATGACCACGGTGCCCCTGCTGAGGACAAGGATATGACAACGGTAAGTATGAGAAGAAAAAAACAGAAGGGTGTTGGACTCTCTTTCGTTAAAGTAACCAGGAAACTAAGACTAAAGAGTGATAGCCACACAGATACTTTAGAGTTGTTCCATTTGGCATGACATGGGGTTAGGGATCCAAGTCTCAACTCCCAGATACTTCTTCTGTCTGTGTATGTCCTATGTGGTAATATCAAGCAAAGTCTTTGGAGACAGCCTCCACGAAGTTTGGGGCCGACATGAGGATGCCAATGGTGCAGATGATGGTGAAGACCGAAAAGGCCATGAGGCACAAGCGGTCCACCACGCAGGCTGCAAACTTCCACTCACTGCAGACCACCTCGCTCTCATCCTGGCAGCGGAAGCGGTTGGCAATGTAGCGGACCTCCTCCAGGATCTTGGCCAGGTCAGAGTCCCCATCGGAGGGGTGGGCACCATGAAGGAGATGCTCATCATGTGTCGGGGAGCAGGCCAGACGACCGCACACAACCCCAGAGTCTGGAGTCGGGGCACAGTGCATGCCCTCCAGGCCTCGGAAGCCGATGTAGAGTAGGTTGCCATTGCTGGTGGGTGGCCCAGCACCTGCGCTCAGCTCCACACTGGCCAGACTGCAGCGGCGAGCCTTGTGCTGACAGGCTGGCCGCACCTTGTCCTCCCCAGGCCTCTTCATCCGCAGGAACCATGCACACCAGTTCAGAAGAATGATCCTGGTCTGCAAAGACAACGGGATGTCAAGAGCCGCTCAGAGTTGTCTCTCAGCTGAGCCCCACAGCAACATGACTCACGAAAGAAGCCTGCTTTACAGATCCTGGGGAGAAAGGCTCCCCTGTCTTCTCAGTGAATTTCTACAGCAAATCAGTGAGGACACCTGGCTAGAATGGAGTCAAATGGGAGGTGAGACTATGACCTATGTCTGTTTATCACGGTGGGAACAACTGAAGTTCCCCTGGGGTGGACATATTACACTTTATATGAGAGAGAAAAAGAGCCTTAAGCTAAGTAAGAATACCCAAGATGTATGTAAGAGGGAGAGTCATTTTCTTTTCTGAACCTTCCTTTTGTACTCCCAGGGGTCCTCAGGTCTCAATTCCCTGGCTTTCAAACCAACTGTGAGGTGTCCTTCAAGATCACTACAAGCTAAGTGAGGCTCTGTAATATGTCAGACCCAGAGTGGCTCCCCAGCTTGGAGCACCTTCAGGGTTCTGATATCGGATAACCACACCTTCTGTGAGAAAGTCCGTATCTTTGCCAAGCTGGTTTTAAAAATTGTACCAGGACTGCCAAGAGAATCAACGAGAATCAGAAAATGAGGATGGTTATCTCTAATCTGTTCTTTGGAGTTCAGAGGGTGTGTCTGGGCTCCTTGGATGCCAGACTGTGAAGGCAAAGGCGGGTGATGATCTACTTTAACCTGTGTAAATGGACCACGGGGCCTCGGAGGCCTATGGAAAGAGAAGAGCTAAGATATAATATGGAAGAGAGTTTAGGTGCTTCTAACCCAACTCATTAGGCTCTGATGATGAACAAGTGAGACCGGGGTTGGGGCAGTATATGGAAAAGGCAGAAACGGGTGTCAGCATGCTTCCTATGAACAGTCCAGGTCATGGAGGCCCCTCTGACAACAATGCCTCCTGCTGGTGTGCACGTAATGAGTGCATGAGTGGGTGGGTGAGAGTGATGCCTAAAAAATAACCTTTTTATAAATTATTTTTAAAAGGCTGAGGGCTGTACTTGGCTATTGGAGTTTATCAGCCTGACCCTTCAAAGTGTTACCCAGGGGAGTGCCTGATGCAGAGACACTCGTGAAAAGTTACCCCGAGAGGTGACAGGTTTCGTGTTTTGTGACAGCTGAAATGATGTAGGTGGGTGTTCTGTCTATGTGTTAATTTTATTGGTTAATAAAGAAACTGCCTTGGCCTTTTAATAGGGCAGAAAATTAGGTGGACGGAGTAGACAGAACAGAATGCTGGGAGGAAGAAGGCAGTGAGGCAGACACACCATAGCTCTCCTCTGTTTAGACGGCTGCAAGCCTCATCTACCAAAGGTGCCCCAGGGTTCTCTTCAGAACTCCTACGACTTAGCCCAAGCCCTCCCTCAGAAGACATCAAGAAGGTCTGTGCTAGATCTCAAAGGAGGCTGTCAAACTATAAGAGAATCTGAATCCCAAGGCAGCTGTGCACACGAGAGCAGAGCAGGGTGGTTCCCTTTCCTGCCACGCAGGGGTCCGTGTGTTAGTTCTCTGAGAGGCATCTGCAACTAGTACGGTCCATTTCACCAAGTCTGTTTTGAATTCCATGGCTTTCAAGGATAGCACATCTCCAAAGATGGAATTATTCTTCTGGTACTCATCAAACCATGCCTATGACCTCTTCTGCCAGCCTACGGTTTTGTTGTTACTTGTGCAAATGCCACATAATACCACTGCGCCCAGCAGTCTCTTCTTCATAATAGCATCAGACCATAAGAGTATCTGGGAGGCTGTTTATGTTTCAAAGACACATGGGATGAATGAAAAGTGCTGTATGCTTTATAAAATGAGAGGAATACACACTTTGGTTGTACTTGTAGCCTACCGGTTTTAACAACCTTTTATCCCAAGAGACTTGTAACAGACAGATGCTCTTAATTAAGATTCTGGGAGAATAAAGTGGTACCAGTTTATTAAAAATGGTTTTGTGTCTCTGTGTGTCAGTTCCTTTATCTTCATACCAGCCAAAATACTCAAAGAAATAAGAATGAGTGTATTTTTTTATATTAGCATAAACACTAGAGAAAAATAGGGAATTCATTAAAATGGTTGTTGCTAAAATGGCTGTTGTGAATAGTATTTTGACTGGGCAAAGATGTGTTACATTTGTTTATGCCGCAGAATATTTAACTATATAAAGGGGTGTTACATTTGTTTATGCCGCAGAATATTTAACTATATAAAGGGGTGTTACATTTGTTTATGATACATTTGTTTAACAATGTAAGGATGGGTTCCATTTGTATATGTTGCATTTGTTTAATTACCTAAAGATAAGTTGCATTTGTTTCACCTTGCCTGCCTAAGTTACCTGATTGGTTTAATAAAAAGCTGACCAGCCAATAGTTAGGCAGGAGAGGGACAGGTGGGTCTGGCAGGCAGAGAGAATAAATAGGAGAAATCTAGGCTCAAAGAGAAAAAGAGAAGAGAGGAGAGAACAAGGGAGAGAGAAGATGCCCAGGTCTGCTGGCCGGGCAGCTGACAGACAGAGAGACATGTATTCTGATTCCGGACTCGACTGGATTCCGGTGGTCTCTCTGGGGGTCTCTCAACTTGGGCACAACATTTGGTGTGTTGGCTGGGAACCCTCACCAGAACCACCCCTCCCCCCCAAGGGCTAGAGGTTTGTTCTGCTCTGATGCTTGTAAGATTTATGTATGTGTGTGCTGTCAACCTGAAAATAACTGTGCTGTTAGTCGGATCTTTATATATATTTTTTCTTTCTAAGGCTGGTCAGTGGCTCTCATGGAGATAGTGAGAGGATGGGTGGTCCAGGCTCTCACTAAGGACAGACGTGTCCGGGCGGTGATCCTGGAAGGAGAGAGAGACATCTCTCTCAGGAGGCAACAGTTGCGGGGGTTTCTGAGTAGACCACAGACATGGAACCCTCTTGGTCTCAGCAGCCCCAACTTTCTGAGCAGCCCGCAGACATGGAACCCTGTTGGTCCCAATAGCCTCCCACTTTTCTGGGATTCTCAAGAGGAAGAACCGAGTTCTGAGCAGACTGCAGATGTGGAATCCTGTTGGTGTCAGTGGCCTCCAGCTTTTCTGGGTTTCTCAAGAGGAGAAACCAGGGCCGGACGTCCAGGTTTATTTTTATTTTTATTGGCGCCTATGTCTTTGTAAATGTCAAAGATGCATTATGTTCAGGAAAAGTTTATGCTTTTGTTTTGACAAGGAAAGAAAAAAATATATGGATTTTAGTCATTTATATACAATGGGTTACAAATACTTATCACCTTTGATTAAGATGTATACATTTCTGCTTTTGTTTTAAATATTATATCTATGCAATGTTCTGCTGGACAAAATCACAGAAAAAGACTTTGATGAAAATTTGTATATTGTCAGGAAAATGAGAGGAGAGACAAAAAAGTTTTTGATTAAAGTTTTTATGTAGTCTAAAAAGCAAAAAAAAAAATAATTGCAGAAGGTATATGAAAAGTTGTGAAAGCCAGAGGAAGTAAACTATGTTTGATGTGGTTTCTCATAGTTTCTCCTACCTGTAAATACTAAATTTAAAAAGGAAAACATAAACATATGCTAAATGTTTACCATACTAGGTTAATTCTGGTTTAAAAAAATCTTGTTTGTCTTGTTAAAGGGTCATGTCTCTTTTTTGAAAAATAAAATATGTATGCTTGCTTTGTTGAAAAGTTAGCCTTTGGTAACTGAAAATTTCGTACTTGTTCCCTGAGCTCTGGTCACTAGATTCAGGTTAGCAGGAATTTGGATGTCTTTTTGATATAGATAATGTTAAAACTGTTTTATGCTGTTCTTTATTGAAAAGCTGCATCTCAATGTCTTTATACACAAGAATGTACCTTGCTGTGTCAATTAAACCTTGTAATTCAAGAGTCACCCAGATAAAAGGCTAAAAGGGATCACAGAGAACAGCTGAGACTAGAGTCCCCAGAAAAGAACAGTTGCAAGGATGGACCTTAACAATTTTAGAAACACCAATGCCAGGTGATAGTCACCAGAAGCATCAGCTAAGTTAAATCTGATAGCATATGATATAAAGTCCTGGTCTTATTAAAGATGCAAACTTATTGTAGACTGTTAGAAATACAAGTTAATAATCAGTCATCCTTGAAGTACTGATGTAATTACAGAGATAAGTCTTATTTAGTCCTCTGTATAGATTTTTAAGGTTGATTAAAACAAGTAATTAGTAATAAAGTTTGTTTAATCAGATATACCTGGGCAGTTCTAAATACTTCAGAGATCTGCAGAATATGGCATTTAAAATAATAATTAAAAAGCTTATATCAGACAGAGACTCCCAGATCCTAGCAATGACCCAAGCTCTCCAAAGAAGATTATGGGATACCACAATGTCTCCACCTGGAAAATGATGACACTGACCACTGGGCAAGATGCCCCAATGCACCACCTGCTGCCAGGACCCAGGCCAGACTATGGACACTGGAGAATTGATTGCACCACTTTTGCCTAGACAAAATAGGGTCAGTCTTTTCCATGTCCCTTTTTCACAGGAACCTCCCATATTATGGGCCTGGTAAAGCCCGCTTCTGATACTTCTGCCTCCAATGCTATGGAGACCTAGGTATGACTGTACATGGGCTGGTTTCTCTTGCTTTTTTAATAGTTTGGAAAGCTGTTTGGTCTGTACTTAAATATAGTTTATTTATCCTTCTGAGATCTCTGACAGTATTGATGGCTGGGCTAGCTAGAGCCTTGCTTAATTTAACAGCATCAAATTTTAAGATATAACTACTTACTGTTTGGGTCACAAGCTCAAGATTTTAAATTTCTTTTAGTTGTCTACACACTTTTAACCCAAGTCTGTGTTTTTGCTAGGACTCAAAAGTATGAGTCTATTTTATTTGCTGTTTTATATCTGCTATTTATTTTTTTCTATAATATGGAGTTTAATATGGGCCCAAAAGTTTCAAATGTGTTAAACTTCTGTTCCTAGTTTGAATTTGTCTCAACAGGTTTCCCCTTGACTGGCAGATACAACCAAGCATTACTTGCTGACTACAATCCGATCCAAATGACTGTGGAACCTGGACTTGCTCAGAACTGATATGGACCAGTCTAGCCGATGTGAATGCTCCCTGGCTCTTCAACAGAGTCCACAAATCAGATGCTCCCATTGCTTAAATTTTCTCTTTGTTTTTGACTAGCATTTCACCTTTGTTAACTCTTGACAATGATGCCCCCAAGTCAGCTGCAAGCAGTTAAAAGAAGACACCATCCTGTAATCCCTGGTTGAGATGCTAAGTAAAAAGGGAACTTCCTTACATAGGAAGACTCTGTGCAGATTTAGGAGAGAAATTCTGTTTTTTTTTTTTTTTTAACGGAACTATGTCCCCCTCGGTATACTAGAGGAAAGATATGTTGTCCCCACTTGGCTTTAAGGGAACCAGGATTGGTTCCCCGAGGTACTTGAGAAGGGGGAAATGTGAGGACATGGAAAGCTTTAAGAAACTTGGCTTGATCAGGAGCTGGTTAAGGCACTGGGTTCAAGAAACTCTGCAGCATCAAAAGTTAGCTGGAAACAGGAACCTTTGCTAAAGTGCAGACCAACTGTTCCTAGCAGCTAGCCCCCTGTTGACACCCAGCTTTGTGGTCTAGACAGAAGCAGGAATAACTGCTGGGGGAGGGCGGGGGGCATGCACAGGAGCAGAAGTAGCTGCTTAAAGGAGGGAGGGGGTGTGCAGGGTGTGCAGAAGCAGTCCATACCCTGTACTCAGCAAAACCAACCCCCTTGACCCCGAGTAAACCTCGCTTGCGGTTTTTGCCTTTATATGTCAACCCCAAATGAGGAGTGGTAGCACTCCCTACTGCGCTGTGTCACATGGGGGTCTCTCCCAGCTACCTGAAATAGAAATAAACCTTGTTTTTGCATTATGGACCTGACTGGATTCTGGTGGTCTCTCTGGGAGTCTCTCAACTTGGGCACAACAGTAGGACATACAGAAAGAAAAGGCTAAAAGCTCCTAGGCAAAAGGTAGATAAAGAAAAAAAGAGTTAATTTAAGAGAGCTAGCCAGAATGAGTTTAAAGTAGGCCAAGCATTCAAAACTAATAATAAGTCTTCACATTATGTTTTGGGAGCTTGTTGGTGGCCTAAAAGAAAAAGCCACAAAAGGTTATCAATATTGGTGGTTATGGATGGATAGGCAGAAGGACATGTAAGTCAAACCTGGCTTAGTTCGCCCTGTGATGTATCATGATGCTAAGAAAGAAGGACATATAGGTGAGTGTGTCTCAACTTTGTAACAGCACCAATGACTTCTAAAACAAGCTTCATGGTCTGCAGCAACGGCATCTGAGACATAACTACTGAGACTGAGTTCATGCCACAGCTGCGACCGTGAACTTTATGAGAGGTGTTATTGTGTGTCTAAGGCGAGTAGCTGAGAGGAACTAGTACTCTTACAAGGCCACTGGAAAATAAATAGTATCTTTTCCTAAGCTAGGGCACGGTAGGGCATTGCATCACGACTGTCTTCAGAAGGCTGGAAACCCTTGGCTCTGCTAGGGAGCCACATGCATCTTTTCCTTTATGCTGCATTCCGGCATGCGGGTGCTTCCTAGATTTCCTTCTGGACATGAGCAGTACTGAATGGGTCTTCAGACAGGCTCCTTCTGAGATAGAAAGGGCTGCTTTTCGTGTCCTCAGATGAAAAGACCAGGGATATCTGCAAGGCTCACTAGTGGTGGTAGGTCAGAACAGCTTTTCTCTACCTTGGGTTTCATTCTGGAAAGGCGTGGGAACGTCTGGGGGTCAGCCCAAGCCCTCGTCAAGGTCTCTGTGCATCAGCGAAGAGCAGAACTTCAGGGATTGGGTCCTGAAATGCCGTGGAAGGTCGGAATCAGCAGATAATAGTGCCTGCCTGATGCTTGCAGGCGTAGGGAAGTGGTGACACGACCTGGGATGAACCCTGATCCGTTTCCTTTTGTCCTCCGTTCATTATCCACTAGGAACTCTACATCTTATGTCATGGGTTTGGGGTTAGATTGTAAACCTCTGTGTATTGATTGGATAGAAACTTGGCCCTCTGCAGTGTTGAGTCTGTCCCTATTAAATCTAGTAAGCATATACTGAGAAAGCTTTAGGAAAACAAAACCGGGATGTGTATTGAACAGACACAGATATTTCTCTTGTATCATTCCCTAGCCAGCACTACTTAAGAAGTACCGGTAGGACATTTGCACGTCATTAAGTCTCTACGTCATCTGGAGATGATCGGTAGTACACTGGAGGGTGTATAAAGGTTCTGAGCAAGTGCTACACCATTTCTACAAGGAGCGTGGGCACGTTCAGTCTTCTCTCTTATCAAGGACATTGGAACCAATGCTCCGTAGATACCGAGAAACACTCATGCTGGTTCTTATTCTCACTCTTCAGTCTGCTGGGAAGCTCCAGCCACATTGCCTGATGGCCCCTCTCCTAGTTCTTCCAACTGCTACACAGTCCTCCTCAGAGGGTGTGTGGAAGGACAGCTTGTAAAGCACAATACTAGCAGGGCACACAAGCAGGCAATCTGGAGCCCTGCTGGGATGTCAGTCTAAAATACTGTCACCTCCATGGCACTGTCCTCAAAGACACACAGAAGGGTGGAATTTCTTTAGGGCCACTAGACAACAGAAAACTGCAAGAGGCGCTTTCAGGGAGAGCTGGCACTCTACAAGGACAGAGGACGTACCCACTTGGGCATTTTGCCACCATCAGGGTCATGGTGATGATACCGCAGCACAATCACGGTCACCACCACAGACAGGCCCACGATGATCATGGTGCTGGCGAAGTATTGTGCTGTAGAGAGACCAAAGGCAGTGTGAGACCTGGGGCCTCAGCAGCGCCTACTGTGATAATGTTCTATCAGGGCCTCCTGTGTGGCCATACTAAAAAGCAGGCTGTAGCCTAATAAATACTCGGGTAGCCTAATACTCTGATGGAAAGGGACAGCCTAGATCTTTTCAAAGACTTCACTTCCCACCATGAAACAGAAGCAATAACTCTCCCACTGAAGCCAAATGGTCTCTGAGGGATACTGTTCCCATCCCCATGACACACTGGACAGCAAGTAGAACCCTGGCGGCAGTAGTGAGACCTGAAAACTACCCTGGTCACAGCATCCTTCACCCGATCTCATTTGCTTCCATGGAGGAAACTCTATAAATAGGGAGTCTTCCTCTTTCTGTCAGTTATCCCTGGGCAGAAGCACCTAACCCAGACAAAACATCTGTTCCCCTCCCGTTTCTCTAAACACATATTTAATGAGTGGTTACTGAGTGATCTCAGGAGATAGGAACCAAGAATTAAAATATATGCTTTAGTCAAAAAAAATCCAGGTAAAATAATAAATCTCAAATTGTGAAGTCTTTGACTCTAGAGCAGAAAATATGAGTGGGGGGAATACAGGAGGAAGGGACATTCTATCACACACATTCATGTGTATCACCACCCTGGAGATAGCTCATGTTATGTTCTTTTGGCTAGTCTTGAACTCCTGAATCCCGTAATACTCCTGCCTCAGCATCACAAGTACTGAGACTACAGGAACATCATCACCCATGGCCTTTCTTCAGTTTAAAGGCAAGCCACAAATTTGGACATCTTTCCCTTTCTGCTTGGGCCTAGTTGTGGGCCATGGTGTCTTGTTAATATAGCAAGTCACGTCTCCACAGCAGGGGACAGAGGGGCAGAATAAGTGTCTAGGACCCTGAAGGACACGTTTCTCCTCCGTGCACCTGTAGGGAAACCCTAGGCACACTGGGGTCCTCGTCTTACCTATCAAGGGCACGGAATCAGATGTGGCAGGCATGATCTCAGCCACAAGCAACATGAAGACAGTCAGAGAAAGCAAGACAGTTATTCCTGAAACAACAAGGCGAGGGGTTCTTTAGTCATAACCCACAGCAAGGCTGAAATTACACCTCACAGAAGCTCACAACAGTTGTTTCAAAAGCATTGTGTAGATTGCCGGGGCTACACTTTGAGTCCCGTAGTTTCTGTACGCATTTTTTTTTTCTGGGTACAGTTCCTGTCACCTTGCCAGAACCCAAAGGACCCTCGAATGGAGACAAGTTTAGTAGCCACAACTTTGAGAGGATCAACCAGCACGGTTAATGCTCAAGGTCCTGACTGCATTAATACTAAGCTGCAGTTTTATACAGCAGGATCAGGAAACCATGGGGCCAGAAGACTCGTTTTCATTCAAGTCTTGACTTGACAACTTAATTGGCTGTGTGACCTTGAATAAGATATTTAACATTCTAAGCCTTATGCTGAGAAAATAGAAGGCCTGAGAAAGCTTTCTTCAACACACTAAATATGTATTTACTTAGCAATTTTTTGATATAAGCAGCTCATTTTACCATTCAAACCCTCACTTTTTATATTCTCACAGGGGAAGCAATTCCAGAGATTGCATTCCTATTGTAATGTGTGTAATAATTTACCAATGCAAGCTGATATTAAGTTAATGTGTCTCCCATCCATAGAGTAGACTGGCCAGCTACCACTGAGGAGCAAAGTGGGTGACAGAAAGGGAGAAACATAGCCCATTAGGGTAGAACTGATCTGGTCCCTTACTACATCCTGTTTTTTTTTTTCCCACAAAATCACGGAATCCCTAGACTCTGACAATTCTCAAGAAGGCACTCTGCCTCTCGAGGAGGCAGAACCAGGAGTTTCTGGTTCTGATTATAGGTCTGATCCTGGCGCAGGGGCTGAGGTATGGTAGTTGACAGTGTCCTGCAGAGCTTGCCTCAGGAGAGGGACTTGGCTACTTACCAAGGGAGATTTTCTCCCCAGAGTCTGCAGGGAGCAAGAACACCAGCAGAGCCAGGGCCGAGATGAGCACACAGGGGATGAGCAGGTTGAGACCATAGTAGAGCGTCCTGCGGCGCATGGTCACTGTATAGGTGACATCTGGGTACGGCTCTTTGCAGCATTCATAGAACTTTTCATTCCTCTTGCCAGGGATTCCTGAGCGGGGTGCCAGAGAAAGGAAGATTATCAGAAGACACGGCTGCCTTTTGTTTCTAACTAACAGAAGACTCAGCTGCTTTTTGTTGTTTCTAAGTGTGTACTATCCAGGAGCACAGTCCTAAAAGTGAGTGATGGGTGCTTGAACAAACCTTTATGGGTATGCCACAGCTGTTTAAAGGTATCTCAGTGACAGTCAACCAAACTGGTAGATATTCTTTTGATGCATTAGACGTACTTACACAATGTCAGTCTTACAGTATTACAAATGCAATTATCAACAGACACCACGTAACGGTGTTTCTGTCACAGGCGGAAGAAATGTACAATGGAGTCGATAACATTGTATCACTGACTGATTCTGTAGCTGGCTTACTGTGTACAGTGTAAATGCATTCTATGGCCTTCACACAATAAAACTGCATGGCCCTTTTCCAAACATATACCTGAGGGTAAGTGACTCATAATAATATTGGTTTGGATTTAAAATGATGCAATATATAGGTATAAAATAAAAGCCAAAATGTCTACAGAGAGGAAAAAAATCCAAACTATTTTTCTAAGCCTTAGAGATTTGCTGACAGAGCATAAATCGCTATGCAGGCATCATGTCAAGAAGTGTGTGTACTGAAAGGAACAGTTTCTCAGAATCTCACATTACCTTCCAAAAATTAAGAATGCTAGAGTGACCAGTTTGATCCCTGGCCTATACAGGCCAACGGACTTAGGAAATTTACAACCACCCCGATGTAGACCATTTTCAAACTACCTGACTCACACACTGTGCTAAACTGTCATATGCGCCTTTTGCTTTACAATCTAATGCCCATTCCCCTCTCAGCAGAGGACTGGCTTAGTGTCTAGTTGAATTGTGTCTCCCAAAGTGGAATGTTGTTCTCTGCCCTAACACTGCTGTTTGTACTTCTGACTGAACCCCCACTTGTGATGGTCTTCATCGGCACCATCAACTTCACTGTGCAGCTCAACCATGCTAGAGGACTAGAATGGACCCCACAAAGTCTACTCTAGCAGTGCTGGTTTAACAGGCTCTGCCATGGCTGCTTGCTGCGCTCGCTAACTGGCTTCCGCTGCCCATTCTGGAGCTCTCAGGACGTGATGGAGAAGGCTGTCGAGTGTAGCCAGCGAAAGGAAAAGCAGAAAAATTCCCAAGTCTTTCAGTTCACACAGGTGGAAGGCATCTCTCTTCTGGGACATAAGGTCTTTGTTTTGTGCTAGCCTTACCCATGAGATCCCATTCTCCATTGGGAATGTAGCTGCTGATATCTGCCTCCTGCATCTGCAGGTCCAGGGACCACCCTCCATAGGACCAGGACCCAAACTTCAGCTTGCACTGCTGCACATCAAAAGGGAACCAGCGCACATCAATATAGCAGGAGCTCTTGAATATGCCTATGTGAGCATGGGAAATGACCAGAAGATTGAAACGGCGGTAAGAGAAACAGGCTCAGAACACACCATAGTTCCTGCAGCCTACCCCGCACCCCCAACCCCGACACACACTGAACTCTTGCTAGGACCTAATTAGAGCAAGTCAAGGTGCTTTCCCCTCCCTGCCCCATTTTCCTTTAGGAAAAACCCCTAGAGAAGCTCAGCCAAAATGTCACTGTTTTTAAAATTAAAGCACAACGATAGCCTTTGTTATGGAAGGCTTTTCTCAGGAAACTTAGTGCAAATAATTAATTATAACTTCATTTGCCAGGAGCACATTCTGAGTCTAAGCAACATGAGAAAAAGAAAGGGTGCAAGAAATCTCAGAGAAGCTGATAAAAAATGGTGAAGGAGTTAGAGAGAGAAGTGGAAAGAGACAGGGAGAGGCTGGTGTGTGTGTGTGTGTGTGTGTGTGTGTGTATGTGTGTGTAAAATAAACAGTTAGTTATCTGAAAATATATATAAAGTGTAACTCTAACCTGTACAATTTTCATAGCAATGGGATAAGGTGCAAAATTAGAGAGAGAGGGTTTGGATGCGCAAAAACATACTTCACATTCTTTGCTGAACTAAAGACTGAACAAAGGAGGGAACTGAAGAGTTTTACACTTGTACACTCTACTACACACCCATGCTGAGAAAACACAAACTGTCCCTTGGCGGTCCTTTAAATGTGCCTTACATTCCCAGATACTTAGGGAGTCAATGCAGGGGGTGACAAGTTCAAGGCTATCCCAGGCAACTTAGTGATATCTCAAAATAAAAAGGTATAAAGGCAGCTAGGGACTCCCTTTCTCGGTGGTAGAGTGCCTACTTAGTATGTAGAAGCTCAAAATTCAACAGCAACACTGTTGTGCATATGTGTGTGTATGTACGTATGTGTGTGTATATATATGTAGGTAGGTGTGTGTATATATGTCTGTATGTGTATATATGTCTGTATGTGTATATATGCATGTATATATACACATACATACATATACATATACACACACATATATCACATGCCCACAGGAACCTGAAAGTCACCACTGGCATTCCCTTACCATTTGTGGACTGAATTTCTCCTAATCCAAACACAGTTAGAAAACTGTATTTGATTCCATTTCTATGACAAGACCCAAGAAGGAGACAGAAAAGATTCACTGGTTGCCTGAGGCTTGCAGCAAGATCAGTTAACTGTCAACAGGTAAGGGATAATGGGGACATTCTAAAATTCAATTGTAGCAACCCTCTGAAAATTTACTAAAACCCATGGAGTTAAGAGTCTTTAAATGTATAATATGCAAATTCTACTTCCATCTGCCTCTTAAAAATAAACACAGAAAGTGGGTGGAGAGATGGTCCAGTGGTTAAGAACACAGGCTACTTTTCCAGAGATCCCAGGTTCAATTCCCAGCACTCACATGGTGGCTCACAACCACCCACTTCTTTACTGAAAGTGTGCTGGAAGGCATCACAGAGCCCTCTCTATAAGGTACCTGCAGCGTGGAGGAAGGGCTGGAGCAGGCAAGCAGATGACTTAAGACAGAAAGCCTGACAAGCAACAGTTCTCTAATCGATATGAACATCAGTGAGAGGGCTATGTCTCTGCTGGATCCAACCACTTATTCATCCATTTATTGACACAGCCACCCGCAGTTGAGAAGTGATGGATGGTAAGGTGAGCAAACAAAGATCCTGTCTACAGAATTCTTATCATCTGCTAAGCGGAGGAGCATTGTAAACAATAGGCAAAGCCAGCTTCACCATGTGCTGTGAGATGAGGAGCTAGAGAAGAGTGCGTGTGTGTGTGTGTGTGCGTGTGTTGTGTGTGTGTGCGTGTGACGAGAAGCTAATATATATTCAACGGGCGCATACGTTAGGAGTGTGTAAGTATGTTCTGAGTGTAGTCACAACAGTGTAAGCAGTGGGTTCCAGATATGTGATAAACAGTTTCCGTGAGGAATATTTAATTCTTGAAAATATGTTAATGAAGCTTCTAAATAATTAAATAAAAAAGAATTGATACTCATATACTAGAACACACCTTGAATGTGCCTCAAAGGGCAGGGAAACAGATTAACCCCATGAAACCATTTACCACCAGGAGGTTAAGAACAAGAAAAGAAATCAGTTGAGGAACAGGTCACCAGAGGGTGCTCCTTGGAAAGCCCTGGGTCTTGCATCTAACTTGTGAGCAATCTTAACTTCATGAGCACCGAATGCTCATCATCTTCCCAGCACTGAAGCACCTGCCAACTTCCTGTGCCAACTGGGGAGAGATGAAGGGGAAAAGGCCTGCCTATCATGTTTATGGCCCAAAAGAAGGATGGGAAATTACTCAACAAAGGAGAGTAAACTGTGAATTAACATGAATAAGAACAGAAGATAGACCTCGGCAAAGACCTCTGAAATGTGATCTTAACTTCAGAGACGATACCCAGAGTGAGATAAGAGAAATGCGAGACCTCCAATGGGAAGGGATAGGTGGTTAACCAACATGGAGACAGTCCTCCCCTCAGTAGGACAATCCTCAGCACACCAGTCCTCCCCTCAGTAGGACAGTCCTCGGCACACCAGTCCTCCCCTCAGGAGGACAGTCCTCGGGACACCAGTCCTCCCCTCAGGAAGACAGTCCTCGGCACACCAGTCCTCCCCTCAGGAAGACAGTCCTCGTCACACCAGTCCTCCCCTCAGGAAGACAGTCCTCGGGACACCAGTCCTCCCCTCAGGAGGGAAGTCCTCAGCACACCAGTCCTCCCCTCAGGAAGACAGTCCTCGGGACAGCAGTCCTCACCTCAGGAGGACAGTCCTCGGGACAGCAGTCCTCCCCTCAGGAGGGAAGTCCTCGGCACAACAGTCCTCCCCTCAGGAGGACAGTCCTCGGGACACCAGTCCTCGGGACACCAGTCCTTAGGACCGATGCACATACTTGCTTAAATTTTCTCACTGGATGGAAACCAGGGGAGTATATCTTACCTGGAGGAAGGTACTGGCAATGCCCAGATGCATTCACCAAGACATTGGTGTGGAATGTGGCATCAAAGCGCTCATCAGCACTAGAAACAGGAAAAGGACTCATGAGCCAGAGTCTCTAGGCAGTGGGTTTCTTACCGTTCTTAGATTGTCGTGCCTATGGGTCAGAAAGCTTTTTGAAGGTTTCCTGTTTGTAGCTGGACAACCCCACACCTGCCTGGGAGAGTCAACGTGACTTACCTGGAAGTCCTCTCAGGGAGGTACCAATGGCCACTCCCATTTCATATGACATGTGATGTCCTGATTTTCTTTCTGTTGCTACGATTAAAGAAGCTTAAAAAATAAAGGTCTCTTTGGCTTACAGCTCTAGGTTCCAGAAAAGTCAAGGCAGTAACAATGTATCCCATGCACAGTCCAGATCAGAGAGAATAAACCCAAGGACTCCCACTTCTCTCAGCCAGCTTTTTCCTTTCTCCCCCAGTCAGGCCTCCTTGCCACTGTGTGACATTATCCCAGAGGAAACATGAATAGATATCTACTCATCCCAGACAAGGGACCAAGGGCACACTTAAGTAAGGATACCTCCAAAGTCCAACTTGATGAACCAGTTAAGTTTTATGGGCGGCTAATCACAGGAATATTGGTTAGGGGTTGCTTACAGGGGCAGAGACGACTCAAAATATTTGCACCATCAAAGTCTACCCCAGAATGGGTGACAGCTCAGAAAAGCTGGAAACATGGCGCACACTACATAATCTACAGTAAGCCGAATAGTTTAAAGGGTGTCCAACAGCAATGTAGGCAGGAAAGGGTTGGTTTGTAGGTTACAGACTATCAACAATGGAAGCCAAAGCAGGAATCTAGAGGCAGGGACTGTAGTGGAGACCACAAAGTAATGCTGCTTCCTGGCTTATTCCAAATGGTTTGCTCAGCTTGCTTTCTTATACAAACACTTGCCTTAAGGTTACTATTGCTGTGACGAAACACCGTAACACAAAGCAACACGGGGAAGTGTTTATTTCACTCACAGTTCCATGTAACAACTCATCAACAAAAGTAGTGAGGGCAGGAACTCATTCACAGCAGGGACCTGGAGGTCCCTGATTTGGATGCCATAGAGGAGGGCTGCCTACTGGCTTACTCTACTTGACTTGCTCAGACTGCTTTCAAACAGAACCTTTAACCACTAGCCCAGGGATGGACCATCCACAATTGGCTGGGCTCTCTCCCCATCAGTCACTAATTAAGAAAATGCCTACAGCCTGATCTTATGGAGGCATTTTCTCAGATGAGGCTTCCTCCTCTCTGAAAACCAGCTCCTTTTTAGTTGACATAAAACTAGCCAGTACAGGTAGTATATAGTTCAGTGGGCTGGGCCCTCACATATCAATCAACAGTCAAGAAAATGTCACATAGTTTTACATTTGTTTTTAATGATCCATCTTCCCTGGGAACCACAGAATCATGCGTAAAAATTTTAAAACATTTAAAAACAATGCAAAACTGTGGCTGATGAAGTAATTTTCAACAAATAGTGGGAGGTTCCACTGGTAAGCGCCAGGGAGATCAAGAACAAAACTGACGCATGCCACAAAGGACAAGGCCAGTAGAGCCCACACCATTGGCAGGAACTCCACTGGAAGACAATAGACAGAGTAGGAGGGAACAAGCTGCCGAAGAAGGAAGGACACATAGGAATTTTCTAAGCAGAAGGAAACCATTCAGTTGTGAAAGAAGAGAGACGTATTTACATGAACATGAAGGCCACAGAGAGTTAGAGTCCCACACACCTGTCACTGAGCAACTTTAGAAAAATTCGGGTAAAAACTGAGATGGATGGATGGACGGATAGACAGAAAGATAAGAGTTTTATACTCAACTGGGATGGGAGAACAGAGTCACTATATCATGCGATACTGATGGCTAGAAAATCTGAGGCCAATCTGGAGAGAGGCACTCGGGTTGGCAAGAATCAGACAGAAGAAAGTGTTTAGGAACACAGATTTTTTTTTTATTTTATCCCATTTTGTTTGAAGGCAGTGTTTTGCTGTTGCAGTCTAGCCTAGCCACAAACTCTGAATCCTCCTGCCTCAGTTCGCAAGTGCTGAGACCGCAGCTGTGCACCACACCTGGCCAACATCATGGACCCAATTAAAGCACATTTTAAAAATCTCATGAGAGGCAGTTCTTCTGTTCCTGTCAGGCCCACTGTTCTCTGTACAGTGTACTCAAAGAATCTCCTATTTCTTCTTCTTCTCCTTCTCCTCCTTCTTCTCTTTCTTCTTCCCCTTCCTCCTCCTCTTCTCCTCCTCTTTCTCCTTCTTCCATCAATGAAAAAATAAAAGAAAGTAACTCAAAGGGGAAAACATACAAGGATGTCAAGATTCTAATCCCAGCACTCGGGAGGCAGAGGCAGGCGGATCTCTGTGAGTTCGAGGCCAGCCTGGTCTACAGAGCTAGTGCCAGGACAGGCTCCAAAGCCACAGAGAAACCCTGTCTCGAAAAAAACAAAACAAACAAAACAAAACAAAAAAGATTCAGATACAAAACAAAAATACAATGAAGTTTAAGGGGAGGGAGGGAAGCAATTCATCATGGATGGGCTGAAACTGTAACAAACATCTACGTTCTCACACCCAGCTCGTATGGGGAGACAAAAGTTACAAGTACTCTTGGCTACATCTTTACCTTTCAGTGGCTTCCACAATGATCCAGGATAGTACTGTGACTTTCAAACTAGTTCTCTGGAACCCTGAGATTCTGGGGAGGCTCTTTGCGACCTCAGAAAACGTTTTCTTTTTGTGGTTTATGAAAATGGATATAAAAATCATCCCACACTCAAATGACAGGATCTGAAGTTTTTGCACTTCAAAGATAACCGGTGTATTCATGTGGCTCATCTTCCTCCTTTCTGAGTGAAAAGTGTAGCAGATTTTCCTTTTTTCTTCCCCTGAATACACACACATTTGAATCTCTTACACAAGTCACCACGTAAGACTTCAGCCTGACTGGCATTGCCCTTTAAAGAAGTACACATATGTACTTACAATTTCTCACAGTGAACCTGTGTTCCTCCCAAGGTTGGTGATCCATAACATCCACAGAAATTGTGAGGTGCTCACTGAAGCCGAGCGTTTTCATATGACATTTGATTTTTATATTAATAATAAATACCACCATGAACGTCTGTAAGATCCATGATTCAATTATGAAAACAAAAAAAGCAGTTCCTAAAAGCTTCCCCTTCAAGTGTTTAGATAAATTTAATTGAAGAGTTCTCAAGACCACAAGAGAAATGGGCTACACACAAGATAAAACGCTGTTGCCATTAGCAACGGCAAACCCGGGTGACTCCATGGCTTGTGAATATTGTTCATCCAAACAGAGCATTGAAATGGACTGGACTGTAACACTGCAGCTGCCATCCAAACAGACCCTTGTATTCAGGGTGGCAGTTTCACAGTTCTGTTCCAGGCAAGGTTATTTTATCAATAAATAATACAAAAGTAAACTTGTGCAATGGATTTGTGCCGCTACCACTTACCTGCTCTGCACATTACGTCTAGATAAAAGGCAGGTTTGAAAAGAGAAGGGGCCTGATGCAAAGCACGAAGCCTAAAAATAGCTCTCCTCAGAAACTCAGGTGTGTAAGGCCAGTCATGGACCTCAGTGTCTCTGAATCAGTACAGGTGGCCACATGGCCCAGCCCTGTGCCAGCAGAGCTGCCCGACAGATATCAGAACACAGCAACCGCTGTGCAGTAGTCTCCAGGCTCAAGGCTATGAATGCTGAAAATACTGGAGGGCAGTCTACAGGACTCCACTTCCCTCTTTCCTCTGCTTTTGGGGCTATCTTAAGTTTTTCTTTCAGTGACTGGAAGATGCATAGTTCTTGGGGACATCAGATCCGTCGTCATAGACCCATCAAGAGCTGCCTTTCCGGGCTGCCTCAACTCTCCACCAGGCAAGCAGGACAAGAACCTGTACGTGGTAGAAGGAGAGTTCTGACCTCCATTCCCATCTCTACCCAATAAAGGACAATGGGGGAAATTAAATCAAATATTCAGATTAGGGTTCTCTGTCTTTGAGATGGTCAGGTGGGTTGGGCAGAGCTCTGTAGGTAAAAATGAGGAATCCATGTCCCTGGAAGGGGACATAATTGCATTACATACCTGGGGTAAACTGGGACATGGAGGCTTTGGGAAACTGAACCATACAGTGTGTAAGTCTGTCTCCCAAGAAGTTATTCAGGAGAAAGGTCTTGGTTACAAACTGAGGGAGACAATACAATACCACATTCTGCTTTCAGAAATGTTGTAAAAGCATAAGAAAGAATCTGCAGAACTCAGCTAGACAACAGAGGACAGGATTTAAGGGTTTCCCTTCTGCACACCTCCTGAGCTCCGACAGAGTACATGCTTCTGCACTCAGAGAAAATCTTGTCCTGGTCACTTCAGCTCTCTCTATAGCGCTGACATCCACTGAAGAGCACGAGGGACCAGTCCTGTGCCGAGAAGGTGAGAAGTGACCGTGGCACCCATAGAGGAGAAATCACTCAGCTGAGATAAGCAATGAAGTAGCTAATCTCTAGGAGGCTCAGTCAGACCAACATCAAGGAGGCAAGTGTGTAGGAACAAAGGAAGAATTTTAAAAGGCATCCAGATGTACTGTCCTCTGTGTACAGGGTATACAGATAAATATGAGCAAAACCCACCGTGTGAGTTAAGGATGACTCCACATAAATGAGGTCTCATGAGAAATCAGACCATTTTCTCTGAGTTCTGAGTACCAAAAAAGGAGATTAAAGTATGATTTATCTAAACCCCCCCCCCCCACAAAAAACACACACACACACACCGCAAAAGAAGGCATTCAGAACACAGTGGATTTAAGGCACCATTGATTTCAAATTTATTAAGAAAGACAAAAAATAGTTACCATTAACAAGGTAAAGTATAAAGCTGGGCTTTCATGATGTAAAACAGGTCTAGAGAAAAACCAGATGATGCGTATTCAATGATTTTTACATACTGTGTCTATACCTAAATACCTTGCATAAATTTTTGCTTTAGTTCTGCTTTTTTTCTAAGTGTGAAGAGTCTTCAATCAGCTATCCATGAAGTCTATCACATCCCATGACCAAAATTATTTGAAAATTATATAAGGTGGTAACCTTATTTTTACCTACCAGAGATCTAAGGAAGTATGACTGAAACACAGGTAGGGAACTTCCAGAATAGAGCACTCAAGAAAGAGAATAAAACAAAACTGTGGCTGCAAAGGGCAGAGGGATTTCAGGAGAGAAGGAAATGGGAGGGTGATATAGGTCAGAGGCTACAAAGTAACAGCTAGGCAGGGGGAATAACTTAATATACAACATGAAGTTTAAAAATAATAAGAGTTGTACCGTTTGGGAATTCCGGTTAAATGAGTGGAGGTGGCTGCTCCCCCAGCCTTACATACAACATTCGAATGAAGAAGCTATGGCAGACAATGGACACATCATTTATTTCATTCCAGAGATATTTTTACATTTATATCCCCCCTAATATTCTGTTTCATTCCTTAAGTAGAAAGGATGAAACTTATCTTTGGAGTATCCTTTTTTCCCAATTACATATTACATTCAATATCATACTATGCATGTTTCTGTAATAATTACAGCTGAATTTAACATCGAAGGCTCCAAAAATGCTCCCAGTAACACAGGGTGATGAATGCTACCCAGCGACCACAACACCTCCCCATTTCTAGATCCAGCTGAACATCATTAGCACAAGGAAAGTGTTGACACACAGCAGGTCAAGCCCCTCAAACAGGTTCTTTCTCTTTAGAATTCTCTTACCTATTTGAGCTTTGGCTCCACATAATAAATTGCAGGATCTATCTGTCCGATCACATAAAGATCCTGTTGGGACTTTAGCTGTAAAAACATTGAATTTTGTTTGAGAAAATTTGCTGTCTTCCTGGCATTGTGTTTCCCATGCACACACGGATGGAATTAGACATTTAGGAGGCTCTTTTTCAGTGTGCACTGATGGTGTTTAACACCTACAGATGCTGGCCATGAAAACTGGCATGTTACATTTTCTAAGTGTCTGTTGTAAGAGAATGTAAATATATTCTATGTTTTCATTGCCCCCTCTTTGTTGTGGAACTTTAGTTTAAGATATGTTACACTCATTTGTACTGTGGAATATTTGTTTAACGATGAAAAGATGTGTTGCATTCTTTTATGTTCCATTCTTTCTTTAATTCTGTAAAGCTGTGTTACTTTGCCTGTCTAAACACATGACTGGCCTAAGAAAGAACTGAATGGCCAATAGCTAACCAGGAGAGAGAAACAGACAGGGTTGGTGGGCAGAGAGAATAAACAGAACACGAAGAGAAGAAGGAGCGAGAACAGGAGGAGAGGAGGATTCCAGGGGCCAGATACCCAGTCAGACACAGAATAGGAAGGAAAGAAATACAGAATGAAGAAAGATAAAAAACCCAGAAGCAAACCATAAAGAGAAACGGGATACTTTAAGTTAGAAAAACTGGCCAGAAACAAGTCAAGCTAAGGTCAGTCATTCATAAGTAAGAAAAAGACTCCATGAATTGATTTGGGAGCTGGTTGGTGAGCCCCAAAGGGTAAAAACAAAAAGTAACAACAACAACAACAACAACAACAACAAAAGAACTATATCCTCTATCTAATATATTTTGTGTGGATAGACTTCCTAGGAAAATACAGTTAATGAACCATGTACTTTCTTCTTTTCCAGGCTTCTATGCTTTCTCATTTAAAATTATGTGGTTTCATTTAAAATTTATTTACATGATGGCAAGTAACAGTTTTATTTTGTTTCACATACCATAGTTACTGACTTCTCAAGGAGAATTTTCATAGCTCTCCTGTGGATACACGAAACAGCCGATGGCACCAACTACGATGTGTGTTTTTATGTATACACCTACTTTTATTGAAGTTTGATTTGTAAATTAGGCATAATGAGATCACCAATAGCTAAGAGATTTAGGCATGGTATATGCCTATAATCCCAGGATTTGGACTTGAAGACCTATCGGGAATTTGAAGAAAGCTTGGACCGTTAGCAAGCTCTTATCTCCAACAGATTTAGTAGGGAAACATTTTAATTAAAATTTAAGCATTTATGTTTGTAAGTCTTTTACTGGGGGGGAATTTTCCTGTATTCTGTATTTTTTTTTAAAAAGCAGATTGATGAAAACACAAGTCAGTCTGAAAAACAATATCTGTGAAAGAGCCATCTGGATAGAACAAGTTACCAAGCCATACAGAGAACACTTAAAATTCAACAATGTGGAAAGAAACCCACTGAAAAGATGGGCCAGATAGTTTAACAGACATGTCACCCGAGAGAAATATAACAAGGAGCATATGAAAAATGTTCCTTACAGTAGAATCTGGGAAATACAAATTAAACCAGACACCATTACATACCTATAACGGCCAAAATCCAGGATGACAACAGCAAATGTTGGTAAGGATGTGGACTAGAAAAGACACCCCCACCCACTCCCCATTGCTGCTGGGAACACAGAATAGTAAGCTGCTTCGGAAGAGTTTGGCAGTTTCTTATCCAACTAAACATACTTTTATCAACAAATCTAACAATTGACTTCTGGAGTCTCCCCAAAGGAGTAGAAAACTTGCACCTACAAAACAATGCAACCGTTCATTCAGATCAGCAACAAACTCGGACACTAGTAACCACATGCAACCACCTTCTTGACTTTTGAAATCATTCCCCAGGGCGTGTCTATCAGGTCTTTTCAAAAATCAATATTGGAGATGTGTATTCTATTTTCTTATTTAATGAATTTCTAGTCTTTATTATTTCTTCTTTTTCTCTTAAAACTATCGATGCTTTCTTGAGAATGGTATTTAAGTCATGAATTTTCGCTTTAAGCCATTTCTAATGTGAGTATTGGAAGATACATACTTCTACATATCCGCATGGGAAGCGAACTTATTAACAAGTTTTACAGTGTCTGCTGGGGAATAGACTTCTTTGGATACTTGCTTTTTGTAGTTTCTGCTTTTGCTTTCACCCTCACATGTATGTGGCTTAGTTCTTACTATTAATGGATTTTTCCTCTTTAGTGTTTGCTGACAGGTTTCTGTTTTGTTTTGTTTATCGTTGTTACTTTGTTTTTGTTTGTAACCAGCAGACTAATCCATGTAGTTTTAAATGATTAGCTGTGACAGGCTGTTTCTACTATTCCTTTTCACTCACTGTATTTCCTCCTTTTCCTAGCCTCCTGCATTTTCCTTGTTCCTTCCCCTTTTACTTCCTCTATGGTGGATAAATATACAACTCCCGCATTTCTGCTGTGAATTATTTTTAAATTGTGTCTGTTACTAAAGTTGGCGTCTCTATGGTCTTCCAGGCACCGGATGAGCACCGCACACCATACACTGTATAAACACTGGCCCTCACGCCACTCTTTTCCAACATTTTGATTCCACCTATGCTTTTTCGTTGACCTTGAACCCACAGCCTTGTACAGTACATACCAAGCAGACATTCTATCTCTGATCTACTCCTGCACCCTTTGTTTTTAATATGATTTTACCTTATTATCTCTTAAGTTCAATGTTGTTTATATTAAGCTAATCCCTCACCATTTTCCTGAATTTTTAAATGACTTAGTTTTTTCACTCTTCTCCCACCTCACTCCTACACTCCTAGATCTCTCTTCTGGTCACTTCTTTTACGTCACTGTGCATCCTGCATAGTAAATTTTTTTAGTCTTTGTTTCCTTAGAGACATCCAGATTTACCCTCAGTACAAAGCATGGACAGAATTCTAGGTTGACAATAATTTCCTTTTAATGTTTAAAAGTATCACGATAGTGTGGGGCGCCTGTTGCCGCATTTAAAAAGCTCCGGGTCTGCCTAATTGCCACCCTCCCTCATTCGGTTATCTCTTTCTCTATCTTCTCCCACAGCCTCCTTTGGCTTTCCCATTGTATTTGCTCAGCATCTCTTTGGCCCCTTTCTTATTACACATCTCTCCCCAGACTCCCATCTCCTGAACCCGAGGATTTCTGTTTTAGACTGATATTATTAAATTCTCAGCAATTCTTGTGAATCATGTCCTCTGTACAGAAAGCACTGGTTCAGTGGAGTGCTCCCCTCCCCCCACAGCACACGCTGGCATTGGCTGCTTCCACCCAGGCGCTGCCTGCCTGAGCTATTCTGCAGCTCTTTGTGGATTGCAGGCAGTTGGCATATGTGGAAACTGAGCTTTCTGGGGGTGGTCTAATTAGAAGAGCTTGACTCCCTACCTGCCCATTACAGATAAACAATTTCAGTGTTCATTTCCATATCTTTTTATGCCATGTAAGTCTGTACTAGCTTGGCTTTTCCACTGAACTGTCCAAAGCATCTGCCTCACCCCATGTGACTTAATACATTGGGGAACATGCTCCCTTTTCTGTCTGTACGAAAGTCGGACCTTCCCCAGTGTTCTACACAGTGCTCGCCAGGCTATGTGGAAATACCTGCTGATCTGGCTAAGTCTAGAAACCCAGTGTCTTCTAATAAGAGCTCAGCCTTCCAGAAATGACCCACAGTTTACCTAATCCACAATTAGCAGCGTCGCCTCTCAAGGGCTACCTGCACACGGGCAGCATCAGCGAGGACCTGATGCAGAGATGCCGGGACGGCTGTTGTCAACATCAGTTTCACTGCTGCCTCCCATTCTTCCCACTTCCCTCTGACTCAGACAGGAAATTGCTTCTGCTCCATCAAAGGCATCTCACCTGGCATCCCAGGCCAACAAGGAGTTCTCTAATTTGATGGCTATTTCTCGTTTCAACTAGTTTTACTTGATTCTTGCTTTTTAAAGACGACGGAGCTCTTTTCTGGTGTTTCCAGCTCTTAATTGTGTTTAATTACGTCCCTTTCACTGTGTTTGTGAATGCTTACCCAAAGCCATCTGATTCTTTATTTTGTAATTATAACTTAAAGAGTTCATTTCCAGCAGTTTTTAAAGTTGTCCAAATCCCCAGTGCTTTCTGTGTAACTTTTTTTTTTTTTGTAACATACACAGAGGGTGTGGAGTCATCAAAGCTGGCTCAAAGGGTAAAGTTAACTTTTTACCAAATGTGAAAACCCAAGTTTGATCTTGGATACATATGGCAGAAGAAGGGAACATCTACTTGTCCTCAGATCTCCACATGTGTGCTGTGATGTATGTTGGCACACGAGTGTACACATGTGTACCCCCCCCAACACAAATTAGAAACGTAATAAAACTGAGGAGGTTAAGTTTATGAGACACAGACACATCCTAGTGGAGTAAGAAAGGGAGGAGAGGAATGAGTGCAGCCTGCGACTCCCTCAGAGCCTCTCAGTACAGGCACCCAAGGAGCACCACACTCAGACTCAGTATCCCAGCAGCCTGAGCCATTTGTTAGTCGGAAGAGCCCACGACGCCAATGCTGCCTCACTACCCCTATGTTGGAGCAGGGCACATGCAGATGACTGACTAGCATACTGGGATAAAAACTGTATTTCTGTAATTCCGGCCATTCTATGGTGGAACACCATCCCATGTGATGAGCCCAAAGGACTGCTCTCCAAGTTCTTCAGAGCCCCTCAGCTCCCACCACTTGTCATGCTGATGTAAGTGGACTGAGGCCGGTCTGTGCGATGTCAATATCAAGAATAGCACCTCATTTCCTTTACAAACTCACGGGAGACAGCCCACTTCCGGCACAGCCCCAAACCATCAAGCTTACATCCCATCTTCCTTTGCTATAGATTGGAATTCCCCCATCCCCACTTCCGAGTGAGCAGGCTTTGTTTGATCTCAGCCCCCTTGGTTCCACCCACTTCAGCAGGTGTGGGAGAGGATGCAGAGGCTGTCCTCCTGCCTTGGTGGATACTTAGCTTTGGGCCTGGCAACTGTTGATTGAATTAACCAGAATGGAGTTTGGGAGGAAGAGCTGGGCTTAACCTCACCAGCCTGTTCATAGCTTTCACCTTCCTTGTAACACAGCAGCCCACTTATCCCACCGCATTCTATGTGAAGGAGCTCACGAGATAAAAATAAATTTCAATTCCCAAGTCACGTGATCCAGTGTGCTCTACCCGCTTTAAGCCCAAGGGGAAAGAGGAGAAAAGAAAATTTTGGCCAGTTAGAAAGACAATACTATGATGAATATTATTATGTATGCAAGACTCACTGCTGTAAAATTTACCTGCAGGCATTGCTGTTGCCTTAGGCCAACCTGACCTCCCTACCAATGCATGCAAACTAAGATCTTCCTGAACCATTTGAAGCACAAAGTTCATGCTGAGGTTTGCCAGTGACTAACTGGAAAGTAACTGGTCTATTTTGTTGTTGTTTTGAGACATGGTCTTGTTAAATAGCCTACACACAGCTTTCATTGGGCTATCACTGATCTATGTTTAGGTGTGTGAACTAGAGCTGTGAGCCACCACACCTGGCCATATATAATAATACATATATATATGTACATATATTTAAGTATTTCTTTTTAGTAAAGAAACTGACCAATGTTAATCTGAATAAGTTCCAAATAAACTAAGTATATGCTTTCAGAAAAACAGCAGCACTATGACAAGATAAAAGAAAAAAAAATCTAAGGGAGCTGTAAGATTAAAATGGTAACGAACTCTTTAGGTTAGATGAAACCATCTCGTTGGCAGGAATGGCAGTCAAATACAAACAGCGAGAGAACAAAGCTGGCTCCAACCCAAGTCTCCACCTGCCCTTCTGCGGATGCATGGGCATGTGCAAGCGTTCCCGCCCACCTCTCCCTTCCTCTCCCCACTCCTCTCTGATGGATACCGGGAGGAAGGGGCTGCCTGTGTAGCAGGGACCACTTAGCACTGTTTAAAGACACAAAGGCTATGGTGTCTCCTTGTGGCAGCCCGCACGGCCTATGCATCATTCTAAGCCGGACAAATAACTGCACGTAACACACAAAAGCGAGACAACCGTGAAAGGTGCAGGGAACCCAGAAGAGCGGCAGACAACGTTCTGTGCCGGGAAGAATCACACCAGGCTAACACCCCAGACTTTTCTATTTGTCTCACATATTCTAGAGTATGATCTGCAGAGAGCAGTGCCACAGATACAGAAGAAGACCAAAACAACTCCAAGAATTCTCATTCTTGCTAGAAAAATGATATATAGACAGTAGCCTCCCCCAGCCCCCCAATGCAGAAACCAAGTCGTCCCTTCATCACAGGTCCAGGGAAGGTCTTCTGCTCTTTGATTTTATCAGATGAGGAAAAAACAGACTTCCAATATATGGTTAAAATGATGCTAAGAAAGACCAAGTCGGGGCACAGGGCTTTCCAATCTGCAGCGTCAGCGGAGGACACTCAGGGAACCGAGACTTCCTCCTTGCTCCTCCTACAGTAACAAGAGCCCTTGTCTTTCTGGTATTAGGGGGAGCTGCCAATGAAGCCTGGGCATGATCTCTACCGGACGAGATGCGCTGATACCGCCTTCCTCCGCTTTTGATCTCATTAAGTAATGCCCAAAGTGTTCACGATATAACACCCTTTCTTCTACTGGATAAAGCCTCTGGAACAAATTAAATTCTACAAATGCCCACCATCTCAAAATTGAAGAATGTCATCACACAGGATCTGAAACCTTCATCATGGAATTCCCTACTTCGCTGTAACCCATTTACCCGATGTCACTACTAATGTGTGAAGGCCTTGACTTATGACTTTCATTTTCTGACTATAAAAAGCTCATGGAGCTACTTCTACAGTGGAACATGTCATTCAGGGAGACATCTATCCAAGATTCTCCTGAGCCATAGTAGCTCATGTTTGAACAAACTTTCTCTTATTCCATTAAGAAAATCATCAGCCATACCAAAAATCTAAGAAATTCTTAACTCTAAGAAGAAAAGAAAAGTGGTATATGCTGAGACTAGATGGTGCATCCTAGAATTCTGGAATTCTCTGACATGACATTTAAAATCACTCCCACAATAATGTGACAGACGGGAATGAGGAGGGTTCCAGAAATAAAGTAGAAAGGACAAGTTCTCAAAAGAAAGAGCAGGTAAAAGAGAAGCTAAGCGGGAAATTGGAACTGAAAAAGAGATTAACTGGGATAGAAACACATAGGCAGGGCTCAGTGGAAGAGCAGAAAGCCACAGAACAAATGGGCATCTTGAAGGTGGATGGACAGTTTCCAATGTGAACCATAGGTCACAGAGGAAAGTGTCTTACAAAATGAGAACAAAGTCCTGGGTGCATGAAAGATGTAGGAGCATTTGTGTCCAGAAAGTCTGTCTCAGAAACAAAAAAGAAATGAAAGAAAAACGAGAGCAAAATTATTTGAAGAAGCAACAGCTAAAAACTTTCTCAAATTAAGCAAAAGACATAAATCTATAGAGTTAAGAGGCTAAGACCTAAGTTGAACCCAAAGAAAACCAGGTCAATGCACATCATGATCAAACACCTGAAAGCTGAGAGGAAGAGGGAACCTTAGAGCAGCGGCAGGTAAAGCATAGGAGAACCCAAAACAAAATGCCAGGTTTGACCAGAGACCAAAGGAGGTGCATACAGTGGTCGAGTGCTCAGAGCCTGCGGCTGACAGCACAGGACACTGGCCTTGGAGACACTGCTCAGGAATCATGAAAAGATGCTGAGACTAAGCGAGCTGATAACCAGGGAAATCACTCTGGGGGAAAGTGCCCCAACGAAGTTCTTGAAAACAGAAAATAAAGAAGATAATAATGTTTTTATGTTTGAACCAGTAGAAGAGTATAAATACCATTATACCACAAAACTTGATCTATATGTAACAGATAATACTCAAAACCACCCTAGGACAGGTAACCAGATACTTTCAAAACATTATATAAACACTTTCTCATTTTTTTCTAAAAAATTAGGCTGACCCATAGGAAGGCAGGGAAGATGAAACAGTGGAATAAAATACATATAAAGCAAAGATGACTACAGGCCACCAGGCAAACTAGACCTTAGAGCGAAGGAAAGTGTGAGAGACAGATGTAAATCTATCCAGTGATAAAAAGCTCAATCCATCAAGAAGACACAGCAATCCAAACTGTGTTTCCAAATAGGAAAGCTGTAAAATCTACACTATGTTTGCAGGCGCCAACACTTCTCTTAGTAAGAGATGTCAGGACAACTAAGCAGTGGGGATGCACAGGGACACTGACAACTACCCACCAACGGGATTTAATTTGAATTTACAAAACTGACTACAAAAACAAGGATTTTTTTTTCAGCACCTTTAAGCACTGAACAGGACAGACATATCCTGAGCCACAAGACAGACCTCAGTAAATTTAAAAGAAGTGAAACATCAAAGTGTTCACAACGGACTCGAACAAAATGTGAGTTATAGGAAGATAACAGAAAAGTTTTTACACCTGTGGAAATGAAATACTAATTTGTAGTCCATAACCCAAAGAGATATCAGCTGGGAAACTCAAAAAAATAAAATAAAAAATAACTACAAAAAAACTGAATAAAACTAACATGCGGTCACAACAGGGACTAGGGAGAGAGTTCAGTGCTACTTAAGCGTGAGAACTCAAGTTTGATAAACAGGACTTGTGCTGAAAAAAAAGTTGGGCACGGTGTCATAGAGTTCTAGTACTGGGATCTAGCCAGCAAGATCCCTGGAATGTGTTGGTTAGGAACACCTAAATAATGACACCTACCTTTGTTCTCTAGCTTCCACATGCATGAACACACACACACACACACACAAGCACACGCATATCAATGTATATAATTTTCTAGGAAAGTGGTGAGAAGAATGTTACTAAAGTCAGTGTTCCCATCAGGAAGAGACAGTCTGAAAGCCACACTCTCTGCTCCCACATCAAAACTTCATGAGAAAAGGAAGAATCCAGGTAACATTCTTGTTAGAAGAGATGAGCACTGATCCGTATAACTGGGAAGAGTAGGAATAGTAGTGAGAACCAACTAGACAGAATCAGTTTCCTGGAAAGATCTATGAAGCTGACAATCCAGGAAATGATTCTGGGTGAACCTATAAACCTACAGATTAGATATCAAGATGATGTCACTGGGGAGGAAGATACAAACCTCCCCACACATTAACAACATAGATGGAGCACATTTGTTTATTCCTTCAAATCCATAGCTCTCCCAAACTCAGCCAATGGATATGAGTAAGCTGAACAGTTCTAAAACAATCAAGCAAGACGTTAGTAGATTCTTTAAAAAAGTTTACAAAATCAAATATCTAGATTCTGGTGGTTGCCCAGGAGAATTCTTTCAACTATTTAAAAAAAATAAAAAGGGGGTAGAAATTCTACTCTCATCCAGAAAACAAAAGAGGAAGGACCAATTACCAACTCAATGCATTTTAAGAGGTCAGCATTATTCTGGCATCCGAACTACATAAAGACTGTACAGAAATAAGAAAATGAAACAAAACCCCAAACTAAAGCATCTATCTTCCCTCAGATAGAAATCCTAGCAGATCAGCACACACAGATCAGTGGCAGCTGCAAGTAGAATCCACAGCTTGTTCTGCCTCCTAAGACATCAAAAGAACTGTCAGAGGCACAACACACCTCTCCTATTAACTGAAACTGTGCATGGAATCCTGCAATGACTCATTAGAGCCGAGTATCGATGAATCCATGGGAGAAACGAGCACCACAGCCAGTGCAAGACAGAAGCATTAAGATGGCTGCATTCAGGGTCCTGCTCCTTCTCCACAAGCCCCGTGGGGAGAGCACCGTTCATCACTCATTTGGTTTTCTGGGGACAGCAGGAGGGAGACAAGACTGAGGTTAGTGCATGGGCTGAAACTCACAGCTTTCGGCCACCCAATCCTTCCCGACTTCCATCTAATTAAAGCGATGCAAGCGGATATTCACGCTCAGTGGGGCAGAATCTCGCACAGTTGGATCCAGGGGGACGACTCTCAGGTGGGAGACGACCAAACTTCACATTCCATACCTGCCATATCAGACCCGGTAAGACACAGACCAAACTCCAGTTGTTAAACATTCAGGAGCTTCTCAGAGATAAGAGAAAAAGAGGCAGAAGTCACAAAGAGTTGTAGACTCCTTAAAACAGGATGAGATGAGGTACAAAGGACCAGACAAAACTGAGAAGTTTCTGTAAGGCAAAGGACACGGTCAGCAAGACAAAATGGCAACAGACAGAATGGGAGAAGATCTTCACCAACGCCATATCAAACAGAGGATTGATCTGCAAAATATAAAAAGAACTCAAGAAACTAGACATCAAAATACCAAGTAATCTAATAAAAATACAGACCTAAACAGAGAACGCTCATCAGATGAATCTTAAGTGGCTGAAAGACATTCAAGGAAATGTTCAACATCCTTAACCATCAAAGAAATGCAAATCAAAACAACTCTGAGATTCCTTACACTTGTCAGAATGGCCATGATCAAAAATACTGATGACAACTTATGCTGGAGAGGATGTGGGGTAAGGGTAACATTTCTGCATTGCTGGTGGGAGTGCAAACTTGTACAACATCTTTGGAAATCCTATGGTGATTTCTCAGAAAATTGGGAAACAATCTACCTTAAGACCCAGCAATATCACTTTTGGGTATATACCCAAAGGATGCTCAATCGTACCACAAGGACATGTGTTTAATTATGTTCATAGCAGCATTATTTGTAGTAACCAGAACCTGGAAACAAGCTAGATGCCCTTCAATTGAAAAATGAATGAAGAAAATGTGGTACATTTCACAATGGAGTATTTACTACTCAGTGGTTAAAAAATAATGACAATCTTGACATTTGTAGGCAAATGGATGAATCTAGAAAAAAAACCATATTGAGTGAGGTAACTCAGACCCAGAAAGACAAATCTAATATGCACTCACTCATAAGTGGTTTTTAGGCATAAAACAAAGAAAAACCAACCTACATTCCACAACCCAAGAGAACCTAGACAACAAAGAGGACCCTAAGAGAGACATATATGGATCTACATAGGAAGGAGAAAAGACAAGATATCCTAAATTTGGAGCATGGGAGACACAGGAGAGGGTAGATGGGGTGAGGGGAGGAATAGAGGAGAGTGGAGAAAAATATATAGCTCAATAAAACAATTAAAAAAAAGAATTCTGGAGCACACCAAGATTGTCAAAGCCAATCTGGGCTCTACTCTTAACTCACTTGGTATACAATGACTGCGGATGGGCCTTGGTGAGTGTGTTCTACCTGGTACCTGGTAGTTCTAGAACCTTGATCCTCAGATCCCCATGCAGCAATCCTGCGGCAGCATCCAGCTGTTTCCCAGCACACACTGGAGGCAGGAGTGGGGTGTGGAGAAGAGTATAATCTGCTCCGGAGCGGTTTCCCTCTACTGAGTCCCCAGTTTGTAGCCTCCTAAAATGATAATGTACACCAGATTCTCCCCCTCCACATTTTACGGCTATCAGCACTAATGTAAGCAAGGCATATTCCACCTCAGTTCACTGAGCGTTCTTCAACAGCTAACTCAGCTGTTAACTCATCCATGCTTGAATCCCATATAAGTCCAAGTTCATCAGTTGAGTAATCACCTAGAAGTAATGACATCATTGGTTCATACTCATAATATTGAAATCTCTTATTTTTAACTCTCTTGGTGCTCTGGCTTGGGACTCCATCACAGAGGTAAACATGGGAGTGTAGCTATTACCTATGCTATTCGGAGACCTCCAGCAGACACAATCAAAAGAATATATCATGAATATGGGACTTAAAAAGTCAGTTTACATGATCAGAGGGCAAATAGTTCTGTGAGCTGGGGGAAACCAACAGATACTCAATCAAAACTGAGGCCGCAGAATAACAGGTACTAATGATGCTTCCTCAGTCTGAAGCTGAGGCCTGGAAGTTCTTTTGAGGGTCTCTGGCGAGCTAACATTCAAAGGCCGGTGGATCTGCAGTCCAACTGATGCCCCAGAGAACGGCAGTGACATCACTCCTCCTATGCGACTGTGGAGCCTCTGTTCTTCTGGTCTTCATTCCATCAGCCACAGCCTATCAGGTGCCATTCCCATGCAGAGCCATCCTTCCCCTCCATTGCCCTCCACCTCCCCACCATCTCTGGAAACAGGCACACCTAGGCATCCTCAGCCCAGTCAAACACACAGGTAAAACTGACCCTTACAGGACTGACATTGCTTTGGAGCCGCTATGCAGAAAACCAAACTCTAGTTGGCTCAAATCACAGCCTCTGAAACATTTTCCACTTGTGACTCTTTTCCAACAGTTTTACACAAACTTGGGTAGAGAGGCATATAAAATATGTATATAAATCAAACATTTACTGACTCAAAAATCATAAAGAATTTTATTGTATGCTTATATAGCCCAAGCCATCCTTGAACTCACTATCTAGCTGAGTGTGGCCTTGAACTCCTGAAACCCCTACTTCCCCAGCCCAGGGGCTGGGATTACAGGTATGTTCACCACTAAAAATGTGTTGTAAAACAGTTATTTACAGTTTTTCATTACAGATGAAAATATATTGGCATACTAATAAAACATACATTCATCTATTTTTAATTATTTAATTAAAATATTAATTATTAAACCTTGGCAGAACATTCAGTACTACATGCCAAAGAGAATTTTCAGCTGATTGATGTGGGAGTGATTTCTTATTAATAAAGAAACTGCTTAGGCCCATTTGATAGGCCAACCCTTAGGTAGGCAGAGTAAACAGAACAGAATGCTGGGAGAAAGAAGCTGAGTCAGGAGTCGCCATGATTCTCCCACTCCAGACAGACGCAGGTTAAGATCATTCCTGGTAAGCCAGCTCGTGGGCTACACAGATTATTAGAAATGGGTTAGATCAATATGTAAGAGCTAGCCAATAAGAGGCTACAGATAATGGGCCAGGCAGTGTTTAAAAGAATACAGTTTCCGTGTAATTATTTCGGGCATAAGCTGGCCATGCGGGCGGCCGGGTGCTGGGGACGCAGCCCCGCCGCTCTTATCACTACAGAGTGGCGCCCAACGTGGGGCTTGAACCCATGACCCTGAGATTAAGAGTCTCATGCTCTACCGACTGAGATACTACAGTTGATTGATATTTTGATTTTATAATCATAAATGTTGAGAATGCCACCTCACAACACTAGCAGAAGACTGTTTAGAGTTACCTCAGAAATTCTTGGAAATTCCATCCTAATCCTTGGCCAAAATATTTGTTTTATGAGCCCAAGTCAGCAACTCAAACAGCAATTTTAAAAAATCACTCATCCTAACACAATAGAACTTAAAAAAATATTATTTGATACATGCTAAGAAATGACAGTAGGACAATACTAAGTCTGTTAAAGATGCTGTTTCTATAAGACTAGAAAACTTGTGTGGTTTTTAAAATCTACAGGTGACAAACACAATGGTCCTGAATCTAAGCTGAAATGTTTTAGGCATGATCCCATCAACACCAGCTGATATAAGAGCATATGCAGCGTCTGTGTGCTGTGTTCTAATCCAGGCTGTAGTGAAGCTGTACAGTGTATACTGTGTGCTCTCAACCAGGCTGCAGTGACACTGTACAGTGTGTGCTGTGTGTTCTAATCCAGGCTGCAGTGAAGCTGTACAGTGTGTGTGGTGTGTTCTAATCCAGGCTGCAGTGAAGCTGTACAGTGTGTGTGGTGTGTTCTAATCCAGGCTGCAGTGAAGCTGTACAGTGTATACTGTGTGCTCTCAACCAGGCTGCAGTGAAGCTGTACAGTGTGTGTTGTGTGTTCTAATCCAGGCTGCAGTGAAGCTGTAAAGTGTGTGATGTGTTCTGATACAGGCTGCAGTGAAGCTGTAAAGTGTGTGGTGTGTTCTGATCCAGGCTGCAGTGAAGCTGTATGGTTTGTGCTGAGTTCTGAACCTGGCTACACTGAAACTGTACATTGTTCCTAGCCAGGCTGCAGCGAAGAAGTGACATAGATTTGCTGTGCATTTGAAGTTTCAATTAATTTTCAGTTGTTCAGAAACCCTTAACTGTTGCCAGTTTTTCATAATGTCTATCTGCATTCAGTGAGGTAACTGGATCAGGATCATGGCACCCAGTTTAAAGAGCTGAAACTTAAAAAGAAAGGTTTATCTCCGGCAGTTCTGAAAGCTGAGAATAAAACGTGAAGGAACTAGCAGGCCCAGTACTAGAAGTACGCACTCTGTGGTTTGCAGAGGCATGTCTCCTTACTACATCTATCTGCCAGAGAGCCGAGGAAGCATAGTCCTACATATCTCTTCTCATAGAGGTCCTGAAGCCATTTATGAGGGCCCTGCCCAGTGACCTCATTGCCTCCCAAACTTCGCAGCCTGATACCAGCCACTTGGGGGTTGAGAGTTCAATGTATGACTGAGTCAGGAATACAAATACACATTTAAGACATGTCACCCCTGTCTAAGATGTGGCTCCTTCTTACCAGATGTAGGCTGTGTTTGCCATGCGTGTTCCTGTGAACAGCACTTAGCTAATGGTGAATGTTGTCATCTCATCTTAGTGTGATTTGAAAGTAAATACTGCTTTTTAAAAAGAAGTGTTTCAAGCCTGCTTAAAATAACTTTTATCCTTTGGGTACAGATCCTTCTTTATATATTTTAATTGTCTTATCTAACAGCTCACCTTTCCTGAGACTGGTTTTCACCAGTTTCACCTTGGTGATGAATTAGTATTGACTGCTTGGCCTTTGAAGCCACATGACTGTGTTACTAGGTTTTCTCGACAGAATTTATTGTAAGCAGCATGGAATATCTACCATGTCTTCTCACGCACGTTGTCTCTAATCCATATTTGTCAAGTAAGAATGTTAAATCCAGTTTTCTTTTATAACATTTTACAGACAAGACTTTCAAATGCCTCTATTTTCAATCCTAGGATAACCTTGATTAAAAATCTACCTTTGGTTTATTTATATCTGGTAGTTTGGCTTTGATTGGCTTCATGGCCAATTTTGTCTAAGGAAAAATTAGTTAAGTTTCTCTAGGGTTAGTGACTTTTAACTAATTGCTGCTTTCCTATTATTTGGCCTTTTGTCACATCCCCTCTGAAGTCGGGAGAAAGAAAACTTTCCCATCGCTCCTTGAGGTTCAGGTTTGGAGGCCTGTGGACTGAAGTAACAAAGACAGAATAGCAGGAGCAAACGGATTTTTATTCATGAATGCATGAGCACACAGGAAAATGTGACTTTCCAAAAAACCCGAGATGAGGGTGGTTCAGCAAGCTGCAAGGGGAAGAAAAGGGCCCCATGGAAGAACAAGGGAGTTTACAGCTGAGAGACGGAAACCCAGTTGGAATGTTTGTTTATGCAGCTCCAAGGGACCTACCTTGGCTTCTTTGCAGGCACTAAAATTTCACCGGAAAAGGATCTGGTGAGCCTGCTCCCAAAGGCTTGTGCCTTCAGCCACAGAGGAGATCAGAAAAGCTTTCTGTACCAGTTGACTGTCAGATGGTTTTAGCTTAGACTCACCCTCAGAGCCAGGGCAAAGCTCAGGGGTGGAACAGGTGCCCAGACTGAGGAAGGCCCTGCATCCATCACCAGGACCAACCAAAACAAAAACAATAACAACAAAATCAATCGCCTTTGCTTACTCTGTGATCACTTCACTTTCTTCTTCCTGCATTTTTGCTGCTCTTTAACAGTCTGGAGGGCACAGCCCTGCCTCTGCTCCTCTCACAGCTCCTCCAGCCTCAACACACCCAGTAAGCTGTACGTTTCTCACTTGCACATCTAACCAGGACCTGCCTATCATACACAAACCAGAAAAGCTCGTCTGTCAACTTCCACTCCTACTTCCCTTATTCCTAATCTCTTGCTGACCTAAAGCTCCAAGTTAATATTTGCACTTAAAAATATGTCAGGCATTCAGATTTAACTATGACTCAGTGGTCTCTTTGCTAACATCTGCTGGTAGTCCATATGCTATGGTTTTGTGAATGAAAGTTTCTCAAAAGACCACCACCTTTCAATGAATCTTTAGCAAGACTGGTTAAACAATTAGAATTTCCATGACTGTGCAGAGTTTTGGAATGCTCCAAATTCAGAGCCAAATTCTACTGGGATACCTTTCGTCCTTGTAATGACCATTTACAGCCCTCCTTTATAACTGGGCTAACATTCTTTTATTGAACATTTAAACTAACATTATTTATCTAACATTAAATTAATTGGAATGTATGAACAGACTCTTAGTGTCCAATCAACTAAGAGGGTAAGGAATGCTGTCAGATAAAGTCAGAGGCCTATGACAGAGTCTCCCCGTTCTATGTTAACCCACCCATCTAATATTCCCACTAATGTATTTTAAAAATGCCTTGATTTATAACTTTGCTTTGTTCTATGACTATAAAAACCTTGTCAAATTGTTTCTACCCTGGAACATAACCTTTGGGGTAATCTAAACCTGTGTTCTCAGGCTATGGTTACTCATATTTGGCTCAAATGGTCTTATGATCTTTGAAGTTGTGTTTAGATATTTGTCTTTTTCAAAACTCACATTGAAATTTAGTTGACATTGTAACAATATGATAATAATATTAGCAATAGGAAAAGGAGGGACGTGCATGTTTCTGTGTGCGTGTGTGTGTGCATGTATGTCCATATACATGTAGAGACCAGAGAACAACTGAAGTGTTGTTCCTTTGGTACCACCCACCATTTTTGAAAGACAAAGTCTCTCACTGACATAAAACTTGGCAAGTAGGTGAGGCTGGCTTGCCAGAGCAGTCAGGGATCTGCCTGTCTCTGCTCTCTGGTGCTACTACACACAGACTTTCTCACGTAAGTCCTCATGTTTGTAACACAACAACTGTATCTACTGAGTCATCCCCTCACCCTCCAGACTGGACTTTTAAGAGTTTAGGCTAGGAGAACTCAGTCCCCATTAAGTATAAGAGCCACTCTTGCAGAAGAGTGGGCTCAACACTGGCAGTGGTTTTACTGCCCCTTGAAAGCTTACTTGCCTTCTCCCCTTCCTCCTTTTTCTTTTCTTCCTTCTTCCTCCTCCCTCTCTTTTTTCTCCTCATCCTCATTCCCTCTTCCTTATCCTGTCCCCCCTTCATATTCAGGAGTATAGCTCTGTGTTCTCTTTAAGTTCTCTGAGGTGTTTGTTCACGTAGTCTTTAAATTCCTTGAATTATTTGATCATTTTTATGATTATTCTTTTAAATTCTATGACCTGAGATTCCTCCAAGTCATTCTCACTGGAGCACATGTCTATGGGACTGGTAGGTTTGGGAGCCCATATTGTCTTGGCTTGTCACAATGTTTGTGTTTTTTGCAATAGAATGTAGGCATGTAGCCTTTTTTTTTTTTTACTTAAGTGTTTGATGACAGATTCTATCCCGCCTATGTTGAATGAAAGTTTGGTTTTATTTGTGTTGCTGCTCAAATTTGATTGATTTTTAGAAAGAGCAGGCATAAAGAGTTGGTAGAACAGTATTTCAACTACTCAGGGTTGATTTGTGACTGGAGGGATGAGGTAACATGATTCCAATTCAATGGTAGCCAGGACAGCTATGTCTGAGAATGTGAGGCTAGTGAGAGATGGCAGCATCTACGCCACTCACAAGGCTGCACAACTATGCAAACTGTTAACTAGAGCTAGGTCCAGAGGTTGAGGAGAGCACAGAAGTCCAGGACCTAAAAATTCCAGAAGGTTGGACCAGTAAACAGGAAGTACAACTCAACTCGGACTAGGCTTGGAGACGGGGGACAGAGAAGAACATATATTCTACTAAGTAACTTATGGAAATTTCTCCAAAGCAGACCACATCCTTGCACACACACAAAACAAATCTCAGCAACAGTAAAAATGAAAAGAAGTAACTCTGTGCACTCTATCTCATGCAAAAGGCTGTTAAAACCAACAGCAGAAGACTCTCCAGGAACAACATGAACTCATGAAGATCAATACACCACTAAATGATGACTTAGTCAAAAAAGAATGAGAAAGAAATAAAAAAAAATCCTGCAGCTAAATGAAAAAGAAAACACAACAAAACCTTTAGCCAAATCCAATAGCCAAAGTGATAGATTGAAGCTCCCACATTAAGAACCAGACAGAGAGAACACACAATAACTTAATGATACGACACAAGAATGTGGAAAAACAAAAACAAAACAATCCCAACTCAGGTAGACAGGAGGAAGTAAAAATAGCAGCAGAAATAAATGAAGGAAAATCAAAGAAAACAATACAAAAAAATCAACAAATCTAAGAGCTGCTTTTTTTTTTTTTCGAGACAGGGTTTCTTTCTTTTAATTTTATTTTTTTATTTTTATTTTTAATTTATTAAAGATTTCTGTCTCTTCCCCACTCCGCCTCCCCTTTCCCTCCCCCTCCCCCAACCAAGTCCCCCTCCCTCGTCAGCCCAAAGAGCAATCAGGGTTCCCTGCCCAGTGGGAAGTCCAAGGACCACCCTCCTTCATCCAGGTCTCGTAAGGTGAGCATCCAGACTGCCTAGGCTCCCACAAATCCAATACGTGCAGTAGGCTCAAAAACCCATTGCCCATGTTCTTGAGGTCTCAGTAGCCCTCATTGTCCACTATGTTCAGTGAGACCTGTTTTAACCCAGGCTTTTTCAGACCCAGGCCAGCTGGCCTTGGTGATTTCCCAATAGAACATCCCCATTGTCTCAGTGTGTGGGTGCACCCCTCGCGGTCCTGAGTTCCTTGCTCGTGCTCGCTCTCCTTCTGCTCCTGATTTGGACCTTGAGATTTCAGTCCGGTGCTCCTATGTGGGTCTCTGTCTCTGTCTCCTTTCATCACCTGATGAAGGTTAATATTCAGGAGGATGCCTATATGTTTTTCTTTGGGGTCTCCTTCTTATTTAGCTTTCGAGACAGGGTTTCTCTGTGGTTTTGGAGCCTGTCCTGGAACTAGCTCTGTAGACCAGGCTGGTCTCGAACTCACAGAGATCCGCCTGCCTCTGCCTCCCGAGTGCTGGGATTAAAGGCGTGCGCCACCATTGTCTGGCTGCTTTCTTGAGAAGATAAACAAGATCAATAGACCTTTAGCACAGTTAACAAAAAAGAAAATTACTCAAACTAACAGAATCATACCTCAAATGAACAGAAATAGAAACTCCATGAAAAAATTCAGCCTCTCCCATTCCACGCAGTGAGTGGGACCCTGACACATACTCCCCACCAGATAGAACCCACCCACTTTCCCACGGGCTACACACACGTACTTTGCTATCAGTGTCCCTCATTCCTGTCCCTAGCTCCCTCTCCAGCTGCTGCTTTTATCTTACCATCCAATTCTTTGGCCACAGAGGTCCCTTCTACTTTTAGAATGGATTCAGGGACATATTCTTGTTTCAGGGCCATAAAAATAGATAAAATGTAAATGATGATACTTGTACAAATACAAATGGGACATTTATCAAAAATAACATTTAAGTCATTCATTGACAAGGGAACAGCAGGGCATTCAAAACAGTTCTGAAGTGTACCCCAAAAGGAGACACATGCACAGTCACTTGGAGAGGTTCATTAGATTCTGAAGAGAAGAATTTGCCACAAGACAGACTCTATTCATCTGCTTTCCCAAGGACTAGACTGACTTTGCTATTAGTTTTCCAGAACTTCCAATGTTAAAGTACTCATATAGTTTCCTACAGAAACAGACAGTAAACTGGTGCAGGGGACACACCCAGTCGAGCTGAGTGGACCCGGGGTGTCTCAGCCTCCTTAGTGTGTCTCATCTCTCACAAGCCCTCTGCACAGGCCTTTGCCTATCTCTCCCCTCCCTGACACCACAGAACCTACTATTCCATGAAACTCTCTACCTGGCCTGTGACTCCAGTCCCACTGTCTCCTCTGCTATTTTTTCTGGACGCACCTACAATCTGTCGCATGCTCTTCACCATCCCCCGTGGGACAGGGACTTGATCTGGTCTGACAAGGCTGCATCTCAGTTCATCACACAATGGACGGTGGTCGTGTGTAGGGTCTTCATTCAGTTTTGATGCAATGCATCAACAAATGAAAAACAAAACACTCTCAGCAGCCAGGGGAAGCTATGGTGGGACTTCTGGATGATGCTAACATAGACTGGCTAGCTCCCCTCCCTTCTGTAAAACAGGCCACTTCTTCCCACCCACAGTTTAGGAAAACACACCCCCTATTAGATGGGAATATTTGAGAATATTGAAAATGCTAACTCCTCCTTCTCAAAAGTCACAGTGGCAAAACTACTTTTCTGGAGATTTCAGCTGAATCCTAGAACTGTCCGGTTAACTTCTGAGACACGCCCTCAAGCCTACCAGAGCCCACCCCTGACTGGAGGGCTTTGTGCACTAATGGGTCAACCTCGGTTCTATTTTTAAATACCATGGATTGAGTAATGTTAATTCTCATAACACCTAGTGGACACTCCTTGAACTCACATTTCACTTACAAACCTGTGTGGGACCTCTGTGAACGCACTCCAGTCCATGGTGGAACAAAAACCACCTATTAAGATACAGACTCAGGCTTTAGGTTCTCTCTGTGACTGTCCTTCTACTTTGCATAGCTGAGAACGCACAATCTATTGCACCCCTAAGAAGCCTCCTTACCATATACAATGCTTTATTCTGCTGCTGGCATCCATACTAGAAGCCAAATTTGGGTCTATAGCCATAGTGGGGGATGAGGGGCTGGACCTTGAGGGTAGAGTCTGGAAAACAACATTGACAAGGTCCTGACAGTGGCCTCTGCAGACGCCTTCTAGTCCATGCACAGAGCAAGCTAGCCAGAGGTTCCGGGGAGCTGGCAGCTTTGTACAAACCTCAGCCCCAGCTTCCCCAGAACAACGTGAGATGACCACACACCTCTTCCTAGTGGGCAGGACCCAGTTGCCACAGTGCTGTTTGCTTTTCATCATCCTTTTCCATCACAACCCCCTCCTACCCAGCACCTCTTGGTATCACTCCCCAAATACACTACATGTACTGACATTCCAATCTTGAGCTCATTTAAGAAGAACCTCAGACCCTCCACAGGGGAAACTTTCTGTTTCAATAGTGTGCCAACTGTTAGCTCCATCAGGAACCTTGACAGGCTGGAGCACACAGTCATCTTCATAGGTCTGCCATCAACCAAGGGTTCACAGGGACATGGAAAGAAAGATACTTGCCTACAGGTGAGCAAACACAGCTATGCACAGTCTATGAAAGAGATTCCTGACCACCAGTGCTGGTCCCTAAGTCAGAGCTGACAAACACATTAAATATATTCATTAAATGTTTCCACTATCACTAAAATGTTCTCCTACCAGGCATTTAAAAAAAAAATAAAGACCGATTCCCAGGGAGGCTGGAGCAGTTGTTTGCTGCTGCATGGGGCAGGTGCCACGGCTACGCCACAATACAGAATTCTCCTTTGTGAGATGACTTACTGACACCAGAAAGGCATGTAACTCTGTCCAAAAAAGGGAAAACTATGACGAGCCGTCTATAATTGCTACTCATTTTGTGCTAGGCTGTGTTCAGAAAAATCCTTGAACTGACGGCTCCAAACAATGCAGCATAAAGTAATGGAGAAACGAATCAGCATCAGGCAGAAACTCTTATTGATGTCCATCCTCTCCTCAAAACAGTCCAGTTGGCTGGCAGCATATCACCGGTTCCCATCCATCAAGAAAATGCATCAGGCCATCCTAGAAACGGTGCGGAGAGAGCTAGCTACTCTGCAGGGCCCAGTCTCCTAAAGCACAGAAACACGATCTCAAAACCATAGTGTTATACACATGGACTCCGACACCAAACTAGAACCAAACTTAGCCATGGTTGTGAGGCATCTTCAGATGCCCCAACGTAAGCTCCAAGAACGATGGCATTTAAGCTGTTTCTTTGGGAACAGCCCCTACACCTTCATCCACACATGGAGGGACCACCATATGTCTTTGGGAATACCATAATACTCCTAGTGCCTGAAACAGACAGAAAGTGTTAAACTTACCTCTCTCAAAAATCCCCCATTATAAAACACCAAAAGGTCAACGTTTTACTGAAGACAAGCCTGTGTTTGCTATCTCTGGTGTTGATTTTTTGGCTCTCTCATGACTGCTTTTTTGGGGTTACTCATGTGATTTCTTTCCCTTATTTCTCTTCCGCTCTTCTTTTTGATAGTGTCTATATCTATGTATGTATTGAGAGCGGCACACACACCACATAACACATGTGAAGAACAACCAAGGGAGACGACATTAGTCCACCTCTCCTGAGCATGCAGGGAGAGGAGGCCAATGGTGAACCGGGAGAACAGTTACCACACACCAAGAAAAGGAAAAGGCCAAAACTCTGCAAGTTTTACTGAAGATTTAGTGGCAAAAGGACAAGAAGAGGCCGAGCCCGCTTGCTGTGAGCAGTGGGATGGAGTGAGAACTTCTCTGTTCAGCCATAGATGGATGGCAGTCCCCATTTAGCCTAAGAATACTCCCAGTCATCAAGGTGGGACACCTAGACCCGTGAAAAAGGACAGAGATATAATGCCAAGGTGACATGGTCTTCAGCCCAGGCGTGGTCCTGAGCCATGGCTATCATCCCTGCTGGCTATCCAGGCTATGTCCCTCAGCAGCAGTTGCCAATGTTACATGGGACAGACATCTAAGTAGATAGGTCTAGTCAGATCAAACCATCGAGGTAGTTTGTTTTGTAGCAACAAATGGCACAAGTCTACAGCTGGTTTAAACAAAGTTCTTTGTAATCTATGCATTTGACATTCTGCTTGTGTGGGAATGGAAATCAGAGGAGAGCTAGCAGTATCATGGAACTTGTGTGTCCTGCTATGTGAGTTACTTTTGTGTTGGAGTGACCAAAAGACCTGACAGAAAAACTTAAGAAAAGAGCTGGTTTCTGTTGTTATTGTTGTTGTTGTTTTGGCTCATAGTCTTAGAAGGTTCAGGTTGTTGCTGTTTAGGTCTATGAGACTGAACAGAACATTATGACTTTAGGAGTTTCTGGTAGATAGCAGTTGTTCATGTTACAGATGACCAGTAAGCAAAGACAGTAGACAGGAAGTGACAAAAGACACTATACCCTGAAGGAGTCCCTCCCAGTGACATACTTCTTCTAGCTAGGTTCACTTCTCAAAGTTTCCAGAATTTCCCACAACAGCATCACTAACTGTCGAGCAAGCTTTCAAATTAAGAGCCCATGTTAGATATTTCAGATTCAAACAAGAATATCAACTGTTTGGAAAAACTAAAGAAATTGAGGTGGCCCCTGAGTCCCACGAGGGACACTGAAGCTATGACCAACAGGCGCGCGGAGAAAAGAACAGGGGAGCTGCCAAAGTGTATTATGCAAGCAGAATTCTAGACCATGCTTGCGTTCCATGGGGACTCACTCCCAGAGCCTGGTGCCCTATGTCAGGTAGAAGCCGCTCCATCTGTGCTCCTTGAAATTAATTCCATAGGCTAATTAGTAACTCTCCATTAGCCAGGAGACTGGGATCGCCAACACCTCATGTTTTAGAGTTCACAGTCTTGTGCACAGCCATAAAACCATCTCTCATTGCCTCATTATTGAAATTCTACTACATTGAAAAATACTCCTACTTTCAGAAAGAACTCATCAGGAACTATGAAGCAGTTTTGATTGACAGATAACATCCTCCTCCTCCCACCTATAAACACACATCTGCCATTCAGTGTTGGCATTGATATTTTCCTTTTGCAGAGGCCCCCACCAGGCATGCTGCATGCATTATAGAATTTTTGCTTTTACAAACTCTAAATTGTTTTTTTTCCACACATTTTTACTCTGAAATTCTAAACCCTAGTACCTGGATATGTGATTGATTTAGAGACAGGCCCAGAAAAGAGGCAACTAAAGGGTTAGATGTGGTGTTGCATGCTTGTAATCCCAGCATTTAAAAAGTGAAAGCAGGAAGTTACAGGTTCTAGGCTAGCTGTCACTATATAGCAAGAGCCCCACCCCTTTCCCATACACACACAATACTAATAGGAAGATCCAGAAGTAGCCTGGTTTCACTTCCAGCTCGGTCACCTGTTCTCTAGAAGATAGAACACAAATGTCTGCGGGTTAAGCAGGGCCTTAAAAGATGGTGCTGTTGTTCCACATCAGACCTGGGGTCTCAGTGTAGTCTCCAGGAAATGGATGACCCAGACCTCAGCTGCTTCGCCCACTCAAAGAGGGACCACTCATTCTGACACTGGACATCCCACGGACTCAGTTATCTGAACGTCCTTTGAGAAGCAGACAGTGGCAGCAAATGAGGAGGTGGTTTTCTCCTAGCGGCACACTACAGTCATCCGAGGGAAAGGCAGAAAGCCTGTGAAGAAGTTTCTGTGAGAAGCATGCTCTGTGGGAACTCAGTCAAAACGCAACAGGTATCCATCACACAATGGGGAACAAGGCAGATGAGAACCTAGGTCCAAACAGTCGTCTCCTAGGTCTGGCGCCTTCTGCTGTGGACTGTAAGGGCTCCCATTCAGATAGCAAAGGTACTGTTTTAAGACAGGTTCACACTCCTGTAAACGGAGGACAATCTTACGCTGTCGTAGTACAGTCCTTTGGATGAGGCACCTCTGGCAGCAGGTAGGACAACCTGAACTTACATGCAAATGCAGCAAATGCCAGTGGAGAGACAGAGCAGCCTCCCAAGAGAACTTGGAAAGACTCACAAGGAACAAAGGCTTCAATTAAAGATAATACAGCCAGCTTTTCTGTAAAATACTCAAATATGCTTTATAGCTACATGCTTGCAGGGGGAGATCAGTTTCCACCTGTAAGACGCGCTTACCTGTTGTAGAGGAGAATGTCTGGTTTCCAAATCTGGCCATCTGGGAAGCGAACATTCTTCACTCCGGGGTACTCGGACATGTTCCACTGCAAATAGTGATCTGTCCAAGACTGACAAAGATGGAGCATTAGCAGTATGCTGTCCCCTGGCTTACTTCTATTTCTCGTAAGAAGTTGCCGGGGACGCTCAGAGCCCAAAAGAGTTCAGACATTATTCTATAAGTGGGCTGGCATCTATAAAGTGTGAGGAAATGGAGAATTAAATAATCCCTTCTAAAATTATCTAGAATGGCATAAAAGTCACATTTGGGGACCTGCTGTCACCGTGATCACATTCAGATGGAGGCATTAAAGCGAATTCCTTCTCACTGCACACCCCTAGGCTTAGGCTTCACCTCTTCTTGATGGACAGGTTACTTCTAACCAAATTAATAATGGTTCTGCTTTCAAAGTTTTCCCTAAAAGGGCATTTTGGGAAAAAAATAAATAAATTCACTTATTGAAACTGGAAACAAAACCAAACTATAGAAATGTCAGCTATTTGATAAAGCAGAACCTCTTAGAACTTCTGAGGGCATACTTAAATATGTGTGATTTTGTCTTATGGACAATGCTTTATTTTATTAATTTATATTTATTTTATATCCCAACCACAGCCTCCTCTCCCTTCTTTCATACCTTCCCTATTTCTCCCTGCTCCAATCTACCCCTTCTCTGTAACCACCCAGAAAGGGGCCAGCCTCCCATCTGCCTCAGCAAAGCCTGGCATATCAATCTGCCATAAGACCAAGCACCTCCCCCTATATGCAAGCTGGGAGAGGCAATCCAGCATGAAGAATAGGTTTCCAAGAGCTAGTCAGAGCACCAGGGATACCTCCTGCTCCCATTGCCAGGAGTCCCACATATAGAGCAAGCTGCACAACTGTCATATATATGCAGAGGGCCTAGGTTGGTCCCATGCAGGCTCTCTGGTGTTGGTTCAGACTCAGTGAGCTCCCATGAGCCAGGCTATTTGCTTCTATGGTTTTTCCTGCAATGTGCCTGACTCCTCTTCCATTTCCCACAATCCCTCTTCCCTCTCCTCAGCAGCCCCATGTTTGACTGTGGGTTTTTGAACCTGCCTCAGTCACTGGATGAAGGCTTTCTGATAACAACTTGAATAGTCATCAATCCAAACACAAGGGATGGTCAGTTCAGGCTGCCACGAGTCCTAACTGGGGCCATCCTTGTAGACGTGTGGAAGTTTCCCTCGCATCAGGCTTCTACCAAACTTTGTAAAGCCCCCCCTACAGTCATCTCTCTCAGCATGGACAATGTTTTTGACAGTACAAGCTGATACCTCAAAGTGGGCCTCAGCAGTAGAACACAGACACAAGGATGAGGACTCAGGAGCATCCACAAGTAAACTAACCCAGCATCAGGCCCTCCAGAATCATCTCTACCTCTGGAACACTTATAGTCCTTGCTCCAATAACCAGGTAACTCCAGCCATTCCCAGGGCCAAGACTGCAGAGCTATCACAAGTAGAGTCTCCTACTACTGGCAAGCAACCATCCTTGCTCCATTAGGTCTCAGGGCTGGCAGCAAAGGACCCATCAACAAGATCCAGACTTTTTAGGACTTACGAGTGTACTATACCTCCATCTAAACCAGTGTCCCCCGTAATCAGACACATTCTCATTTGTTCCCTGAAACATATCCAAATTATTTATGCTAAGATACATATAAATGCTTCAGTTGTATAGCAATCTCCATTTGATTTCTGACCACATGTTTGGTGTAACGTTATAAATCAATACTTAATCCCGAGGAACCAAGTTGTCAGAGCTATTGGATTTGGAATACACAGATGAGTGTGGTGGGTCTAGAGTTACGTATTCTGGCAACGAAGATCCATGGACAGGCCTCAAAGGTCTAGGCATCCTTTGGAAGGCAGATAGTGTTCTATAGTCCACTTCAGAACTGGAATAATTCGAAGTCAGAGAATAAGAGCTATTCACAACTACGAACCTCAGCAAACAAGGATGTTACATTAACTCAGCGTGCAGCAGCATCGCTGGGACATCAACACCTGCTCTGCTGGGGTCCACAATTAATGAGATTTATAGGAATTAGAGGAAGTTCTGGCCTCATTCAAGTGGTCTGCTGGGAGGTCCTGGATACCAGCCAAGCCATGTTGGTAACCGCCTGCTCCATCTGGATATGCTTGGTTCTATTCTCCCCTTCGTTTTTCTCCCCTGCTTTGGTATCAATGCACCTCTGTCTTACACTTCACCCTGAGACGCTGCTCTGAGTTAATCATGGTTACCATTTTCGTGACCATGGGAACTAGGGTTCCAAGAACTACCCTTGAGGGTGTGCTGGCATGACAGACAAGATCCCATCTCCTAAGCCTGATGACATGACGGCCAGAGGAGTTGGGAAGTGAAGGAAGAGTATTTAAGAGTACTTAGTGGGGGCCGGTCAAAGCTGACTCACACCTCCCATCTTTCCCATCTTGTCCTGTAGTCCCTGGTTTCTGAGTACACTCAGCTGTGGGTGTGCCACAGCCTTCTGGCAGGTGACATCACTGCTATGTTGCTTGTTCAGCACTGGTTGTGTGCCTCCTTGCTCACCACAATCCAAACTTGTCAATGGGATGACAGAAAAAAAAAAAAAAAGCTATGACACAGCTTCGTATTTAAGTTAACCACTGAATCAAGACTCAGTTGTATCATCAGACCTCAAAGAAAGAACCTTCAGGCTATCTCCGGTCTGGTTCTGCAAAAGTTTTCTCTGCACCCCAAGTGTTCCTCCCATAGCAACACAGACCAGATGCAGTCTCTGAAAGTGATCTGTACATTCTAATCTCCCTGGTGTCAAAGCCAACCTGACCTATGGGGCAGTGAGGAGGAATGGCTGCAAGCACAGAGCTGGGCTGAGAGAAATTTGCTTGGAGAATGGGTGAGCTGAATTATCTTCTAGTGTAAAACGTGCCACACCTACAAGCAGCAGGGTAAAATCATGTGGTCTTTACAGGCAAATGAAAAATGATGGATTTAGAAAATGATGCTTTCATTTTACAGGATACCACAGGACACAGCACTACAGTATCCCAAATACCTGTAGATACTATACACTTTGGTTGGATATAGGACTTAGAGGAATTGTATTAGAGCAAACCTAGAAGCCTCTTCTTTGAAGACTAGCTCTCATAGTATATGAAGGTGCTACACAAGTAGTCAAGGAAAAAAGCAATCAGTAGTCCTACCCAGCTGTAAAACCTGTAAACCACAATAATAACAAGCAAGGCAAGATAGCTCCAATGGTAAAATAGTAGTGCTTATCTCTTAGGAGTAACCAAGAGCTCTATAATTGGACTAAAGGCCCATTCAGTAGGAAGAAAGAGATTCATGCCTGGTACTACAAACCCAGTCAGCAACCCATGGCTAGTGACGTCATGGGCCCTAAAAAAGAACCTACTATTACCACGTGTCTAAACTGATATACTTTCTAATTGCATTCTAAATACTTAGGTTCATACTTACAGGTAAGTGTAGATCTCATCTCTTATCAAAGAAGCCTTTGTATAAAGCACACAGAGACCATTACAGAAACCAACAAAAAAAAACAGCCAAAAAGCAGAAAACAACTATTGGTGGTTTTCTAACCCCAACTGATAGCACCCCAGTGCTCAGGGAACATCACAGAAGATGGGGCAGAAATACTTACACCCCTTACTGACACACCAACATAGATAGGGGAAATCCTACTGAAGTATTTATCTAATTATTCTTTATCAATTGAAATTTTGGAGTTGGATATCAGCATAAGAACCTGAATGTTCAGGGAAGTGGCAGCCCATCCTGCTGACAGAGAGACAGCAGGTTCTTCTCCAGGAACCGGTCCCAACAAATCCTCTACTCGCCAATGGTCAGTACTAAACACACACATCCACATGAGCAACAATATATAGACCTGGTAAGTTTTACTCCTCCTCCCTCTCTCAGCCTCGCTCGTGTGTGTGTGTGTGTGTGTGTGTGTGTGTGTTTGTAATAATTAAAGTATAAAAGGTTAATAATTCTAAGAAGAGTGGAATAGGACACAGGAGATGTTGGAGGAGGATGGGTTGGAAATGATATAAATATACAATACTAATGCATAACATTCTCAAAAAATACAATTAAAAATAGTTTTGTTTCTTTAAAAATACATTGCACTGTAATTGAGAAATACATTTGGTTTTCTATGCATAGAGCCCCTCAAACTCTTATTTGAGTCTGAGTGAGCAGAATGTCTTTTGCTAAATTTGCTCCATTGGAGTCTATGCTACTGTAGCCGCTTTGAGCTCAGGACTCCTCACAGTTTCAGGAAGAAAAGTGGATTCCATGAAGGCAAACTGCCTGATGAGAATGGAAATGCCCAACCCCATCTCATCCTCCAGTCTGGAATCAGGAGATGGGATTGGGGATCAAGGGAGAGAAACTCCTGCACAAAGAGGAGGAGGAGGGTTTAAAAAAGCAAATTCATGAATCTGGAACGTTCCAGTGTTTCTATAAAAGCTGAAATGCCCTCTGTCATATCTTTTCACACTTTAGATCAAAGATGTCTGGCAGCCTCCCTAGCAATAAATCTCTGCAAAAGGATCTACCAAGTAGCTTTCTCCCAGGCTAGGAAGAGCAACTGGGAATCAGCAACTCTGTATTCTGCAGGCTGCTGGGATAATCTCAATCATGCGAAATGAAAGACACCTGGGGAAAGAACTAACAAAATCTGCAAGAGATAGGTCAAGGAGAATTCAATTTTTAAAAAACTTTTGTGAGTGTGGCATTTTGACTGGATTGAAAAATCTATAATTTGCAGAAAATTGACTTCAGAGTTGAAACACCCTGGAGAAAAGATTATGTGGATCAGATTTCAGAACAGAACTTAGTGAAATGAAGCTGCAGGAACTAAAGGCCAACGCTGAAAACCATTCCCTGAATATTCATCTAAGTCCTGCCTCACTCAGGCAACCCTCCCTCCTGCCCTCCCAGCTTCCCCGGGAACTCTGGTTCCGCTTCCTTTAGTATTGAGCTTCATTCATGAACACGTCCAAGACCAAGGCTGGGTGAGGCCAGGCAGGTGAGTGGCCAGGGAACACAGAAATTAGAATCAATGAATGTATGTTTATCAATTGTCCCAAGGAAGCTCCCATGCCTGCCCTTGGTGATAGGCAAGGCCTCAGTGTCTGTCCTGCAACCAGGACTTAATCAAAGCAACACCAGGTTGAGGCAAGGGTACAGAGACATAGGATTTTCATTTCTTAACCATTTATACTTGTTTTAAACCCAAGATTCTGAAGGAGCCTTGAAAATGCTGCGGAGAGGCACTTTCCAGATGAGTGCCATCACCCGGTCTCCTAAGGGCACTAGTTGCCTAGGGAAAGGCTTACCCTTCACTGATGCAGGGACAAACAGTAGTGAACGCACTGCCCATCTTCCCTTTAGAAGAGCTGGGCCTCTCTTTGTTTTTCATTTTGATAAAGCAGAGTTGTTCCCATCTGTGACCTACACAGTGTACCTACCCATTCTTAACAATATTCTGGAGAAACATCTGCACACAACTGCACATATTTATAAGCACAGTGTGCTAACACAGTGCAGGTATATAATGTATAATGATCGACTCAGGGTAATTAGCATCCTATCCCCTCAAACATTTATCAAGTCTCGGCGCTTGACCTTTTTTTTAAATGAGTTAATTACGCAGCCTGGTTGTAAATGGCTGAAAGAGGAAATGTGGCTAAGACATTTCTAAGTGCTCTCCCGTGGCTGTGGTCAATGCCTTCCACAGAGCAGGCTCTCCCAGGGACGGGTTCAATACGTACATGGAATTTTAAAAGCGAAACTAGACATTTCTGCAAACGCAACTATTAATTTGGACTAAGCTCTGTTTCAAAGAAATCTGAAGGTCTCTAGTGATACCCTTCAGAGCACCGGTGTTTATCAGTGGAATATCTGAGCTCAGTATGGTAATAGTTCCCTTATAATTTTCCTGGAAACCAGTTATCTTTAAAATTACTTGCCACATCTGCGACATTACTGGAGAGCAATGAAGTTCTGAGGGCCAGGAAAGTGGACATTGGGATAGATAGCTGTCCATCTGTCCATGGCATATTGTGACTCTGTAGACTGGCATGGTGGGGTATAATTCCAGCACCTGGGGGCCCAAAGCAGGAGAATCATTTCAAGTTCACAACAAGTACCTAGCCAACCAGGGCCACAAAGATAGAAGTGCTTAAAAAGAGAGGGGAGAAGGAAGGGATGGATAAAGGGAGGGAGGGAGGGAAGGGACAGAAAGGGAAGGGAAGGGAAGGGAAGAAGGGAAGAAGGGAAGGAAAGGGAAGGGAAGAAGGGAAGAAGGGAAGAAGGGAGGAAGGGAAGGGAAGGGAAGGGAAGAGATAGGAAGGGAAGGGAAGGGGTGTCAATAGCTGCTTTGTTCCTCACAGGTCCCAGGGAAACAGCCATCATCTCCCAGAGTTCCCAGAACTTAACTAACACACAGCATCCCATTGTGATGTAGGAGGAGCTGACTTTTATTTGGATCAACTTAGTCCCCACGCCCTGGGTTAATGAAGAGTTTTGGGTTTGTTCATTCCTTCAACAAAGGTTATTTCGTGCCTAATGCAATTGAGGCATTGAGCTAGGATCTGGAGGTACAGTGGGGCTCAACCCTGGCACACGAGAGTTGCTAAACGGGAGTGGGGAAGACCTGGAGGCAAGCAACGTATGGACAAGTGGGCACTAAGTATGTCAGAAGGAGAGAAGTTTATTGGAGGAAGAGAGCAGCGAAGAGGATAAAATGGGGACTGGAACACAGCTCAGTGGTAGAACATTGGCTACCATGCTCTTCTCTTCCCAACAGTGAAAAGAGTTGGGGGAGGGGCGATAAACATCACAGACTGAATACAGCATGAGAAGGTTTGGGAAGAAGCAAGTCAAGAGGTGGTGTTTGGGAAGACAGCAGAAGAAAGCAAGGGAACCCACCCATCAAGTGGTTCTCTGAGTAGAGAGAGCAGGGCATGCAAAATCCCAGAAGATCATCTGTAAGCAACAGGTATGGATAACATCAAGGCAGTGGGGAGCAGATCGGGAAGAAGGGTGCAGAGGGAAGGTAAGAGAGGAGATAAAAAGCAGGGCAGGTAACGTCGTTGGCTTCAGCTCTTAGCTTATCCAGAGAGACTAGAGCCACGGACGGGGAGGGATCTATCTGAGCCTGGAGGCATTCATCTTCACTTAGGTCACTGTGGCTGCTGTGCTGAGATCAGACACAACTGGGAGAGAATAGGAGGTGAATAGAATGGCTGGAAGACTACACTGATGGACATGAGAGAGCCAAACGTAGAACAGGGGAAGCCATGGGCTAGTGAACCACGGTTAGAGGCAGGATCTGTTTTGAAAGTTGAGCTACCAGAATTCTTGAAGGGTTCTACATGAAAGGCAGGAGTTCAGGGTGATACTGGGATCCCTGGTCTGAAAAGATGTGCTGGCATTTAGCCAGATTAAGGTGACTGTGGAAGAGGCAAGAATAGGAGGTGAGGGACGAGTGCCCTGGAGAATGCAGCTGCCATCCCCAGACATCACACATCCTGGCATAAACAAGAGAGGGGCACCCACGAGGGGGCGGGCTGTGGTTGTTTTAACTCCAGCAGGGAACAGTCTCAAAGCTCCACACTATTATTAGATAGTGAGAACCCTCAGTGGGACGGCTCTTCTGCAGCTACACGCACCTCCTGCACCTGCTTTAACTTCTCAACTACACATGGATTCTGTAGAAACCTCATCTGCCAAGGCCACCTCTGCCTCCACTATTACTTCTCTTGCCCCCTCCTACAAGAAAGACAGGCTCCCCTCAACTTACCCAATTCCTAATTTTATACAACTAACTCAAGAACCAAGCATGGGGCCAATCCACAGCAGTGGTGTGTGTTAACTGTCAGTCTAATGTTTTCAAAATTCAGATGGGGTTTAATTTCTTTAACTTTACCTTCTCAACAAAATAATGAAGGAAAAACTAATCAAACTGACAGCTGACACACATTTAAAGAAAACATTATTCTTGGCAGATAACCTGGAAATGTCAAGGAACTGAGTATCACGGCCACACAAATATTGCTTGTTACCAGTTCTACAGGTCCCTACATCTGCAACAAGGCAGTGACAGAACCAAGGGTCACAATTGAACTGGTTGCTCAGTTCTAGAAATAAAAAGTTACCTGTGGATGCGCAAGTCAATTTAAAATAGTGTCATATTTGACAGACAAGAACTTCCAACTAGAACTTTGTGATCCATATCACTTTGGTGAGTTATATACCAATAGTAGCATCCTTAAATCAGTTCAGAAGATTTTTTTAAAATATACTATGGCCTAAAGAAATGATGTTACATAAATACTTACTTTTTTATTTTTTCTTTTTTTTCTTTTTTTTTTATTTTATTGAGAATGGGAAAAAAAAAGTTTCCGCCTCCTCCCAGCCTCCCATTTCCCTCCCCCTTCCCCCCACTCTTCTCCCCTCCCCCCACCCCTCTCCCCCTCCCTCTCCAATCCAAAGAGCAGTCATGGTTCCCTGCCCTGTGGAAAGTCCAAGGACCTCCCCTCTCCGTCCATGTCTAGGAAGGTGAACATTCAAACTGGCTAGGCTCCCACCAAGCCGGAACATGAAGTAGGATTACTTTTGAGAGAAATCTAAGTAGAGCAATTAATGGAGTTGCAAATCTAAAATTTTGCAATAAGACAAAATCCTAATAAAAATGCGCTAGAAATGCAAGTGTAAAAATATGCATGGTGATGCTTCACAGAGCTTGGGGATGGTGAAGGAGGAGTATCGGGAGTTCCAAGTCAGCCTGAACCACATAACAGAGCCCTGTCTTAGAAAGGAAAGATAGAGCTGAAGAGATGGCTCAGAGGTTAAGAGCATTGGCTTTTCTTCCAGAGGTCCTATTCCCAGCAACCTCCTGGTGGCTCACAACCATCTATAATGAGATATGATAGCCTCTTCTTCTGGCCTATAGGCATACATGCGGGCAAAATGCTAGATATACAATTTATAAATAAATCTTTTAAGAAGAAGTAAAAGGAAGGAAGCTCAAAGAAGAGGGGGAAGATAGGAAAAGGAAGAGGGAGGAAAAAAAAGCAAGAAATGAAGACACAAAGAGGAAAGGAAACCATGTAAAATAAATAAGAGACAGGGGAGCTGTGTTTATAAGGATTATTTGTGCCCAGAATTACAGTGGTATATAAAGATTCCACCTAAAATAGAGGCTGACAGTCTTAAACCCAGATTCTAATATTTAAAATTTGATAGAACCTATATATTTACAGTTAGATGATTTAGATTAGAAATATATGTGTCAAATTAAAAATTTAAGGCTAAAATACATATTGAATATTCTTTTCCCAAATTCCTAATAGCCAAAGTGTTTTGGGGCTTGGGGGCTTGGTGATTTTGGAATACTTTGCATAGAGTTTGCTACATGAGCATCCCCGGCCTGAAAATTCCAAAGACCTCAAAATGGGAAACACTCTGAGTGTCACTTCGGCAATCAGAATGCTTTGGAGGACTTTCCAATCACCACATTTGACTCTCTGTATCCTTTTAAGACCCTCTGGGGACGCTAGAGCATGGAGTGTGAACATCCTGGCTAAGGATCCCTCAGCCTCCTTCAAATGTGCTGCTCCGGAGAATTTAGACAATGGAGAAGTTCTTATGAGCTAGGGAGCAGCTACCACACAGGTCATCCATCTCTAGGCGCAGCCCTGCATCTGATTATTTCTCTGGCATGGAATGCTTTTGGGATTCCTGAAACCATCCAGCAGTAAAAGACAAGCAACCACAGAGTCCTGCTGTTGACAGTCTTACGTCCTTGGTTCCAACCCATCAGACATGACAGTCTTCACGCAGTCAGTCCTCCAGCATTCTCAGCTGGCTGGGGTTGGGGCTGGGGTGGGATGGGGTCAGGGCACCAGCCTTAGGTCTCTCAGGAACTTCTTCCCATGCAATTGCAGTTCAAGCACATGCACATGGGGCAGAAACAGGCAGGCCCCACGGCAAGGGCTGCCTCTGCCTGAACTTACCATTTGCAGCCAAATGTTAGTGGTTAAAACTTGGTTCTTCTCATCCTTAAAAAAACAAAAAGAGAAGGGTAACATAAATATGGCTTCAGTGCTTCACTTTTTTTTTTTTTGGAGCTATGATACAATGATTTATGCCCAAATCTGACTTTGGGGATCAGTGTTACATGTGGAAATTAGAATGCACCATGCACTTCCAAATCTATGCCAGTAGCATTTCCCCAGAGGCAAGCTTTTCTATTTACCTGAAGTAATCCACATTTATTACAGAGCACTTACAACAGACAGCAAAATATAAAGAAGAAAATTAAAATCGGGCTATCCCGCCATCAGAAATGATGCCAGCTAAAGTCCTTGGCCACTTATCTTTACACTCCCCCAGGAAGAAGCGTGGTCACGGGGAGCTTTTGGCTCATATTTAGGGTCTAAATGGGCCATACACCTGCTTTATCTCTGCCCGGGGCTGGGTTCTTTCCTCTTTCTCTACCCAGCAGGCCACATGTCAGACCCCTGACACCCAAATAAATACAAGCAAGCGAGTAAACACAGGGCCAGGAAGGTAGGAACCTTACAAATACTTGCTCAACACACTTCTTTCTGATTTCAGAATCCATTTCTCCATTTCCAAAATAGGATCCAGCTGGGGTTCAAGTCTGCAGACCATCCAGGTGATTGGGAGAGCACAACTACCATGGTTGGACACTGAGCACCTCTTAGGTTTGGGTCTCGGGTGTTAAGTCTCCCCTGGAATGCTAAAGGCACCATCTTCACCTTGGCATTACTGAGAGGTAGTAGAGCCTTTACAAGATGGGTCAAATGGATGAAGTAGAACATACATTTTCCAGACGCATTAAAATGCCAGCCCTTCTTCCTCTTAGCTTTCTCTTTCTGGCCAGGAGTAGGTAGTTTCCACCATGATGTGCTTCCTCACTACAAGCCAAAAGCAAGGGAACCAACTTCTTAATGACTGGGACCTCAAAAACTGTGAGCCAAGCCTTTCCTCTTTATAAGTTCATTCTTTCAGGTGTTTATTCCAGCACCAGAAAGCCGAGTAGCACACCATCTAAAGGTGTCTCATCAAATGAGGTCCTTCCAATTGGCTTGGCACCAACTCTTTTTCACATAGCTGACTACTACAAGTGCAAAGGGATCCTGGAAAGATCACTCATTGGTTAAGATAACTGGCAGCTCTCCCAGAAGACTTAGGTTCTATTGCCAGCAGTCACAAGGCAGCTTACAACCATCTGTAACTTCAGTTCCATAGGATCCAATGCCCTCTTCTGTCCTCCCTGGCCACCTAGCACACAACTGATGCCTACACACACATGCAAACAAAACACCCTTCACACATAAGGAAAAAATTTCATTTAAAAATGTGCAAGGAGATAGTTACACTGAAAATGCTGTCGGTCAGTTTGGGACTCTCAATTCTAACTAAAGGCCTAAGAACATTAGCCACCAATACTCTCCAGGGAAAGTATTAACGAAGTCCTGCCAAGAAGTGGCTCCTTTAGTCATTGTATCAGGAACTGCCTGGCTGGGTTCACTGACAAAGACTCACCAAAAACCGACCCCTGGCCAAAAGCACGGGGCATCTACCAGGGTGGGGTGCAGTCAGTGGCTAGAAATGAACATGAGAATTGAATACTGTCCCTTGTGGAAATTAAAATATAGCCCACATATAAAAAATGATCAGCAAGGCTGATACATGATGTTCCTGTGCTTAGATGTTCATCTGCTTATGAAGACGTGATTATGAAGGTGCAATGAGAAAAGACCAAGCTGTCTGTGGGAGGGGCCTGGGACAAAGCACCATCCCAAGCCAGGATGAGTCCAAAAGAATCTGCAGTTTGATCAAAGCAAGAAACAAATCTACTTTACTAAAGTAAAATGTGCCACAGTGCTTAGTAGTAAACATTTGCTGGTTAACATGTCCCATGCTCTACAATGAGCAAATGTTCCCCGATAGTTATATACAGTTATATAGAGTTTGTGTGTGTGTGTGTGTACATACATAGAATTATATTTCAGGATGTCTATCTGTTGCCTCAAGTTATTAGGCAGCCATTGTTACTAATGGACTGAGAGTTAGCAAGAATTCCATTCAGGTGCCTTTTCTTCTTTTTAATTGTACTTGTGCCTGCCCCTCCTGAGAGAGGCTTCTGTGGTTTGGGAGCTCAATTACTACCAATCTAATTAAAAGCCTTTCTTCTTTCCAAAGTCTGCACAGAAACCTCATTAGAGTGACACTGGATTTCCTTGCTGTGTAGCAGCATGGGACCGAAGCACAGAGCCTCAGACTGTAATCAACAAGCAGCAGCCACTCACCACCTGGCAGCACAGCAATGCCAGCCAGAGAGGTCCACACCAGGCTGCAGAGGAAGTCCGGCGCCAGGCAGGATGCTGCCACTCTCCATCTGGATCTCCTCTTCTCCGGTCACCCTTGGTCAGGTGGCAAGGTCTCCCTTTCCTTCCCGCCACAGTATGGAGCCTCCGGCCCATGCGGGCACATGTGTGCACACTCATACATATACAGTCTACCAGTTTGCTTCCACAGGGGGATGCTGACTACAGCTCACTACACAGAGGGTCAAAACACAAGTCCATTGGGCATCACACAAGGCTTTTCTACAAGTTATGGACCAGCCAAGTTTGTATTCTTTCAGCAATTAATTGGTGCTGGTATTCCCACCACAGTCATTACACTGGAGTCGGGGGGCACAGCAGTCAGTCATACAGTTATACAGTTAGTGCTGGTATTCCCACCACAGTCATTACACTGGAGTCGGGGGGCACAGCAGTCAGTCATACAGTTATACAGTTAGTGCTGGTATTCCCACCACAGCCATCACACTGGAGTGGGGGGGGGGGCACATGCTGCTTCTTTGGTGGTCGGGGCTGGACTGGGAGGAATGGGCTTCCTCCTTCCCAGAATTGTGTTCTCATCGCTCCGCCTCTACTTCCTGTCTGGTTGACCCGCCTATACTTCCTGCCTGGCCAATCAGCATTTCTCTAAAACATATTTAACAGAATACAGACAATTCTCCCGCACCAGCATACCACATGTACCCTACAAGCAACAATGGCTCTAGTCTAGTTCTGTTATAACAAACACCATCAACAAGCTGGCTGTGGGAGCACATAATTATAATCCCAGAACTCGGGAGGTGGAGGCAGAAGATTCAGGAGCTCAAGATGATGCTCAGCTATGAGGTCGGCTTGATTTACACAAGACCCTGCCTCAAGAATAAATAAAGCAAAATATAATAAAAACAAAATTAAAGTTAAGCAGCAGCAACACTACTGAAAACATCATAAGCCTAGCCAGGCGGTGGTGGCTCACACCTTTAATCCCAGCACTCAGAAGACAGCGGCAGGTGGATTTCTGAGAGTTCAAGGCCAGCCTGGTCTACAGAGCAAGTTCCAGGACAGCAAGGCTCCACAAGAAACCCCGTCTCAAAACACCAAATAAATAAATAAATAAATAAATAAATAAATACATAAAAAAAAGCCACGAGGCTGACAAACAGCAAGTATTGTTTCTCAGTTTGGAGGTTGGATGCCCAAGGTCACTAAACCGGAGTGTGGCTCTGGTACAGCTAGTGAGGGCTTCAGATCCATGGAGAGATTTCTTCAAGCTACCATCTGGCTCTTACTGCCACGAGAGGCTGGGCGACACAGAGGGGCACAGTCTATCTCGGCTCCTACCAGCGCATACTACCCAGGGTTTCTCTCTTGGGAAATAACAGTAACAGCTACCACCAAAGCTTCCTGAAACGAGCGAGGAGCAGTGCCATCTAGTCGACAAGATGTCACTCGGTGCTAGCCGTTCTAGCAATTGTGGCTACATAGCTGTCACCTGATGGAGCCCTCCTGCAAGACAGAACCTGCAGCCCAGCACGAGCGCCCCACTGTCAGCCGACTTGCCCTCTGTCACTCTGTTTTAACCTGGGCACATCAGTGAAGAGCACCCTTCAATTTGTGTGACATGCTTTTAAGGAATCCACCTTAAATTATGGTGCATCTAATGCAGCCTGCAGAGGGTTCCGATGATGTCTGCCACGCAGTCTCACATTTCTCCAGCCGTCGCTCCTTTGGGAGTTACGAGGAGATGATACTCCACAGTATTTTACAAAGCTCTGAGAAAAGCCGTATATCAACCCCGTCTAAACCCTAGTTTCAGAAAGATATAAATTCACATTTGCTTAACGCTCTTATAGTTTATAACAAACCTGACTTATTTTATCTCTTTTCAGCCATGCTTTTATCTGAGACAACCCAACAAGGCTAGTTATTATTTTAAGTAACTGAAAATGTGCAGGTGGGCTCCCAAATTTCATTTTCTATGCCTGTTTGTTTTTGAATGCTTTTATATGAACATATACTGCCTTATGACCAAGAGAAGGTAATGCATCCAAGCGTCAACTGTGAGACCGTGAGCAAGCCTCTGGCCTTGGCTCACACAGTTAAGGCAGAAGGTGAGCTGTGCACTCTGATAATCCCATCACTGTGTAGGCTGGCACAAAAGAATCAAGAGTTTGAGAGTAGCATGGCCTACAGATTTAAGACCCTGTCTAAAGAAACGTAAGCGGAGATCCAAATCATCTATCTCTTTGACCAGATATTATGTATTCTGAACTAAAATATCTTCTTGAGTCCATGTTGCCACAGTGAACACTTTGATAATGTTTGATTTTATATCAACAACAACAACAATAACAAAAATATTGACACTTGATATCGGTTCCAGACAGAAGATCTCAGAGAGCAATCTGGGATGCCTTTAGGGTAATAGTTCTCAACCTGCGGGTCGTGATCCCTTTGGCAAACTTCTATGTACAAAAAAATGTTTACGTTAAGATTCATAACTGTAGCAAACTGCAGTTATAAAGTAGCAATAAAAATAATTTTATAGTTGGAGTCACCACAACACGAGGAACTCTTAAAAGGTCGCAGCGATAGGAAGGTTGAGAAGCGCTGCTCAAGAGACTCAGCGAGGTTAAAACTTCTTCATAATCGTGACATATTACTTCCCTCTTTCCTCTTTTTTTGCTTGTGAGCAAAGGACAGAGTTCTACTGAGGTTACATGCTGTGGTAGGTGGTTGGCCTGAGGCTGAATAAAGACACATGTAAGAATCACCTACTAAACAAATTACTAAAGAAAGATTTGCAAAACTATAAAACAATAACCCTTCTCGCGCAAAGGGTTATGTGTTGGAAAAGTAATAGTTTTTCTGGAAGTAATAGTTAACCTAATAGTGTTATCATTATAAATGAATGAGCTTTACATAATTTTTTCATATATATATTTCAAAAAATTTCAGCCTAGTAAAATGCAGAAAGTTATAACACATACACATAAGACCTGAGGGTCGGGGCTGGAGAGATGGCTCAGAGGTTAAGAGCACTGGCTGTTCTTCCAGAGGTCCTAAGTTCAATTCCCAGCAACAACAAGGTGTACAGGCAGGTGTGTAGGCAGGTAGGTTACTATATATGTGATAAATAAATAAAATTAAAAAGACTAAAGATCCTCAAAACCTTTAAGAGAATAAAAGAGTCCTTAAGCATCGAAGATTGAAGCCCACTGCAAGAGGCTTGGCATTCCCTACACCCCCTGGTTCTCACCTGCTGGGTACAGAGCTCTTTCCTCACCCTCAGTCTAGACTGTTCAAGGTCTTGCCTAGGAATGATGAGAAAAGTCTGGAGATCACAGGCAGACCTGGGCTTTCCCACTCACTGCCTGCACAGACTCCAGTGGCTGCCGAACTTTGTCACGACTGCTTCCTTATTTGCAAACCCAGAAATGACAACGGCAAGAAAAGTCACCCACAGTATCTAGAACACAGAGTCACAAAGAAATTCCCCATAGTTCAGTGACCAGAGGAGTGACTGCTAGTACAATGGAGCTCAAACACTTACAGAGTGGCCAAATTGCTAGCATTTCCTCTACATGTAGCAGCCTGTGTTTGGGGTAGTTGTTTTGCTAAAGACAAGGCTTAGAAACTAAGTGTTTAGCAGTCCCATTTCTTTCTCAGAACTGGTACACAGGTAGACAGTTACTCTGTGACAGATGAATCCACAGATGCCCCCCCCCCCCCCCCCCCCCCCCGCAATGAATGCAGTAGAATGTCTGATCCTTAGATCCTTGGCTACTGGATCTTTATACACAAGCACCTAGCACAGGTGAGGGCTTCACCAAGGATTTTCACCAGTGGAAACAGTGCGGTTACATCCCGAGAATCTGAACATAGACACAGAACCTGGAAAACCAGTCCCCTTGAGGCAGACTGCAGCCCTTGAGAAACTACTGTAACAACAGCTTCTTGAGCGATTCTGAGTTCTTTGATTCTATTTTTAACTATCAGAGCCAATCACACATTGCTTGAGAGCACTGTTTTTAGGAGTGATGTAGGAGGAAGGGCTTAAGGGATTTTTAAAAAATCAAAGCAGAATATAACAGATTTTTAAAAAAAACACTTCCTACTGGTCAGTGTTCAATTCCTTGCTGACATCATCCACCTTAGAAAAACCCAGGAAAGCAAACTAGAAAGCCAGCCAATCAGGCTGACTTTTTCAGGCCGGATAATGGCAAATATGCAGGGCAGGTGTCTCCTGGACAATAATTAAACTGTCATTTTCCCCCTCTTTGAATCTCACTCAAGATACTGAAAGGCAACAAGACACACAGCCAAGAAAGAGCTCCCACCTCACTGTCTGCACCCTCAAAGGTGCCCAAGTCAGATAAATCCACAGGTGCATTTTCAGCTGCATGCGCAGGCTCCCTTCACTGAAGGCATTTCGTGTCTCCCACAAGGAACGAAGCCTGGCAGGCAGACTGCAGCAGCAGAACCTAACAGAGAGGAGCAGCCTTGGGGTGAGCAAGGCAAAGGCAGTGGGGATAGAAGACTGGAGGGAGAAAGGTAGAAAAGACACACAGCTCAGATATCCTGAAGAGGGACCAAGGGTTTGCATACCTCTATGCTGAAAATAGCCTCCTTCCTCAACCAGCACTGGGCATCCCGACACTGTTCACAACAAACACAACAAGAGCGCAACAAGAGAAAAGCGACCGACTTCAGGGGACTCCAGAGGCCTGAGATACTAAGATTCAGACAGCATCAGTGACGCCTGGGGCTTTTCCAAAGAGCTCTCTCCCATGTAATCCATCAAAGATCTGACATCCCAGAGGAAGGAATCCCAACAGGCCAAAAGACAAATGGGAAAAGAATGAAGTGTGTGAACAGAAGTTAGGAACAGAATTTCTTTATCCGTTTGCTCAGTTATCTTTCAAACTTGATCCTTATTTACCAAGCGGTGCTGGGGCTCCCTCATGTTAACAGGTGTTTTGATGTCATATTTAAATTTTCTTTTGAGCTCATGTCATCCTAAGCGGCTGGTTGGGCACTCACTCCCTAGCCTAGGCATATCTTGAACTTATGATCCCTGCTGCCTCTGTTTCCCGAGTAGTTGGGATCACAGCAGACACTTGGATACAAAGCTTAATTTTATTTTTAATTGATACATTAAAAATCATAAAATCACACATAATGTGTGGCGTACCTGAGATGTTTCCCTACATGATATATGTGTACATCATGTACTGTTTAAGACTCATTAAGCATACCTATTCCCCGAAACTCTGCAGTGAAACTATACAAATGGTTTACTGTGGCTTTCTGCAATGCACGGTGCTCTAAATGCACAAAAAGTCCAATGCACAATGCCATATCGGATCTTCTTACTCCACCCCAGTATCCACTGCCTAGCCTTTTCCCACACCCCTTCCTCTAGAAACAAGATTGAGAAGCAGCAACTTCTCCTGCTTTTTATCACTGATGTCTAATATTTCTATAAATAATATATAGTCATTGATTTAATAAACCAAGTAAACATGAACCAGGGTGCAATTAAAAAAAAGAATGACAAGAGAAAGAATTCATGGCTATTATAGCATTAAGAATACAATTAAGAACAGGCATGCCATAATAAGGTGAAAATTAAAATAAGCAACAAACTATGTTCATATCCATGGTATGATGGAAGAAGTGAAGAAGTAAACGACCCTTAGAAAGTGCTAACCTCAATAAGAAAAGGAAGGCAAACAGTCAGCTAAGGCTAATAAACACAGTCAGGAAAATAAACAGTCTAGAAAAGGCCCAAGCAAGAGGCCCAAGCATGCTTCTCAGTTCTTGTTATAAAACTCAATAAAGTCTTGGATTAAATTAAAATGATTTAAAAAAAATCAAGATAATGAGATAATGGAAAGAAATGAGAGGGAAATCTGCAGACCTAAATAAATAATCTGAGAGCCCAAATAGCACTATTACATAGCTACTAAGTTAGAAACAGAAAGGGACAAAACAGACAGCTAAAAATTGAGTTACTGGCATGAGGTAATCACAGTTTGTGTAGATGGAAAATGGAGATTAAGTCAATTAGGCAACAAGCCTGAGACAGAAGTGAAATCAAGAGGGCACTCTGGGTTGGCTCAGAGAGCACAGCACCTGCAGGGGAGTGGAATGTTCCCAGATGTAAATGGAGCATCTGCTCAGAGTCCAGGAAAAACAGCAGGCTCCGTTAGCTGAATACCAACAGGCCACTACATAGTATCTAAACACTACAAGGCCACTACACAGTATCTAAACACTATAGGCCGCTACATAGTATCTAAACACTACAGGCCGCTACACAGTATCTAAACACTACAGGCCGCTACATAGTATCTAAACACTACAGGCTGCTACACAGTATCAAAAGGGAGATAAAGCAAATGACAATTTAAAAGTAACCCTTAGTTTACCAGAAAGAAAAAATAAATCTCAACAACAAACTTAAAGAGAATATTTTTCTAACATCATATTTTTATTAATTATTTGGAAATTTCATACAGTGGACCTCTATCACATTTGCTTCTCATTCGTCCCAGGTCCACCAACCCACCTTTATGCCCTTTCTGCAAAAGAAAAAATAATACACCAAGTTCAATTTGTGTTGCCCATGTCCTCATCGGAGCACCATCAAAGTTCCAGTGGCCAGCCCCTTAAAGATAACTGAGTCCTTCCCCACCCGGGACACCAGAAGCCACCAACTGTGAAGCGCTGCACTTGAACATCTTTATCATGATGTTTAAGGACTCTCTTCAGTGGCTTCCTGCCTTTAAGGGAGTTTTACAAGTGTGTGATCAGACACTACAGTGAACTGCAAAGCCAGGGTGAACTGGGAGGTGCCTATGTGAAAGAAGGGGCAAGATCCTTCTACCAAGCCTCCACTCCACATGCATCTTTCTCATGGCACCCACCATAAACTAGAAGAACCCACTGGGAGAACAAAAATGAAATTTGTCATTTTGGTCTGGACACAAAACTAGAAACAGGATAGACTATTAACCTCCTAAGAATATTGTCTTGTATCAGAGAATTCAAACTGAAACAGCCTTTAGTGCCCGAGAACTCTACAAACCATGCATGTAGCTCTAGACTACTAAAGCTATGAAGTATCAACCAACAGAATAAATAAATGACCAAACAGAAGAATAAACAAAAATTAACTATGTTCAGAAACATTAATATAAGATCTTTAAGGTTTAACATAAAAACATATTAGGCAAGAAATTATTTTTGACCAAGGGATTAAAAAATAGTTTGGAAAAAATAATTTTAAAAAATCAGATAAGCATATCAGGAAGATAGGAAATGTTCTTCACAAGTAAGGGAGAGGATGTCAAATCATCGGAACACATCTCCACAAAATTAGACTAAAGAAGTAGGAAAAGGTACCACTGAGTAAGTATAATTAATACAATTAAATGCCTTAAGATATAAAAATATAAAAGAATAAGATATACAAAGGAAAATGCATACTTGAAAAAAATGTTTTCCAACATGAGAAATTTAGAAACTGAAATAAAATCTCAATGGATGTGTTGGTCAGTTTTATAGCGACTTGAACCAACCTAGACTCATTCAGGTAAGAGAAATCTCAACTGAAAAATTGTCTCCATAGGATATGCCTGTAGGCAAGTCTGTAGTACATTTGCTTGATTAACGATTGATGTGGGAGTGCCCAGGTCACTGTGCCACCCCTGGGCAGTTGGTTCTGGGTGCTATAAGAAAGAAGGCTAAGCAATCCAGTAAGCAGCATTGCTCCATGGCCTCTGCTTCAGTTCCTGCCTCTAGCTCTTTCCCTGATATGCATCAGTGATGAAGTATGACCTGACAACTATAAACTGAATTAAGACCTTTCCTCCCCAAGATGCTTTTGGTCATGGTGTTTTATCACAGAAATAAAAACCCAAACATGTGGTGGGATTCCCCTCTGTATGCTGTGAATATGCTTTACTACCATTGGTTAATAAAGAAGCAGTTTTAGCCTATGGCAGGGCATGATGGAGCTAGGCAGAAAAACTAAACAGGGAGAAAGAAGGCAGTGTTTGGAGATGCCATATAGCTGCCAAAGGAGAAAGACATCAGACCTTAACCAGTAAGCCACAGCCTCATGTATTCTATTAATACATAGATTAATAGAAATGGGTTAATTTAAAATGTAAGAGCTAGTTAGTAATATGTCTGAGCCATTGGAAAAACAGTGTTGTAATTAATATAGTTTTGTGTGGATTATTCTGGTCTGGGAAGATGGGAAACTAAAGTACAGTCTCTGTTTACACTAAAAGATAAATAGGACAATGGGTTAGGAAAAATAGAAATGATAATCAGAAAGTGGAAGACAATGTGATATAATGACATGGAAAACATGCTTTAACAAACAAACTGAAAATATCCAATACATATCGACACACACACACACACACACACACACACACACAAAAGAGCAGAAGAAATGTCAAGGAAGGAAAGATTTCCAAAACTAGACAATGAATCCTCAGATTAAGAAAGTACAACATCCTCAAAAGGAAATGAAGGAATTAAAACCTAATAAAGTACATTTCTTTTCTATTCCAGCATGCAACTACTTTAACATCAAGCACTCCTATACTTAAAAGAAAAGCACAAAACAGACGGAAAAACCAATGGCTTTTTCTCAAGACACAAGAGGCACTAAGGTTGCAGGGTAAAGTGTGACACAAAAATCTGCATGTCAGTGCTGGAGAGATGGCTCAGAGGTTAAGAGCACTGTCTGCTCTTCCAGAGATCATGAGTTCAATTCCCAGCAACCACATGGTGGCTCACAACCATCTATAATGGGATCTGGTGCCCTCTTCTGGCCATGCAAACAGAATACTGTATACATAATAAATAAAATCTTTAAAAAAATCTGCATATCAGCAAATGCTAAAGCATAGCCCAGAGTCCTGAACTATAGCAGTGCTTAAATGGGGATTTGATAACCACTGTAACCTGAGTGTGAACCTGAAAAAAAGTAAGGATGACCATAGACACCGGATGTCATACAGTTTCACAGTTTTTATCTCTAGGAACTGGACCATGCTGTCTTGGTAAATGTGCAAGATTCCTCTGCGGCTACTAAAAGCAAACAGAATGTAACTTTGGGAACAGACGCAGTCTTCACATAAATAAGAAAAGCCTATGTTCCTGACAGCCTCGTCAGTCACTCCTCCCCTCCAGAACACTGCAGCAGTTCTCTGGATGACAAGAGGGCTACAGACCAGTGGAGACACTTGTGAAGATCACAACTCAGAGGGGAGCCCAGGAAAAGAATGACATTAAACCTAGGACATTTGCCCTAGCCCCCACAATGTCACCACACCCTAGCACCAGCATAAACAGTAACCATCCATGATAGGTTACAGCAAGAAGTTTCAGTTTTCTCAGGAAGGGAAAGAGAGAGAGAGAGAGAGAGAGAGAGAGAGAGAGAGAGAGAGAGAGAGAGAG